>NC_041386.1:377326735-377341733 GCF_002162155.2 Triticum dicoccoides
AGCCAAATCTCCATGTCAGTATGAGTCCTATAAGATATTTTGAAATGTTTTTCTTCATATTTTCAACCATTGAAATGCAATGACCATCTAGTTTGAATGCTCATATGATGTAGATAAAAACATATATATCTTGTGTTGCTGAAATAGGATATGTGCTTGCCCCAAGTGGCTAGTCATGTTTGCAGGTTACACCTCCGAGTGGCCTATGATTTGCCGGAGTGTTGATTAATTTCTATTCCGGCCAATTTCAGGCGCTCGATATGTCCTTTTTGAGCAAAGGTCATGCCAGATTTTTATGTGAATTCTGGCATGACTTGTACTAGAATATGTAGGATATATCGAGGGGCATGGATTTTCTAGAAAAATAATTAAACGACATTTCGGGTTGACTTTAAGAAAAAGACTCGGCAGACCGATAGTCAACCCGTGGTGAATAATAATGATCTATTTAGTTTTTGTAGTACATATATTGAATTGTACAAGTTTAATCTTTGAATTATGAACATAGGAAATGGCATCATCGCACGACGAAAGTCTCCCGGGGGAGGGCAGCTGGTGCAATGACGACCGAGGTCTGTGCGACAGGCCTCACCTGCACGATGATCGGTGCTTAAGCATTAAGCTCTAGGAGACCTTCGATGTTGAAATGGTACGCAATGACGACAAGTGTTTTTTCGTAATTAAGCATGACTTCAACTATTTTAATGTGTAATTTTCATCTTCTACAATTCGAGTAGCTTATCCCCTGCCATGCAAGACACTATGTCTTGGAGAGGATGGGTTTTGAAGACCATGAAAGTTTTGAAACAAAGAAAATTCACCTAAGGACCCATCATGGTATGGATTTTGAAGTAAATCTGTACAATTCTCAGAGCGTAACCCATTTTGGTTGCACAAATTGGGAAGCACTTTGCAAGATGTATGGTTTTCATGAGGGTATGCTTGTCACCATGGATCTTGGTGATCCTGACATCGACCAAGACAATATGGACATTTGGGTCCTTCTTGACATGCTTCCAATTCTACCACTATGTGAGTTTCTCAAACATAGTTATTAACTAATTTATATTGTTTATTTCAAAATAGTTGATGGCTTATTTCCATTGACAGCTTATTTTCATTCTTCAAACAATGTGCGGAAGATGGTATACAAAACCTACTACACCGATGGCTCAGAATTAACCTATCGAGAGAAAAATCACCTGATCGCATTTTATACTGATCTTGAGAATTACAATATCTATTATAAAACTCCTCCACATTATGGTCAATATGTGCCACTAGTGCACGTGTTGAACCACGGTAACATCCATGGAGATGCCATGGCAAGATTTTTTACTAGTACGACATCCATACATCTTTTTGCATAAATTCTTCTAAAACTGAACTGCATTGCTAACTGCGAAGTTATTATTATGTTTTTCAAAAGAAAATCCCGAAGGATTGTGTGCCTCATATGATGTATCAGAATGGTCACCTTGATGTTTTGAACATACCGCCAGGTCATCTACGAATCTCACTTGTCCATAACGGATTTCTAAAACCAGTGAAGACATAAAAATCAAAGAATGGAAAAAATGTATGGACAGCCGTAAGGAGGTAGTTGGAAGCAACATTGTGTGAAAGGCAAGAATTGGAGACAGGATAATCTCCATTCTCCATAATAGAGACTCAGGGCCTATCTTGTTTTATGATATTTTACCTAATAGAAGGTGGTAGGTCCTATGAGAGAGAAGTAGGTCCTAAATACAATGTGTTATTATGTGGTACAATGTGTTAGAGTTGATGATCATGAGGAGTTGTGATTATGACTAGTGACCAACTTGCTATATGATGTCATTGGTGAAAATGACGATCATGAGTATGTGTTATATGACAATGATGTATTATGATGATAAGTTGTTAATGATATGATGATGATGATATTTATTATATCATTGGGTGAAAGAACCGTAGACTAATTTCAAGTGGATGTCCATCCACATCCACTTGAAACCGGTCCACGGTTCTTTCACCCAGTGATGTAATAACTCATTATGATGTAAAAACAAACTCTAAATTGCTGGTGTACGAAAACTTGTATAAAGGTGTATGAATACAACATGAAATAAAAAGAAATATAATACAGAATAGTGGTAGTAGCGCGGGCTGCGAGAGGCGCTACTAGTAGTTACAGGTAGCATCTTTTCAGGGAAGCGCTACTACTAAGTGCATATAGCAGTTGTGTGGTTCAGCCCATGCTACTACTAAGCTTTAGCTGTAGCGCCGTACTAGTAGTACCGCCACCCGCACTACTAGTATGCCTAAAACCCGCGCTGCTGCTAGGCTTTTCCCTAGTAGTGCATGTTGCTATGTAGCCTCGGATATATTAATTATGGCCCTAGCTAACCTAGTGATAAATGGGTTACAGATATATTTAATGAAATGTCTGATTCGACGATTAATCCCTTATCAGCCCCATGCTATATGGTACCAGCTACCGATATCCTGAATAATGAGTACATATAAGCAATGCGATGAAACTAACCTCTATGGAAAACAACACTGTTCTCAATATTGTCCTGCATGAGTACATATAAAGGCATGTTAAGCACAACAGGCTAAACATCAACCAAATATATCCATGGTAGAGAACATAATCTATAAATGATAGCTTCAGTGTGTAGGCTTAAGCACGCTAGATCAACAAAACAAGAAGTGGAAAGGTGTGTTAACTGCATTAGGATTAACATTTAAAAACAAGCAAATAGTCATTCAAACTGGTATTGTGCAGGTCTACAGTACACTAGTTATTGTTAAAAAAACAAAAAGGCATGTTAACTGCAATATCCTTAACAGCAACCAAATATGGTAATTCATAGTGGTATTGTTGAAACTGTTATTGATGAAATTGAACTGCACGGAAAATAGTTGCACATATAGAGCATCACATTGTGAAGAACTGAAATAAACAAGTCATCATGACATCTCTAGGCGATCCTTAAAAAGTTAAAGGACTAAAACCCTTAGTGGATATATATATATATATACTCTACCAATTTTTGGCCTTTTCTAGTCGATCCCCTAAACTTAAGGTTGTAAACTTCAATTTGATCAAGTTCAAAGCAGGTTCAACCGAAAGTAACATGCATTCAAACATAAACATAGATAGTTTTGCATAACCAAACATAAAACATAAATTTAAACTAACCTAAACTACTTTCGGTCGAAGTAGAGGTCGAGCCAATCCTTCCTCGTCATGTACGGTCTGTCGCGAGCCGAGTCCGGGCCGGTACTGTCATCGGGGTCATTGGGGAAGGCACTCCTCCACTCGTCGATGTCGATCTCCTCGTCCTCGGGGCCCACATCGACGCCTTCCACTTCCGTCGCCGCCGCCTTAGACCTTGCCATCGGAGGAGAGCGCGATAACCTCGCCGCCCTTCGCGTCGCCGTCCTCGCCTGCTTCGACCTCGTCATCAGAGGGAGCACGATAACCTCGCCGCCCTCTGTGTAGGCAAAGATCGCCCGCTCCGCCTCCACGAGCTCCGGTTGCTACCGGTGGAGCTCTTGCATGTAGGCCTCGTCAGCGGCCTCGGCCTTGAGGCGCTCCCACGCCTCGTGGTCCTCCCGAGCCATAGCCGAGCTCACAACCCCTAGCTCCGGTGGAACGAGGTGGACCGGACGTGTGCGGAAGGGGAAACTAAGCCTAGCCATCGCACCGTGGTAGTGGACCTGCCAGCCGTCATACTCCATGGCCGCGAGCTCGGCCGTGTGTAAGCTACCGAGCCACCGGCGGGTGTGGGTCTCTCGGTCTGTAATCTCGGCGACCCACGTCCCCCACCACCGCTGCCGGACCCCGAGGTAGGACCTCGTCGGTTGTCGGGTCCGAGGGAGGACGGGGAAGTCCTCGAACCGGCGTAGGGGCGCAGTGGCGAGCGGATCGAGGGACCGGCGATAGCGGATCAAGCCCACGGACGATGACAGGGACTCCTTGGTGGCCACCACCCCGGCGTCGGGCGAAAAGGCCGCGATAAACCTCTTTTTGGCCATTGGCTCCTCGAGCTCCCCTCCACACATGCAGAGGTTGACGGTGGAGCACCGGTGATGGCTGCGGCCTACCACTAGTTTCGAGGGTTGTGTGTGTCTGTGTGAGTGGAGGTTTTGGGGGGTGCGTTTAGGGGGGTGGGGGCAAGGTGGTGTTTGAGGAAATACTATGGCAACTGAAAATTTTACTAGGCGGGACTAACAAGGCGGCGCTTCTGAAAATTTGGATCAAGGGCGAGCAGATATTTTTTAGGTTGTGAGGGATGCAGAGGCGGGAGTAAAATGCCGAGGCTACTGAAAATTTGAATCAAGGGACTGAAGCAGAGCAGGAGTAACAGGCATCGCACACGGTCCGCACATACTAATCATGTGCTATCAAACATTAAAACCTTCCAGGCGGTAGATATTTTCGAGATTACGATGCAGTCATATTTTTGAGATTGCGAGGGATGCAGAGGCAGGACTATTTGGGGAGCGAGCTAGTGTGCTTGACACGCCGGATGTGGACTGTAGCCGATGCACCTTCTCGCGTAACACATAGGCGTACTATACATAGACAGTGCTCCAAGATATTTTGTACTACATCTCACACGGTTGGTGATAATAAACAGTGTGGGATCTACTTGATTTGAATTACATAATGTGGTCACAACGGCAATGGACGCTTTTTGAATTGCTAGACCTTTTATCTGCAGTGAACATGCAACTATATGTGTGTCGTAAAAGAATTGGAATTATTTTGGGTTCGTTTGGACATTTTATACATTAAACTGGTTTTCTAGCCATTTCAGGTGCACAATTCAAAATTAAATTACATGCACATGCTCCGTTGCATATAAATTGGTTGAAATATCAATTCTGTGTCCTTGAGTGCATGCTTAGGTCCCATGCAAGAAATGGAAATAAATTTCAAACACCAAGGCACTGTTGATTGCCGACAAAACAATGAGATACCTGGTTTTTAAACTCTAGTAAATCCAAAACTCGTCTGAAGTTCATGAAACTTGGCATGGTACCATGGAGCGGCATCAACATGTCGTGGTAAAAACTTTGTCCCATTTGGGGCAGGTTTGGGTATAAGCTTCTCACAAACCAGAGCTTCTCACAACAAGCATGATGGTTTCGGTATGGAACGTGCCACCTTTGGGGACGGAATGATATCCATTGCCTCTTATTGCTTTTGAAAAAAATTCTAGTGTCAACATAGAACAACAGGAGTGTTGTGCTTAATCTTGGAATTTTTCGGGCATCATTTGGCCTTTTTTATACATTAACTGGGTTTTCTAGGCATTTTATGTGCATAATTCAAATTTGAACTACAAGCACATGCTCCAGTGCACCAAAGTTGCTTGAAAAATCACATGTGTGTCCTTGGGTGCATGCTTAGGTCCCATGCAAGAAATGGGAATGAATTTCAAACACCAGGTCACTGTTGATTGCCGGCAAAACATTGAGATACCTGGTTTTAAATTCTAGTAAAGCCAAAACTCGTCTAAAATTCATGAAACTTGGCATGGTATCACGGAGCGGCATCAACATGTCATGGTAAAACTTTGTCCCATTTGGGGCAGGTTTGGGTATAAGCTTCTCACAAATCAGAACTTCTCACAACAAGCGTGATGGTTTCAGTAGGGAACGTGCCACCTTTGGGGACGAAACGATATCTGTTGCCTCTTATTGCTTTCAAAACATTTCTAGTGTCAACATAGAACAACAGGAGTGTTGTGTTTGATCTTGGAATTTTTTGGGGTTCATTTGGCCTTTTTTATACACTAACTGGGTTTTCTAGGCATTTTATGTGCATAATTCAAATTTGAACTACAAACACATGCTCCAGTGCACCAAAGTTGGTTGAAAAATCACATGTGTGTCCTTGGGTGCATGCTTAGGTCCCATGCAATAAATAGGAATGAATTTAAAACACTAGGGCACTGTTGATTGCCAGCAAAACGATGAGATCCTTAGTTATTAAATTCTAGAAAATCCAAACCTCGTCTGAAATTCATGCAACTTGGCATGGTATCGTGCAGCGGCATCAACATGCCATGGTAAAAGATTTGTCCCATTTGGGGCAGGTTTGGGTATAAGCTTCTCACAACAAGTGTGATGGTTTCGGTAGGGAACGTGCCACCTTTGGGGACGGAACGATATCTGTTGCCTCTTATTGCTTTCAAAAAATTTCTAGTGTCAACATAGAACAACAGGAGTGTTGTGTTTAATCTTGGAATTTTTCGGGGTTCATTGGCCTTTTTTATACATTAACTGGGTTTTCCAGGCATTTTGTGTGCATAGTTCAAATTTGAACTACAAGCACATGCTCCAATGCACCAAAGTTGGTAGAAAAATCACATGTGTTTCCTTGGGTGCATTCTTAGGTCCCATGCAAGAAATGGCAATGAATTTCAAAGACCAAGGCACTGTTGATTGTCGGCAAAACGTTGAGATACCTGGTTTTTAAATTCTAGTAAATCCAAAACTCATCTAAAATTCATGAAACTTGGCATGGTATCATGGAGTGGCATCAACATGTCGTGGTAGAAACTTTATCCCATTTGGGGCAGGTTTGGGTATAAGCTTCTCACAAATCACAGCTTCTCACAACAAGCGTGATGGTTTCGGTAGGGAACGTGCCACCTTTGGGGACGGAACGATATCCATTGCCTCTTATTGCTTTCAGAAAATTTCTAGTGTCAACATAGAACAACAGGAGTGTTATGTTTAATCCTGGAAATTTCCGGGGTTCGTTTGGCCTTTTTTGTACATCAACTTGGTTTCCTAGGCATTTTATGCGCATAATTCAAATTTGATAAAGCACATTCTCTAGTGCACCAAAGTTGGTTGAAAAATCACACGTGTGTCCTTGGGTGCATGCTTAGGTCCCATGCAAGAAATGGGAATGAATTTCAAACACCAGGGCACTGTTGATTGCCAGCAAAATGTTGAGATATCTGGTTTTTAAATTCTAGTAAATCCAAAACTCGTCTGAAATTCATGAAACTTGGCATGCTATCATGGAGCGGCATCAAGATGCTGTGGTAAAATTTTGTCCCATTTGGTGTAGGTTTTGGTATAAGCTTCTCACAAACCAGAGCTTCTCACAACAAGCGTGATGGTTTCGGTAGGGAACGTGCCACCTTTGGGGACGCGACGATATCCGTTGCCTCTTATTGCTTTCAAAAAAAAATTCTAGTGTCAATATAGAACAACATGAGTGTTGTGTCTAATCTTGGATTTTTCAGGGTTCGTTTGGACTTCTTTATACATTAATTGTGTTTCTGGGCATTTTATGTCATAATTCGAATTTAAACTACATGCACATGCTCCAGTGCACCAAAGTTGGTTGAAAAATCACATGTGTGAAAAAATTGTCCCATTTGGGGAAGGTTTGGGTATAAGCTTCTCACAAATGAGAGCTTCTCACAACAAGCATGATGGTTTCAGTAGGGAACATGCCACCTTTGGGGATGGAACGATATCCGTTGCCTCTTATTGCTTCGAAAACATAGAACAACAGGAGTGTAGTGTTTAATCTTGGAATTTTTTGGGGTTCATTTGGCCTTTTTTATACAATAATTGGCTTTCTCGGCATTTTATGTGCATAATTCAAATTTGAACTACAAGCACATGATCTAGTGCACCAAAGTTGGTTGAAAAATCACATGTGTGTCCTTGGGTGAATTTCTAGGTCCCATGCAAGAAATGGGAATGAAATTTAAACACCAGGGCACTGTTGATTGCCAGAAAAACGTTGAGATGCTTGGAATTTAAATACTAGTAAATCCAAAAATTGTCTGAATTTCATGAAACTTGGCATGCTATCATGGAGCAGCATCAACATGCCGTGGTAAAAAAATTGTCCCATTTGGGGAAGGTTTGGGTATAAGCTTCTCACAAACCAGAGCTTCACATAACAAGCGTGATGGTTTCGGTAGGGAACGTGCCACCTTTGGGGACGGAACGATATCCGTTGCCTCTTATTGCTTTCAGAAAATTTCTGGTGTCAACATAGAACAACAGGAGTGTTGTGTTTAATCTTGGAATTTTTCAGGGTTCGTTTGGACTTTTTATACATCAATTGGGTTTTCTAGGCATTTTATGTGCATAATTGAAATTTGATAAAGCACATTCTCCAGTGCACCAAAGTTGGTTGAAAAATCACATGTGTGTCCTTGGGTGCATGCTTAGGTCTCATGCAAGAAATGGGAATGAATTTCAAACACCAGGGCACTGTTGATTGCCAGTAAAATGTTGAGATATTTGGTTTTTAAATTCTAGTAAATCGAAAACTCGTCTGAAAGTCATGAAACTTGGCATGCTATCATGGAGCGGCATCAAGATGTCGTGGTAAAATTTTGTCCCATTTGGGTCAGGTTTTGGTATAAGCTTCTCACAAACCAGAGCTTCTCACAACAAGCGTGATGGTTTCGGTAGGGAACGTGCCACCTTTGGGGATGGAACGATATCCGCGTCTTATTGCTTTCAAAAAAAATCTAGTGTCAACATAGAACAACATGAGTGTTGTGTCTAATCTTGGAATTTTTCGGGGTTCGTTTGGACTTTTTTATACATTAATTGTGTTTCTGGGCACTTTATGTCATAATTCGAATTTAAACTACAAGCACATGCTCCAATGCACTAAAGTTGGTTGAAAAATCACATGTGTGTCCTTGGGTGAATTTCTAGGTCCCATGCAAGAAATGGGAATGAAATTCAAACACCAGGGCACACTACAAAAAAAATACACTTCTGTGATGATACGTGTTTGTCACAGTAGGTCACTTTTTTGTCACGCATGTACATCCATGAAAAATTTATGACAGAATCAAGATAGTTATACCTGTGCTGTCGTAGAAGTGTTCCATGACATTACCAAAATTATCATCACGGAAGTGTCCACTTCCATGACAATAAATCGTGCGTCACATAAGTGCTTTCATCAAGGGTGACCGACATGTGGCATCCACCGCAACGGAACATCGTTAAGCTATCAGGTCGGGTTTTGGATCCGATAACCCGTTAACAACCCCGACCAATGGGGATTTTCCATGTGTAAAATCATCATTGGCTGGAGGAAACACGTGTCGGCTCATCGTTGGGACAGATGTCAACCACTCATTGAACGGAAGGCGCCTATGATACGTCGACACGTGGCATGGCCCAACAGAGGCCCATTCTTGTGAGAAGGCCGGCCCGTTTGACTTGGTCAAAAGCTGGCGGGCCGGCCCATGGAAAGCCTGTTAACGGCCTGATCGAATATAGCCCATTTATAGCCCACTAACCCAAGGCCCGTTACACCCTATCCGAATTAGGCCCAGTAGCGTCATCTGGGCCATCCAATATGATTCCAGCCCGTTTTCACTTCTGGCCCATGTATGGCCCATGACGTCTTTTGGCCCATATGAGGCCCTATGTAACTCTTGGCCTACTAACGGCCCGTGGTGAAACTGGTCCGTAATGAATAGTGTATCACTTTATACCCATTAACGGCCCGTTATTCCGTTGGGACGTTTCCAGCCCATGTTATTTTTCGGCCTTCTCAGAGCCCATTTATTCTTGGGCTCATTTCCAGCATTCGTTTACTTACGGCCCGTTACTGTCATTTTCTTCTTGTGGGCCAAATTCAGCCCGTGGTTACAGTCGGCCCATTTGTGGTCCATTAATACGTTGGGCCGATTTCATAGCGTCATCAAATACGGCCTATTAACGATGGCCCATTATGGTCAGACCATGAACGGACGATTCCAACTCTAGCCCGTTTACGGCCATAATGCGGTCTGTTTGGCCCATGTTTGGCCAATCGATTATACGGCCCGTATAAGGCCCATTGATAATACGGCCCGCAGAAGGCCCATTGTTTCTATAGCCCGTAGAAGGCCCATTGTTTCTACGGCCCGTAGAAGGCCCACTATTTCTACGGCCAGTAGGAGGCCCAGTGTCACTACAGTAAATATTAGCCCATGGGTACTGTGGCCTAGTTTTAAAATATAGGTTATTGCAGCCACTAGCTAACCGCGGAAAAAGAACTGCAATGACTACAAGCAAACAAATAAACAAGACAACAAGGAAATAAATAAGCAAGCAACCAACGCTAGGCTATCACGGCTATTACACATATTACATCCACTGGGCATCAAAGTTCGCCACCAGTGCAAATATAGGGAACAAAGCAGCATATCATATACACTGGTTGTCAAAGTTGGCGACCAGTGCAAATAAACGCCGCAGCAAAACAAATCCAGAACTGAAACCACTTCAGAAGATCTCAAGAAACAATATCCTGGGTACCCATAATGCTAGCAAGATGCTTAGCAAGCTTATTAACTTTCTCTTGTTTGGCGCTTAAATCCTCCAACGCTTATTGTTGCACCAGAAAATATGCATCTGAATTCTGCAGGGACTTCCTCAGTCCTTCAGCTTCCTTTCGCAGCACATCTAATCGATGTCTTCCAACTTGAAGTTGAGACTCAAGAAGACGAACTGATCCAGGCAGCAAGTTCGAAGAGCTTGTGCCAGCAGTAGTGGCCACTAACTCGAACACTACTTCAAGATAGGACTTTTGGGTTCCCTCACTGTCGTCAAGATAGTTTTTATCAGCTTTCTTGGAGACCAACAGGGATGTCTCACTATCTTGAACCTTATCTGCATTACTTCCTTTACTATAGGATAACGCAGTACTGTTCTCCAATATTTTGTCCGCATTCTAAAAGAGAAACAAGCAGACACATCACATGGTTAACATGTTGTATATGAAACTCATTTTGGTAAATGAGTTCAGTAGTAAAGTGAACAAGATAACAGCATGAAACAAACATATATCTATGTACCATGGTCACTTTATGGTCTATACCATTCTAGTTTTTGTTGCCAAATCAAGATAGAGACACAGTTCAAATAATATTTGTTCAAGTCAAAGCAGAATAGACAGAATATAAGTGTGGGTAACTATAGAGCAATAACAACACTTGTAATGTGCATGACATGAGAACATAACTGTTTATTCAATTGAAACTAAAATCAACATAGAGCAGGTTACAACATCAAACCAGTTAAAGAAACAGGTTTAAAACATACCTGTTGCGCCATTGGAGTTTCAATTCCATCCTTCAAATTTGAAAATAGTTGGTATGAGTAAATACAGTCATGCAAGAGCAAAGGAGTATGAACCATAGCTACAGAACCTGACCTGACAACAAATCTTCTTCTCCTTTAAGCGTTGAGTTGGGATTCGGAGTGGTGGTCCTCGTGCTTTGGGCACTGCAGTTCCCTTACTAACTGCTCGTGTTTGGGTGCTCTGTGCTGGAGACGGTGTTGTGTCAACTGGAACTGGGTTACTATCTACTGGGGTTGGGGTTAGAAGGGGTGTAGCTAGTTCTCTATCCAACTAGGTAGGGGTACAATCTGCGAGAGTCTGGGTTATGTGTGGTGGATCTGGTCCTTGGGCAAGTACAACCGTGGTTCTATCTGCATCAACTGGTAGCACTATCTTTTCTGAAGACCGTGTTGTTACTCCCTTAGATACTGCCATCACGCTCTCCAATTCAAATGGCTGATAAACAAGAAAAGTAATTGAAAGTATAGACATTGTATGATAGACAGGTGCAATGGATAGTGGGGAATAAAAGAAGGCATGAAATAATTCATATTTATGTTGTCTAACCAAACAGGATAGCATGACACAATTTCACATATATGATGGCTAACTAAACATGATAGCATGACACAATTTCACATTATGATGGCTAACTAAAAAAGATGGAAAGACCTAGTTCAAAATATGAGACTATGTAAACAGGATGACATGACATAACTATATAATGTGTTTATTAAATAGGTTGGCATGCCATAATTCACATACATTCACGGATAGAATGCCATAATTCAAAATATGATGACTATAAACACTAAACAGGATGAGATGATATAACTATATGATGTCTTTATTAAATGGGTTGCCATGCCATAATTCAGATAGATGATGTGTATGTACTATGTAAACATGATGGCATGATATAATTCAAATATATGATTTATATAGTAAGAAAGTAAGCAGATGGCAATCCATATATGATGTAAAAACTAAGAAATGCAAGACAACATGCATGACATGGGTACTATAACCCTGCCAAGTTTGAGCATAGACCACAGGGGGAAAATAGGACTGGTCATCAGTCTCTAAATCCTCCTCTGAGGAGCTCTCTGTAACCAGCAAGATGTCTGCTTTAGCAGGTAGCATTGTCTGCTCTGAATACCTTGTTTTCACTCCAGATACTTCCATCACCGCTTCAAATGGCTGATGCACATGAAGAGTAGTTGAATATACAAACGTTGTCGCCAAATGGAACACGTAATACAAAAAATGATAGCATGATACAATTCACATACATGATGATTGGCTAAACAGCATGGCATTGCATAATTCACATATATAATGCCTTTGCAACAAGATAGCATTGTATAATTCACATATATAATGTCTTGCAAAAATATGGCAATGCATAATTCACATATATGGTAATTAGACACTGAATAGGTGGCATTCACACAAAGCATGTCTAAACTAATCAAATGACATAGCAATGCAAGACACCATACGCACGATATGAGCAACATAACCCTGCCAAGTTAGAGCATACACCTCGGGGGGGAATAGGACTGGTCAGCTGTCTCTGAATCCTCCTCTGAGGAGCTATCCATAACCAGCGAGATATGCGCTTCGTTAGATAGCATAGTCTGCTCTGAGGACCTTGTTTTCACTCCAGAATTTGCCATCACCGTGTCAAATGGCTGATGCACATGAAGAGCAGTTGAATGTAATAACATTGTTGACAAATGTAATATGTAATGAAAAAAAGGATGGCCTGATAAAATTTACATATAAGATGACTGGCTATGCAGGATGGCATTGCAAAATTCACATATTATGCCTGGCTAAACAAGATGGTGTTGCATAATTCACATAAATGTTGAATAAACTAAACAGATGGCATTCGCACAAAGGATGTCTAAACTAAGCAGATGACATATTTGATGTATAAAGTAAGCAATGCAAGACACCATATGCATGATATAACCAACATCAGCATGCCAAGTTAGAGCGAAGACCTCAGGGGGTAAATAGGAGTTGTCTTCTCCTTCTGAATCCCCCTTAGAACAGATATCTTCCTCTCGATTACAATCCAAAATGCATGGAGGGGGGCTGCCTTTGCGCCTACCATGGAGCGACGTCTGCATGAAATTTTATTGCCACACAAGGCTCGTCTCTTTTGCTCTACATGTTCAGTTCCATTGTTTACAATAACTGTCATGCATAGGAATAAAACATAGTGAGATAATGTAAGGAGTGCATGCAGAAATCCAGAGTGATGGTAGCAACCTGTGGATAGACCCAAAACCAATAATAGCAGGCAGATAATGGCTTCAGTTAAAAAATACAGATAATGGCTTCTTTACTGTTTGTTTCCCACCCAACATGAAACTCATAGTAGACACCGGAGATTAACTAGATAGTAGATAGATACTATTGATAGAGGCCCCGATATGTACCCCACAACCATTTAAAAACTCAAGTTTGACCATTAGTTTGGAGCTGACTCAGAGTCTAATCGGTGAACAGGACGATAAAGTAGCATGTAATATTAAGTGATGCATAACGTAAGCAGACACGAAAGAGTGCGACCTCTCTTGCGGACCCGTGTAGTCCTCGAGGTCATCTGCTCGGTTGATGATGGTAGTGCAGTTTTCATGGATGCCAGCAGCGGGGAAGAAGATCAGAGGCGGCGAAAAACAGTCTGGAGGCCGGATCCCTGCTGTGCTAGACCCTTCTGTCGTTGGAGCAGCTGAGCTGGGGTGGACGATGGCACAGCAGGAGCAGGACAAATCACGCAAGGTTTTCTTTGACAACTATCTGTAAGAGAAGTAATTCTGTAAGGGCTCGTTTGAATTGGACGATTACAACAATGCAGGGATAGGAAATAGATAGGAATAGGATAGGAATGCATGTGCAAAACAGAGAATTTAAAAACACAGGATTTCTGCCAATCTGGGTGTTTGATTCACAACAATTGGAAGATCACAGGATGCAAAGAAGCATGGTGAGATTAAGTCAAACCACAAGAAAATGTATGGTTATAATGCTATTATGCTACTATCTCTTAGTCTTGTGCTTCATGAATAGGAATTTGAAAAGGAGGACAAGTGAAAATTAAAATTCCTATGTTTTTTCTTTCAAGGAGACACTAAAGGAACAAATCCGTGTTCTCGGTGGACAATATATATAACATGTCGAGTAAAAAAGAGATGCAACAAGTGTACAACCTCTTTGGCGAAGCCATGTCGATCTCAGGGTGATTGGGTTGGCAGGTGAGGATGCTACGGCTGACTTGGCTGTCGGAGGAGGGGAAGAAGATCTTAGGCGTCTGGAGATGGAGCCCGAGGTACTGCTCCGCTGTGATGGAGGGTTTCGTCGTTGGAGCAGCTCCGGTGAGTTGTACGACACCGAGGCTGAAGCAGGACAAGAGAGACAACGAACAATGTTAACCTGAGTGGAATTCTAATAGCATCTCCAATACATGACGTAAAATACATAACCACAAAGTGCTAGATGTAAAATACATCAGCCGCTCATCTCTGAACTTAACTGTCAAAACTGAATTTAACTATCGAAACTGAACTTAACTGTCGAAACTGAACTTATCTGTCGAAACTGAATTTTGCTGTCGAAATTGGACGCACTAGCAAGGTGAGGCTACACGTCGGTCGACTGACTTTTTCATCTCTGGTCAGTCGATTTTGCAGCCGTTGGATACCAAATCAAGGTCCTGCGGTTCATCTTCAACCTCCACCCCCCTGAGCCAGCCAAACAGCAGCCCCCCGCCGCCCGCGACCGGCGGTGCGCCACCCCGCCCGCCCCGAAAACACTCCCCACCGCCGGTGTGCCGCCGCCCCGGCCATCCCTCTAGGCCCCCCCCCCGTGCCG
>NC_041386.1:377342212-377345656 GCF_002162155.2 Triticum dicoccoides
TTCTCCAGCGATCCCCACGCCACCGCCCCGCCAATGCCCCGCCGCCGCCAGCGACCATCGCCCCCATCCTGAACCCTAAGATAGATAGTGGGGTACCTCTCCGGCGAGCCCCCTCCCCGCTGCGGCTGGTTCTTCCTTCACCCCGGCGGCATCAGAGTGAAGTGTAGCTAAATCGGAGCAGCATCGCAAGCAAGAGCAAGAGCGAGAGCAGCAGCGCGAGCAAGAGCAATAGCAAGAGCAGACCAGGCAGGGGACTGAGAGCAAGAGCAGAGCAGCAGTGCGAGCGAGAGCTAAAGTAGCAGCAGGTCCTACTGGTGTGGACGTCGCCGCTGAGGGAGCGACGCCGTGGAGGAAGTGGCCGGCGACGCCGCCGTGGAGTCGCGCCGTGTCGGCTCGAGACCGAGCACCGACAGTACCGTGAGATCGAATCAAGAAGAAAATGCGGCGATTAGTGTACAACCACTTTGGTGGCGCCGATTAGGCCGCAGCTTCATCCGAGGAAACGGTGATGATGATGCTCTTCCAGTGGTGCAGGTGAAGACAGTGGTGTGGGAATGGAGGTGGCGCGAAAGACGAGGGGAACGTCGGGGCAGCTCCTTGGAGGTGGAGGACGGTGTGGCTGAACTGGTGGGACGATGAGATCGATGACGGATCCTCATCCGGTACAGTGGATGAGGGACGTCGAGGTGTTGCTGTGGACGACGTCGTCGGGGAAGAGGCTCCGGCTGGGTGGCGGACGGAGCAGGGTGTGGGGTTTCATCGGGGGTTTTCGCGGCCTCGGTGTACGAATGGGTGGGCGGATGGGATGGCAGTGGGGAACCATGGCTTAGAGACGCGCTTGTCCGAAATGTGGGGTAAGTTACGAAAGTACCCCCACCGATTTGAGGCGGTTCTTTCGGTTCAGGGGTACCACGAGCATTTCGCGTGTCGGGATTTCACAGGAGGTGGGAGTTTTCACGCGCGTTGTAATTTTGGAATAGCAAGGCGCGGGTTGAGATGGAGGGAGTTGTCGGAGCACAATGAGACAAAGATATATCTTAAATATTTCGGGCTAACCAGGCGCGGGTTGAAATTTCCGGACAAGCCTAATGTGTACTGTACCAAATCAATGCGCCCTATAAATGTCATTCAAAATTTTGAATTCATGTTATGTTCAATTAAAATATTTCGCTACGTGTATATGCATGCAACCTACTACTCAAATGAACATTTTAGTGCATTCGAAACGTATATACTACCGCTTCAATATGAACTAAATTTGAATTCGTTTCTCTATTTGAATAAGATCTACAATAATGATTGTTGTGAAGTCAAAGCATTTGAATTCGTTTCTCTGTTTTAATAAGATCTACAATCATCATTATTGTCAAGTTAAACCATCGTTTGTGTATTATCTTCACAGCACACCACATGATTAGTCTCGAGTTACATATGAACTATGTGTACTATATGAACTCGAACTAGATTTTTTGAATCCACTTTATTTTGATTTCAAATCACATTACATTTCTAGCTCTAGCTAGACCTTCATAATCTAAACCATGTCTCATATGTGTAATGTGTTTATCACATTATGTATGGTGCCCCACCCCATACGTCTAGAAGTATTTAGATGTGAGTTGCAAACACCACACATTACCACAAATTCAAATAAAATGTGAGAATGTTCGATATATAGTATTGTTTAGATTGCTCGATATTTAGTTGTAAGCTGCAAACGCCACACATTATCACAAATTCAAATAAAATGTGAGATTGTTTGATGTATAGTATGGTTTAGATTGTTCGGCATTTAGCTGTGAGTTGCAAACACCATGCATTATCACGTTATGGTATAACATGTGCACAGCACGTGTATCACCGCTATATTCATGCATGCAATGTTTAAAACACTATGTTCCCCTATTCAAATATATGAATCCGCTTTCATATCAAATTATGATCTTTGTTAGTCTCTTACACCCACACAATCCTCTAACTTTTGTGCCTACCACTAACTTTCTCTCGTGCATGCACACGCCCTCCTCGCCCTCCCCCTCCCTCGGCATTCTATCCACCGGGCACATTCATTTTTTTTCTTTAGGTCGTTCTCCCAGAGTCTCCACAACTCCTTTCCAACACACACCGATCAATAAACCTCTCCAGCGATGCCTGCCTACAACATACAAACACACCTTCAATCTCCTCCTTTATGTGTCCTTGCCTCGTGTCTCTCATACGGTCAGACACACGTGTAAACTCTCGCCCCTCTTTTCATCGCTCTCTCACAACTGCACACTCCTCCCCCTATCTAGCTAGTAGTTGGGCCTCTCGCACCACCTCCTAGCTCCATTCTCTCTGTCTATCCGTCTCGCTGGGCCTTATTAGCCTCTAACAAATGGACGTACACCGACCGATCTCTCGCTATACATATAGCTAGCTAGGTCCTTATAACTCGTTTTTACCCACACGTCAATCGACCTACCTCATTACTTGTGTCTCTCCCTTCCTCCGACAAACAACAATTGATCCACCGATCTAGTTAGGTTTGCTTACCGAACACATGGTTCCCCTTCATCATCCATGGATGCGTCCCGACAGATCTATCACGCACAGGCACACACAGAAACACATCCCCACTCTTATTGATAACATTGCAGTTCCACCCTTAGTTTTTCTAGTAGGCCTCTCCCACCATCTTCGAGAAGCAACTCCATCACCCATCCAGCACACTACCCCTCTCCATCGCTCTCCCTCCCTCTCTCTCCTCTATCTCTCTCCCATCATATTTCCCGTCCTTCAGTTATGTATGGATGTCGACCGATCTCCCTTAAGACATAGCTGGGTCTCTCCTTCTCAACACATATACGAGTCGTTCTACCTCTATAGTTAGGCCTCTGCCTACCCCTCCCACCACCCCCTCCCTCCCACACACACCGATACATCGAGCGCTCTAGTCATGTCTCGCTGCCACACACAAACTTGACGTGTGCCCTCTAACGTTCTGGTAGGCCAGTCGCCCTGTATCTTTGACTTGTACACACACACAATTTCGATGGCTCTCTTCATCGATCTCGCACCCACCCACTTGATCCTCTCTTCGACTCTATCGATAGCTATGACCCCTCCCTCTCTTCTCGTGGATTGCCCGACCCTCTATGTATGATATGGATAGGCCTCCATTTCACACACATTGCATGCAAAATTTTGTTTGAGATGTCATCGACACATATTCCCACAAATAATTCACGAAATCAACCCCCCACCCCACCCCCACCCCAAAACAAAAAACACTCACGAACGCGGTTTGTATCTCTCACACACACCCACGTAGGTGGGGAACGTGCACGAAGAGAAGAGGTGCATGCACGGCGCACGTACTCCCGTCTCTTTCCCAACCACACCCACGCGGGTACACGGTGGAGCTCATTTCTGTACAAAAAAGGCAGCCCATGTGATAATTTG
>NC_041386.1:377346210-377406826 GCF_002162155.2 Triticum dicoccoides
CCACTTGATCCTCTCTTCGAGTCTATCGATAGCTGTGACCCCTCCCTCTCTTCTCGTGGATTGCCCGACCCTCTATGTATGATATGGATAGGCCTCCATTTCACACACATTGCATGCAAAATTTTGTTTGAGATGTCATCGACACATATTCCCACAAATAATTCACGAAATCAACCCCCCACCCCACCCCCCCCCCAAAACAAAAAACACTCACGAACGCGGTTTGTATCTCTCACACACACCCACGTAGGTGGGGAACGTGCACGAAGAGAAGAGGTGCATGCACGGCGCACGTACTCCCGTCTCTTTCCCAACCACACCCACGCGGGTACACGGTGGAGCTCATTTCTGTACAAAAAAGGCAGCCCATGTGATAATTTGGCACGTGTACTGGTAGTCCACTTGGTGGAGGGAGGATCGTCTACCACGGGTGAACAAACAAATTGCGACTTGACGTGTTATGTTAAAAAAAGAGGCAAACCATGTGGGGCCTACCTTAGAGGCAAGGCTCTACACACTGGATTACTTTTGATGTGTCCCGTCAACTCGCAGAACTAGGAGAAGCTTGCTTAGTAAGCCGTCTCCCCCGCCCACGGGCGCGGTGGCTCGCAGGATGAGGTGAAGCTTGCTTACTATGCCTTACGCCTGCTCCCTCGCCCATGCGCATGGTGGCTCGCAGGACGAGGAGAAAAATTTACTACTCCCTCCGTTTACTCCTCGTCCCTACTACCTTGGTTATACAGATTATATCATATTGTTTGAAATATATATGTCCTTTAGTAGATTTCAATGTGAACTACTAGTACATACTCCAAACACTGATGTATATAGACGTATTTTAGAGTGTAGATTCACTCATTTTGCTCCGTATGTAGCACTCTCCCTCGCCCTTCGCCCCTCGAACCTTGCCCACGTGGTAGACGTGCGGCAATTCATTCTGTCTCATATAGCCAGAACGATATATACTGCACCACCATTATTGCTCGACTTCCCGAAGATGTGAAGAGCCAATCGCAAGGTCAATATTTTATAAATGTTTATAGGAGAACGAGTAGTAGGTGTTACGTCATTTATAAATAAAGTTTTTTTTCTTAAGTGGCACGTACGCAATGTGATAGGTTCATATGGAGAGAAAAGGAGTACATAGTCAGGACGGGCCAGCCTACATGGTTGCTTGCTGGGGTTGCTCTCTTCACACTCTCTCGCACAAAACGACTGTGGCCACATCTCTAACATCCCGGCAGATCACGTCCGCTTGGGGAAGCGGTGGATGCTTAGTGTAGATCCGGTGGCCGTTGCCGACGGCGAAAACCCACTGTCAGCACGTCACGATCAGGGGTCCCCACCGTTCTCTCTCTCAAAGCCGGTGAGGTTGCCTTCGTCCCTTGCTCACTACCGCGACGTGGGCAGTTGCCGCCTCCCGCCGCCCTCCTCAAGGTTGAGCTACGTCCCTCAGGTACAACTCCCTTTACAGGCTTGCACCACTGCTCCAGCTGCCCACATCACTCCCTGTGGATATTTCTCTACTTTGCCCCGCACATACCTCTACTGGCTTGTATGTACTGTATTTGTGATGAGTTTATGTCTCATCAACTAGTCCCAGTAATCTTATTCTAATCACGCTTGTTCAATTTCTTTGCCACAGGGATGCTCATCTCGATTTTGGTGAAACTGCACAAAATGATCCGATGGTCAAAAGGTTGCAAACTTCATTTATTAGGAAGCTCGAACGTTGCCAGCAAATTGAAGCCTGGTCAGGGTTCACGGTTCAAGGGCTAGGGACTGCATGGATCATTTTTTCTTTAGCTGCCTCTATTCCAAAATAAGTGTCAACTTTAGTAGTAGTACAACTTTGTACTAAAGTTTGCACAAAGTTGAGAAACTTATTTTGGAACGGAGGGAGTACATATTTGCTATGATCTATCAATCATTGAGATGCAATAGCATGCATGTTAGTCTCCTTTGTATTTGATGAAATGTTGCAACGGGCAACCTTGGATGCAAGATACATGTAACAGAAGCTGGAAGCTTCATAGCATTGTACAAATTTATCTCGTTGATAAATTACAGTACGTACTATACTAGTACTTCCTCCGTTCCTAAATATAAGTCTTTGTAGATATTTCAACATGAACCACATGCGGATGTATATAGATGCATTTTTAGTGTAGATTCATTCATTTTGTTCCGTATGTAG
This sequence comes from Triticum dicoccoides, assembly GCF_002162155.2. Lineage (NCBI taxonomy): Eukaryota > Viridiplantae > Streptophyta > Magnoliopsida > Poales > Poaceae > Triticum > Triticum dicoccoides. Next base: position 377,348,408 of record NC_041386.1, read on the forward strand.
TGGAATCTCTACAAAGACTTATATCTACTAGTAATAGCTAGCCCCCACCACTAGGAATTCTCTATCCTCTCCTTGAGCCACGTCATCAAAATTGATGTAGCCGTTAGATGAAGTAAATCAGTCCATAATAGCCGTCTGATCTCGAGGTTGAGAGGCTCCGCACTAAGCCACATGCAAGCATGCAGAAATACCGTGCCACATGCATGTGAGTGGGTTTTAAATCACATCAACATGTCTGCATGCAAGCATGCACCGATAGCATGCATGTAAGTGAGCTTTTAAGTCCCATTAACATGTCAAAAAGAAAAATATAATCCCATTATGCAGTAGGAGTTCAGGAGTTGGCTGATCTTTTTTCCTTACATGGGATGACCTAAATGATGATGGGAGTGTATTTAGTTTGGCTACCACATTTTTCATGCGGTTATAGAGTTTTTTTTGTTCTATGAAATCGATAATTTTGCACAGAGAGATATACCGCTATTCCATGCCAACGCGCAGGGACTCATCTAGTAATATTTAGGAACGGAGGGAGTACTATGTAAAGAGTCAGGTGTCGCACGGTGATAGTAGTGTGAGGTGGGCCATGTAATCACTGAACCTACGTGTTTTCACTGCTCTTGCACGCCTCCGCTGTAAGAATGGAGAAAATTGTAATCTAGTAGTAGTAGTATACCTCCTTTCGCTGAAAGCGTGGGACATCCAGCAGTCCTACCACCTCAGTAATAAAGATCAATGAGCCGTCAAATCACATAGACCCAGCAGTAAGTTGGACGGACGAAGCAACCATCACTCTTGCGCCAGTGAGAGGTCGCGTCCGCTCTACCCGGGCATGAATGCGGCACCGATTCTTTGGAGCGACGCTGACCATTTCGGGCGGGAAGCACGTGCGGGCGATGGAGGGGCTTTGGGTTGGCCAGGCTGGTCAGGAGCGGGCGTGGCAGCTGTCCGCATGTCCCTACCGGACACGCCCGGAAATGAGAGGATGCACCGACTCTCATGGCTAAAATCGTACACTACACAACATCTCTCTTGTCGGATTTCGGGTTTCGGCAGACCCTTGAGGTTCGAACACTAGGGTGCGCACGGAGATTTCGCCTCCTACCTACCTGCACCCCTCTGCCTCGCTAAGATCTAAGCTATGGAAAGAACAACACAAGAGACACAGGGTTTATACTGGTTCGGGCCACCGTTGTGGTGTAATACCCTACTCCAGTGTGTGGCGTGGTGGATTGCCTCTTGGGCTGATGATGAGGAACAATACAAGGAAGAACAGCCTCGCGAGGGTCTGTTCTTGGCTGGGGCGATGAACTGCTGGGAGGAGTTCAGTCACCCTCCTCTCTCTCACTCTCTCTCTTCTATCGTTGGTCTCGATCCCCCTAAAACTCTCTCTCTTTCTCCCCCCATTGCCCTGTGGGTGGCTGGTCCTATTTATAGAGGCCCTGGTCCTCTTCCCAAATATCGAGCGGGAAGGGAACCAACAATGGCGGGCTAATTTGAAGGGGGACAGCTAGTACTAGCTATCCTGACAAAAGTAGTCTTCGCCTGCACAAAGCTCTGGTGGTGACGCTGTCTTGGGCTCCACAATAACCTCCATCTTGCAGTCCTCCTGGTCTTGGTCTTGTTGCACCGAAATGGCAACCTTTGCCTGATGCCTCGGTACTCCGCAGCTGCGCTTGCTCCCTTTGCACCAAAGAGGAAAGGAGGACACTGCGCGGGCTGGCACCCGCCTGGCGCCTTTGGTCGTCATGGCTTGCGTCACGGGCACCTCGTGAGGTACCCCGCCTTGATCTCTCCGCCTCCTCGCGAGCCAGCCTAATGATGCCGTGCCTGAGGAAGCTCCACGTCGTCCGCCCCACGAGGCTTGGCCCCTCGCGAGGGTCTTGGGTCTGTGTTGATGAAGATGGGCCGTGCTGGGCCCCCTTTTGAGCCACGCCGCAGGACGTAGGTAGGCAAGTCTGGGGACCCCCGTTCCCAGAATGCCGACAGTAGCCCCCGGGGCCGAGGCGGGCCCGGACTTGGCCGTGCAGGGAGGCGGAAGGGCAAGAGCGAAGCGCCGCGGGCCCTAACAGCCTGCAGCCTTGGGCGCCGTGTGGCGGTTGATTGGACGTGGGCGTCTCCACTTCCCCATGGCGCCTTGGCAACTGCATGGATTGGACAAGTCCCTGCATGCAAAGTGGGTCATGATTACCTGCGATCGTGGAGGTCGGCGGTTGGCCTTCGCCGGCCATAAGAACGGAACGGCGCGCGCCCTTCCAGTTCATCCCCCCTTGCTTCTCCTTCTTCTTCATGGCCCCGTCGAGGAGGTTCTCGGCCGCAGAGAAGGGGAATGCTCACCAGGTTGAGCCTGCCTCTCCCCCGCCCAAGCGCGCCCGAGGGCGCCCTCGCAAACATCCTGTGGCCACCACGGCAGCTCCCCGCGGCCGTGGAGACGATTTCCAGCATGGTGACGGGCGGATTGCTGCGGCCAGGGGGCGCGCTCCGGTCGCGCGTCCCCCTAGGCCGCGCTTTCGTGCTGCAGAGGTGCTGCCGGAGTTCGTCGTGTGGTCGATGGAGCCGACTAGCACCCGGCTTCCACTTCCTCGCTTCCTCCTCGGCGAGCTCCCGACCGGCGCCCCGGGCAGCCTATGGCTTCAGGCCGACGGCTGTTGCAGCCGGGCCTCATGGGCTTCACTGGAGGTCTCAACAACTGGGAGCCTGGCCCTGGCCCGCGGTTGGCAGACGTTTGCCCGCGCGCGTGGCCTGAGCCGTCGGTGCACTCTGCACTTCAAGTTTGACGGCGATGACACCCTCTATGTGAGGGTGTTTGGGGAAGATGGTCGCCACGCAGGGTGCTGCCCCGTGGACGACGACCGTGGCCGGGAACCCAACTCCGGCGATGATGGAGGACAGCGCTCGCGTGACTGGCGGCGCTCAGGGTTCCCCAAGCTTCTCCGGTTCTTCTTCAGGCGGCGACTCTTCTAGCGGTGGCCGCAGTCAGCCTCCACGCCGTCGTATCTGCTTGGGAGGTGGCAGCGTGTCCGCCCGCCGTCGCGCCCCGGTGAAGCGCGAGAGGGAGTCTGCTTGAGCCCCGGAGGCAGCTCGAGTCTTCCCTGCAGGCCGGTGTGAGGCGAGCTGCGCCTAATTTGTTCTTTTTTTCCTTTTTCCTGCGTGAAAAGACAATAGTGTGGAGCCCCGCGGGGGCGTGTTTGGGTTATTGTTGTTAATCATCGTTTTGCTTCCGTTATCGTGCCTTCCGTCTATGTGCCTACGCATGGATAGTTCCCGGCCCCAGCCGTGGGGGGCGACCGACCCAGGCCCTGTGTTTGTGTCGCGGTGCCCGTGGGGCATGGACTGGAGGGGTGCTCCTGTAATGGAGCCAGGTCACGAACCCTTTGAACGACTAGGACAGGAACACTCGCGAGGGCGCTCGGCTGCCCCCCCCCCCTCGCGAGGCCTTGCACAAGAGAAATTGAGGCAGGAGAGTGAAAAGTCGAAGAACCACAAGCCAAAAACGGAAACAACTTCAATAGAACTTCGAATGAGAAGGAACAAGCCAACTGCGGAAAGCAAATGAAGCCACGTCCGGCACCTAATCTAGTCTTCGACGTCTTCTCACCAGCGCGGAGCTAAGTGCTGCCACTGGGCGTGGGAGGGAGCCCTAGGGCCTGAGGCCGGCGCTCCTAAGACTCCGGGGCGTGTACATTCCCAACTCATTATTACGTGAGAGTGTCACGGGCGGCGAGCTTCACAGGCGTTGGCCTTCTTCATAGGCTCCGGGCCTTTTCCAAAACGCGACAGCTTCACAGGCATTCGCCTTCTTCACAGGCTCTAGGCCTTTTCCAAAACGCGACCGCTTCACAGGCATTCGCCTTCTTCACAGGCTCTGGGCCTTTTCCAAAACGCGGCAGCTTCATAGGCATTCGCCTTCTTCACAGGCTCTGGGCCTTTTCCAAAACGCGACAGCTTCACAGGCATTCGCCTTCTTCACAGGCTCTGGACCTTTTCCAAAACACGACAGCTTCACAGGCATTCGCCTTCTTCACAGGCTCTGGGCCTTTTTAGGGGTAGAACCTCCGGAGGTGCTGATGTTCCATGCGTTCTGGACCGGCATCCCCTCCTGAGTCTCCAAGCGCGCGGAGCCGGGCCTGGAAACATGAACAACTTTGAACGGGCCCTCCCACATGGGAGAGAGCTTGTGCAGCCCCTCCCTGGAGAGAACCCACCTGAGCACGAGGTCTCCTACCTCGAGAGTTCTGGGGCGGATGTTGTGACAGTGATATTGCCGCAATGCTTGTTGGTACCTTTCCGCTCGCAGCGCGGCTTCTCGGCGACGTTCCTCCCCCAGCACGAGGTCCATCCCCCGCATGGCATCCTGTTGTGCCTCGTCAAATGCTAGGACCCGCGCGGAGCGACGTCTGACCTCGTGAGGGAGGACCGCTTCGGCTCCGTAGACTAGGAAGAACGGGGTCTCTCCAGTCGGCTTGGTCGCGGTTGTGCGGATGGACCACAACACGGACTGAAGCTCGTCGTACCAACCTCTGCCACAGGCCTCCAGCTTCTTCTTGAACGTCCTGGTCTTGAGGCCCCTCAGGACCTCTGCGTTGGCTCACTCGGCCTGGCCGTTGCTTCGGGGGTACGCTACCGAAGCGTAGCATATCTGTGTTCCAAGGTTAGCACAGTATGTTTTGAAGAGGTTACTGGTGAACTGCGAACCGTTGTCCGTGATGATGCGGTTCGGCACCCCGAACCGGCTCACGAGGCCCTTGATGAACTTGACCGCGGAACCCGCGGGAATGGTGCGGACAGCCTCTACTTTAGCCCACTTGGTGAACTTGTCCACGGCGACATAGAGGTAGCGGTAGCCCCCTGGCGCCCGAGGAAACGGGCCCAAGATGTCTAGCCCCCAGACTGCGAATGGCCACGAAAGTGGTATAGTCTGCAGGCCTCCTGCTGGCTGATGGATCTGCTTGGCGTGGAACTAGCAGGCCTCACAAGCTTTCACTAGTTCGACGGCGTCATTGAGTGCGGTGGGCCAATAAAACCACTGCGGAACGCCTTGCCGACGAGGGTCCATGATGATGAATGATGTCCACAGTCTCCGCCGTGTATATCTTCCAGCAGTTCCTTCCCTTGCTCCCTGGAGATGCAGCGCAGGGACACATCGTTTGGTCACTTTCGGTAGAGCTCTCCATCCTTGATGCAGTATGTCGTGGCCTAGCGTGCCACTCACTCCGCTTCCTCCTCGTTCTCCGGCAGGGTCCCTTGTGTTAAGTAACTCCGGAGCTCCGTGATCCAGCATCCCTCCTGAGGTTCCATCATCAGGAGCAGGCATGCTCCTGAGGCCGGGCCATAGGCCGGAGCTCCTGAGGCAGGTGGCTGGGGGAGCTCCTCCCGAGGCTGAGCCGTGTTTGACAATGACGGCAGGGCTGAGGGCTTGAAGAGCCGCTCCTCAAAAACGCCAGGCTCCTGAGGTAACCGCCTGGACGCCCGTTTGGCGATGTCATCAGCCTCCTGATTGGTGCCACGGGGCACATGCTGCAACTCCAACCCCCATAACTGCTTCTCCATCCTGCGGACCTCCGCAAGGTAGGCTTCCATGTGCTCATCTTTCGGCTCGTACACCTTGTTGGAGAAATTGACAAGGAGCTGCGAATCGCATTTGATGGTGAGGCGTTTCACCCCCAGGGCAGCTGCGGCCTTCAAGCCCGCTATTAAACCTTCATACTCCGCTATGTTGTTGGAGACCTTTTCACCTTGCTGGAAACAGAGCTGCACAGCGTAGTAGAGCTTATCCTGAGTGGGTGATATAAGCACCGACCCAGCCCCTGCGCCATGCCTGGAGAACGCCCCAACAAAGTACATGACCCAACCTTCTGGCGCCTCGCTTCCCAGGGAGAGGGACCGATCCTCGTCGGCCTTGAGGCCTGGTGCCTCCGTCCATTCTGCCATAAAATCCGCCAACGCTGCTCCCTTGATGACTCTGGTTGTGCTGAATTCGAGCTGAAACACATGCAGTTCTATGTTCCACTCAGCGACCCTTCCAGCTGAGTTAGGGCTCCTGAGCACTCTCTCCAGGGGATATGACGAGACGACCTTGATGGGGTGACCCTGAAAATAGTGCCGCAGCTTGCGCGAGGCCACCAGTAGCGCGAGGAGGAGTTTCTGAGGCATGGGGTACTGCGCCCTCGCATCCCGCAACACCGTGCTGACGAAGTACACGGGGTGCTCAACAAGGTTGGGTGCATCAGTGCTGGCGGCTCCCTTCGGAGACCATGGCGCCTCTTGAGGCGATGAGGCCTCCTGAGGCTGGCCATCTGGGAGAGGGGCCTCTTCTGCCTCCGGTGCACTCCTCTACGGCGGCTGATCCTCCTCAGTCGCGGTGGCGGTTTCTGTGGGCCTTCCTTGTTCCTGTTTTGCCTTGTCCTGGGCTGCTGCTGCGGTTTTGATTCGACACTCCTCTCTAACCGCCACCAGGGCTGCGCTGGCGGAGTAGGGAGTGGCGGCGAGGTAAAGCACCAGGGGCTCTTGAGGGCGCGGAGCCACCATGACCGGTGGGCTGGTCAGGTATCTCTTGAGATCCTGGAATGCCTTGTCGGCCTCTTCAGTCCACTCAAAGGGCCCCTTTTTCTTCATTAGCTGGAAGAAGGGAAACGCTCGTTCCCCCAACTTGGAGATGAAGCGCCCTAGCGCAGTCACGCGCCTGTGAGCTTCTGCATTTCTCTGAGGGTCTTTGGCGGGCTCATGTCTTCCACCGCCTTGACCTTTTCTGGGTTAGCTTCGATGCCTCGGTGGGACACGAGGAAACCCAAGAGCTTGCCCGAGGGGACTCCGAACACACACTTCTCTAGGTTGAGCCGTAGATTCACTGCGTTGAGGCTCGCGAAGGTTTCCTCCAGGTCTTGTATCAGGGTCCTGGCCTCCCGAGACTTTACCACAATGTCATCGACCTAAGCTTCAACATTCTTCCCGAGCTGCGGGCCCAAGGTGATGTGCATCAGCCGCTGAAAGGCCGCCCCTACGTTACGCAGCCCGAATGGCATGCATGTGTAGCAGTACACCCCACACAGGGTTAGGAAGGCTGTCTTTTCGACGTCTTCTACCGCCATCTTGATCTGGTGATACCCAGAGAAGGCATCCAAGAAGCATAGCAGGTCGCATTCCGCGGTGGAATCAACGATCTGGTCGATGCGGGGGAGCGGGAACGGATCTTGCGAGCATGCTTTGTTGAGGTTGGTGAAGTCGACACACATGCGCTCCTTCCCTCCCTTCTTTGGCACAACGACAGGATTGGCCAACCAATCCGGGTATCGGACCTCGCGAATGACCCCAGCGGCTTCTAATTTGCGGGTCTCTTAGACGATGAAGGCATGCTTTTGTGTGGACTGCTGCCTGGCCTTCTGCTTCACAGGGCGCACGTTGGGGCACACATTGAGGTGATGCTCGATTACACTCCTAGGGATCCCTGTCAACTGATCAGGCTCCCAAGCGAATACCTTCTTGTTTGTGCGCAGGAACCCGACCAGGGCCTCCTCCTACTCGGGTTCGAGGTTGGCGCCTATGGTGAAAGTGGCGTTGGTGGACCCGTCCTCATCGACGGGTATCTGCTTGATTTCTGCCTTGTCTTGGGTGAACAGCTGTTTCTTCTTGGCGGGTGCAGCCCCCTTGGGCTCGGGGGTCTCCAAGTCGGCGGGCTATGCCGACGCCGCCGTCTTGAAGGCGAGCTTGAGCACCCGCAGCGCGTCTCTGGTGTCCCCGTGCATGGTGAGGACACCGCTGCTCCCGGGCATCTTCATGAGGTTGTACGCCGGGTGCGTCGCGGCCATGAACTGGGCCAGCGCTGGGTAGCCGATGATGGCGTTGTAGGGGAGGCCGATGGGGGCGATGTCAAAGTCGACCAGCTCCATGCGGAAGTTGTTGTAGGTGCCGAAGGTTACTGGGAGCCGGATCTGTCCCAAGGAGCTGGATGATCCGCCCCCAACGCCTGAGAAGGGCCGGCTAGGTTGCAGCCGTTCCAGGGGTATGCAGAGGAGGTTGAAGGCCTCAACCGAGAGCGCGCTGAGGCCCGCACCGCCATCGATGAGAGTTCTGGTGACGGCCACCTGGCAGATGGTGGGAGTGCACAGCATGGGGAGCGCACCCGAGCAGGCCGAGTTGGAGGGGTGGTCCTCCGAGCTGAAGGTCAGGCCGGCCTTGGACGTCGCCCGGTCCGGGAGAGCCCCCTGCCACGTGGAAGCAGCACTGACCCGGCGGATGAACGGCTTGACATGGTGACTTGTAGGCGGCGCCTGGGAGCCGCCCAGGAGGGCCGCGATGACCGGGGGTGTTGGTGTAGCGCGATGGGCGGGGAAGAGGCTGCGGGGCTCTTCCCAAGAGGCCATGGAGGCTGCCGGCAAGTGGAGCAGCCATGGGCGTGGAGCGCCGGTGAGGGCCATGGGGAGCCAGTTGGCCATGACCATATCGTCACCTCCAGCTTCGAGGGGGGCCTCCTCGCTCGCCAGCAAGAAGGCCATCGGATCTGTCGCGTCGCCGTAGCGCGGCAGCGTCGTTGGCTTGAACTTGTCCGGCCACCGTACCCGTTGCAGGGCTGGGGCCAGGGCTCGGAGCCCCCTGGCCCCCATGCTGGCGCCGGCGGCCGGAGCGGGCGACGCGCTACTCATTGCGAGGCAGGCCGTGGCGGTGGCGGAAGAGAAAACTCCGGTGCACCCCTACCTGGCGCGCCAAATGTTGGATTTCGGGTTTCGGCAGACCCTTGAGGTTCGAACACTGGGGTGCGGGTGGAGATTTCGCCTCCTACCTACCTGCACCCCTCTGCCTCGCTAAGATCTAAGCTATGGAAAGAACAACACAAGAGACACAGGGTTTATACTGGTTCGGGCCACCGTTGTGGTGTAATACCCTACTCCAGTGTGTGGTGTGGTGGATTGCCTCTTGGGTTGATGATGAGGAACAATACAAGGAAGAACATCCTCGCGAGGGTCTGTTCTTGGCTGGGGCGATGAACTGCTGGGACGAGTTCAGTCACCCTCCTCTCTCTCTCTCTCTCTTCTATCATTGGTCTCGATCCCCCTAAAACTCTCTCTCTTTCTCCCCCCCATTGCCCTGTGGGTGGCTGGTCCTGTTTATAGAGGCCCTGGTCCTCTTCCCAAATATCGAGCGGGAACGGAGCCAACAATGGCAGGCTAATTTTAAGGGGGACAGCTAGTACTAGCTATCCTGACAAAAGTAGTCTTCGCCTGCACAAAGCTTTGGTGGTGATGCCGTCTTGGGCTCCACAATGACCTCCGTCTTGCAGTCCTCCTGGTCTTGGTCTTGTTGCACCGAAATGGCAACCTTTGCCTGATGCCTCGGTACTCCGCGGTTGCGCTTGCTCCCTTTGCACCAAAGAGGAAAGGAGGACACTACACGGGCTGGCACCTGCCTCGCGCCTTTCGTCGTCATGGCTTGCGTCACGGGCACCTCATGAGGTACCCCGCCTTGATCTCTCCGCCTCCTCGCGAGCCAGGCTGATGAGGCCGTGCCTGAGGAAGCTCCGCGTCATCCGCCCCGCGAGGCTTGGCCCCTCGCTAGGGTCTTGGGTCTGTGTTGATGAAGATGGGCCGTGCTGGGCCCCCTTTTGAGCCACGCCGCAGGCCACAGGCATGCAAGTCTGGGGACCCCCATTCCCAGAACGCCGACATCTCTGTAGGAGTAGGTCGATCTGTCGCTCTCTCTAACACACACATGGTGTTAAACACACACACACACACACACACGCACGCACACGCATGCAACTTGGTCCCGTTGCACCTTCTAACGTGACTTATTACACCTAGACGGAGGGAGTAGTAAGTATACGAGATACGGTGGCACACTGACTTAAGTCGAATACAAGTGGCCAAAATTTGTGTGCATGTTATAGTAAGGATTCACTTAAAATAGTACGTGAGCGAACGGAGGGATCAATTGGACAGTGTTCCCGAGCAGTAGCGAGATGTGTGAGGTAAGATACACCGCTGACGCTTTTAATTTTTCTTATTAATTTGTTTGTTTCACCCTCTGACTGGTGGGACCCAACGTACTATGTGGAGAGAGGTAAGGTGACTAAGGCTGCATTATTTCTGCACCACTGTGGATAGTCTTACCACCAAAGCCACATGACACGATTATGACTGAAATCCCAATGACTCCCACACACACAAAAAAACACGGCATGCTTGTCACACGAATGCAAGAATTTGTAAAAGGTTATTTCCCTCTCGTTGAACATAACGGGAGGGTTGTGTAGCTAGTTAGCCTGTTCGCTCACTCTCTCGCCCTCTCCCGCTGGAGCCTCAGTGCTTGTAGTTGCTCTCTTCACACTCTCTTGCCCTCTCCAGATCTAAACAAGACTTCATTGGCCTCTCTCTCCTCTCACTGCTGCTCAAAGAGCCGGTAGGATCCGTCCGCCGGGAAGGGAAGGAGGCTTAACGTTGTCGCCGTCGGTGAGGGACTACCGGCGCAGTTGTTCACTTTCCACCCAGCGGCGGCGCGGGAGGGCCTCCGACCCCTTCTTCTTTGTCGCCGTCCCATCGCCCATCGAACCACGCCCCAAGAACCTTAAGGTATAATTTACTTACTCCACATGCATTGCTCTAGCTTCATGTATACCATGAATCTAGGACGTGGTTCAAACAGGAAAGGAGTAGGGGAAAGTAGTGGGAAAAGTTGTGTATAGCATGAATCTAGGACGTGGTTCAAAGAGGAAGTGAAGGGGGAAAGTTGTATAGCATTAATCTAGGACGTGGTTCAAAGAGGAAAGGAATGGGGGAAAGTAGTGGGGAAAGTTGTATCGCATAAATCTAGGACGTAGTTCAAAGAGGAAAGGAAGGGGCGAAAGTACTAGTTCAAAAAGAAAAAGGAAGGGACAAGGCTGTAGAGTTTGAGCAGGACTAGATTTGCTGCACTCACATAGGGAAAGGCATCTAAAGATAACAAAACTGGGACCAACACAAATATGCTCCTTGGCCGCTTGTTCTTTGTTGCAACAGACTGTGCATGACCACAGTACATCGGTAGATGCACATGGTGCTGGTGCGTCCACTGTCCAGTTCAACACATTAGCTGTTGTTAATCTAAGGCCCTGTTTGGTTAAAAACTCCCTAGTCCCTACCTGCTGGGTCCCAGGGACTAAACATGGACAGAGGTTATTAAATGGCATGCTAAAAGACAATGTTACCCCTAGTAATGAACTAATAGAGACAAGGTGCGATGCATGGCAGGGGCAACTGATGGAAAAAGTCCCAAAAAGACTCCCTCGGGGTCTTCTTTCTTTAGTCCTAAATGCCCACTTTTAGTCCCTAAAAGTCCCTTCTCTTTGGTTTAGATGGGACTGACATGGAGTTTTTTTAGTCCCTACACCAAAATGTCCCTGTAAACAAACACCCTCTAATAATGCTGCTGGAAAATTGATGCGATGCCACAGTTAAAAGCAAATTACATGTTTAACGGATTTTATTCTTAATATAATCTCTATGTTAATATTAATCAATGCCACCGTTTGAGAAATGCTATTGTCTTGCTTTCTTTCCCATTTACATAATGTAGATGTTTCTTTTTGTTGGCTTCTGTGTCATCCACCGTTATTGACCACTAATTGTTTCCTTTGCACCTCTGTGTAAACAGGGTTATCTGCTTCACCTCATTGCCATTGTGACCTTTTGTTGCACTGCACAAAACACTTTTGTTTTAAGAGTGTTTTGTGTTCAACCAAAATGTCACACCGACAATGTTGCTTGATTGCTTGATCTTAGTGGTACTGCACAAGAGGAGATCTTACTTCCTATCCGTTAGGGCGAATTTGGTTCAGATCTTCTTCTTGCGAGTTGTTTGAATTCCGCATCATGAGAGGTCAGTACTAGCCTTCTTTCACATGATTCTGCAGTGTGCATTCATATGTTGTGCTACTTGTACGATAATGTTGCTTGATTTTAGTGAACTGCACAAATGGAGACAAGACTTCCAATCTGTATGTGCACGGTAATATCCCACTGAGGTAAGATAAGGATATTTCACAATTGCTAGCCTGTATTTTGCCACTTTCATCAGAAAATTAATTTTAGTACTATACTTGTGCTCCCTAATTGACATGCCAAATCTTACATTGAAGGTGAAGCTTGTTTGTTATTGAACCAAGTGATGAAGGGGAAGAACAAGGGGAAGAAAAACAAAAATCAACTCCCTGTGCTATCATGAAAAAGTGGTATTGTCCTTGAGAAGTGCTTCATCTATGTTGTTTTAAATATTTCCTTTCCTTTTTTTCGAGCAAACAGTGATGCTAGCATTTAGTAGTCCTCTTGTCTTTGCACAATAGGATCATCTTCCTCTGAACAAGAATATGGAGTACATGAAGTGACTAGTTCCGATTATGCCAGGATGAAGAAGCCCTGTCTATCTTATCGTTAGAAGGAGCAGTTGAAGGATGGTTACATTACTCCCCACAAGACCAAACTAACTTCAGCTCAGAAGGACTGACAAAATCTCCATTTTGTTGCTGTGATGTGCGAGTACAATGTTGTTCTAGGATTCTTTCTGGTGAGTTCCATTTTTCTAAAAGTGTGCTCTACATGGACCATGTATGTGCCTGTTGAAACTGTCAATTCATAGTACAGTTTGCTCTATACTAATCACTTTTTTGTATTTGTGCAAACAGGGGTGCTCATCTTGATTTCAATGGGAACTGCACAAAATGTTCATGAATACATCGAATCATTCATTTCCACCACAAGAAAGGAGGTGCCGATAAGTTCAAGGCATTGCAACATATAAGGGCGAAATCATACAAGCTACGCGCGAATTTGGTTGATTTTGGTGGAACTGCACAAAAAGAACAGCTGGTTTATTTAGCACGAGGTGCCATGTCAATGTCCGAACTGATGGCAAACCCTGCCCATTCCACAATCGTAGGCATTTGATATTTTGGAATGGGACAACCTTGTCAAATTTTGCTCACTGATTTTAGCAAGACATGCATTTGATATTTCCGAATGGGACTCCCTTGCTGTCAGCAGCGTCGATCAATTTTTTCTTTATTCTTTAGTTGTGAAGTAAATATTGCCTCTGACATGTGAGTCGCTAAGATGCATAATCATCGATTGTTTTGAATGTTCTCTATGAATTGCCAGGCCTGTGTGTTTGATTGCAATGTACAGAAACGCTAAAAACCTGCTCAAACTCTTTGTACTCCTTCTGTTCCTTTTTACTTCGCACACTGTGAAAGTGCAAAAAATTTTGTATAAGATTGGTCAAAGTAGAGATACTTTGACTGCAGACAAAACTTGTATGCAGACTAGAAAGGACCGGAGGGAGTACATGTGAAACTGCTGCAAACAAGGTGATCACCCTGGGAATAATGCTAGTACATATTGTTTTGCATGTTCATCCAATGCCAGTGATGCAGGAATTCGAACTAATCGAAATAAATTCATTCATACATGGTTGGATTTCATATAAACATGCCAGATTTCATTACATTTCATACATTCTTCAACTAAAAAGGGGTGCGCTGGAGGTATAATTAATTAACCGAAGCTACCCACCTGTGTCCTGCTGAGCCGAACAGAAGCTTTAGTGACTTAACTGCAGGTGCAGTTGCGTAACTGACATGTGGCCTGTTGGGCCCACGTGCCAGTTAGCCAACTACACCAGCAGTTAAGTAGAAGCAGTGTTATTCTCCAGCAGAACTCCCCGACTCCACGTCGCCGCCAAGAAGCTAACCGACCGTCAATGGTCAACCCGCCTAGCTTGGCTTCAACAGGAGGGTAGCAGCGGTGGCCTTACTTGGACTCGAGCGGCGGTGACCTACCATGTTCTACTCTTCCTCGTTTTCTGTGTGGCATGGCCTCGTTGGCAGCGGGGCGGGGCCTCGGCGGAGCCGGCGATGTCCTCTATCTCGTTGCCGGTGGGCGGCGCCTCAGCGGAGCGGTGGAAATCCTCCCCCACATTGTCGGCAGGGTGGGGCCTCGGCTGAGCCGGCGATGTCCTCTGCCTCGTTGTTGGCGGGGCGGGGCCTCGGCGGAGCCAGCGGTGTCCTCTGCCTCGTTGTTGGTGCCGCAGGGCCTCGGCGGAGCAGGGCCTCGTCGACGCCAGTGGAGCGGGGACTCGTCGGAGCCGACATTGTCCTCTGCCTCGTCCTCGGTCTCGCCAAACAGCGCCTCGCCCGCTTCATCACCCTCTTTTCTAGCCTCTGTGTAGGCGGCTGCAGCCTCCGCCACCCGCATGCGCTCCCGCCAGCGCTCGAGGCGGCCCTCGCGGGCGGAGCGGTACGAGTCGAGCAACGCCTCCTGCTCCACCTGCTCCACGGTGATCTGCTCCTCCGCCTGCAAATGCTCCTGGAGGAGATGGTGGTTGTAGGCGGCGTCGGCCTGCGCCTCCCGAAACTGCTCCTGATGCATCTGCCTCACACTGTCCATATATTGGGCACGGGCCTCGCCGATGGTCATGGTGCAATGCACCGGCGAGGATGGCACGGAGGAGGGGGTTGGCGCCGGATCATCGACTACCATGTTCTCCATTGGGACGTCGTCATCCTCCGGGTGCCTGCCGGCCAGCCAGTCGGCAGCAATGGCTGCCATCTCCTTGTGGTCCATCGTCCGCCCATCCCAAAGAGCGGTGGAGCATGAGGAAGCCATGGTGGGCAGTAGTGGTGTGGACAGGAGAAAGAGAACGTATGCGGATGACTGCGGCTATGGCCGGCGCAGCAGTTTATATAGCAATGGTGGGCGGGCGGAGGGACGGACGTGTGGCGCCGGAGTAGCCGCCTCGGCAACCGCGTATCATTAATGTGGGCGGCAGATGGATGGACGGACCGCACTTGTGTCGTTTGAAGGCGGAGAAATCGCCTGCATCGGGAAGTGGGGCGGGCGGCGCTGACTGTTTCGAGCGGAAAGCACACGCGGGCGAGGAGATGACTTTACTTGGATAGGATGACAATGGGGACCCACTAGGTCCATAGCCTACGTACGCAAGTGCCTCCTTATTATATATATATATATGTGTATAAAACTATACTCCCTCCATCTAGGTGAATAAGTCATATTAGAAGGTGCATCACGACCTAGGTGCAAGCAGATTGGTGGAAAAGAAGAATATTTCTCTCTTCTAAACACAACATTTAATCACAGTAGTTAAGAGGATGCCTTATTAGCTACCAATGCAGGCCATCGTAATTCATAGCATGCAAAGTGCTTTTATTTCTTGCCTAATAACTGCATGGACGTGCTGCATGCATTAGTCCTTGCCCGAGCAAAAAAAGGGAGGAAAGGGTTTTCCACGGGAGACAACGAGGCAGAGGTGGAAGTGCTCGCTGGAGTTATTTATTTTGCTTCCCCCTGGTTTCCTGACATCATGGTCCCACACCATTGTCAACCTATGTAGTACTAGTCAATAAACGAGAGATTGCACAGGAAGCGGCCGACAGCTGGGACCAAGCAGCTCGAGCAGTATTTGTATTTTTGAGGTGTGAGCACTCCAGAGTTTTTCGATGTTTAGCCCAGATATAAATTTTTCTCTTCTGAACAACAACGAAAATATCACTGCAGGTATTAACTGGGCGGGCTGTGGCCCGTCTAGCCCAGGCCAGATATCCAGCCCAAATATTAATTTTTTTCAAGCTGAAAATGGCTAGCCCAGCTATACTTTTTTTAGGAATACCCAGGCAAGGTCAAGTTGTTATTCTCCGCCCCACTGGGCTGCAAATCTTTCCTAGGAGGGATGCATTAGGCTTAACAAGAAAATGGGCTTTAAGAAATAATAAATGGGATGTAATTATAAAAACTGGGCAGTAACTATAAAAAATGCACCAAACACGTGATTACTTTATAAAATATTATTTTTGGATATTGAAAATTTTAATTTCATTAATTGTTGCGAGCGCAATGTTTCGTTGGATTTTTACGTAATATAAATTTATATTGAAATTGTATTTAATCTGACTAGAAATTTCGGGATAAAAATATTTCTGATCCCATCAAAATGTGGGAAAATTTATTGAATTCTGTTTTGAACGGTTGGTTGAAATGGGTTGTACTTTTAACAAACTATAAATGGGTTGTAGTAAATTCCATTAGAATTCAAAAATGGGCTACACATTCTTACAAATCTCAAATGGGCTATAAGTTCTCTGCCACACACTTCTGGGCTTACTAAGTTGACGCGTCCCCTAAAAAACAGAGTTGACGCGCATGCAAGGCTTTGTCAACTTATAGTCAACACATGGTTCTAACAGTAATGGCCGTTGGATGTCCATCCAACGGATGCCGTGCTTCTTCTTCAATCTCATATATTCTAGCTTCACCCGCCAAAAAATGATTCCTCCCCCTGACATCTGGGGCGCACCGTTTCGGAAGCTGACCTGTGGGCCTACTAAGTTGACGTACCAAGGGCTTTGTCAACTTAGTCAATCTAAACGATTCTAGCTGTTGTGACCGTACGATGTCCATCCAACGGCTATAGTGCTTCTTCAACCTCTGGTCTTCTTGCTCCAGCCGCCCAAAGCAGCGCCAGTCGTGCCGCCTACACCTGCCTCTCGTGGCCGGCTGTGCTGTCATGGAGGCCTCACCGCCCCCTGCTATTCCCACCGCTGGCCAGGCCCTGCGACGACGGCAGCCTCACACCGCAGCCGAACGAGTGAACCCTCATACTCCTCTTCGCGTGGGCATCCACTGCCGCGTCTTCACCGGCTCCGCGTCGTCCCCTTCCTAGGCCTCGCCGTCGTCCACCGCCCTGCTGCTCTCGGCGTGGCGTGGTCAACATGGAAGGAACGACTTCCATTGGACGTGGACTGTACATGGAGAGGCTGACAGTTGGGTCCACAGCGGCAGCAAGGAAGTGCCTCCTTATTACGCGGAAAATAATGATTCCTCCACCTGACAGTAGGGACCCACCGGATGGGCCACCAGTATTTTGCGAAAAAATCGTTTCCCCCTGACAGTTGGGACCCAATGGACGGGCCACCGTATTTCGCGAAAAAAACATTCCCCCCGCTGTCAGCTCGAACCTACCAGAAGTGCCTCTTTGTTACGCACAAAAAAATGAATACTCCCCCGGCTAGCTGGGACCCACCTTGCTGGAGGCTGACTTGTGGGCCTACTAAGTTGACGGGGATGAAGGGCTTTGTCAACTTAGTCAATATGAATGATTCTAGCTCCAGTGACCGTATGATGTCCATCCAACGGCCGTAGTGCTTCTTCAACCTCTGGTCTTCTTGCTCCAGTCGCCCAAAGCAGCGCCGGTCGTGCCGCATGCTCCTGCCTCCCGTGGCCGGTTGTGTTGCCGCAGAGGCCTCACCGCCCCCTACTATTCCCACCGCTGGCCAGGCCCTGCGGCAACGGAAGCCTCACACCGCAGCCGAACCAGTGAACCCTTGTAGTCCTCTCCGCGCGGGCTTCCACTGTTGCGTTGTCCCCTTCCTAGGCCTCGCCCTCGTCCACCGCCGTGGTGCTCTCCACACGGCGTGGTCAACGTGGTCAAGGAACGACTTCCATCGGAAGAGTACTGTACGTGGAGAGGCTGACAGCTGGGTCCACGGCCACAGCACAATTTTTTTGTGATTTGCTAAGTAAGTCGCTTTATCAGGCCTGTTGGGCTGCAAATCTTTCAAGACGAGGAGAGCTTTCATTCGGCTGGCCGAGAAAATGGCCCATCAGTAATGAGAAATGGGTTGTACATTTTTAAAACACATCAAACCGACAATTAGTTTCAAATATCTTTTTTTCATTTCAAGATTTTAAATTACACTGATTTTTATGCGTGGAGAATTTGTTGGATTTTATATTGATATACATTTATTTTTAAAATCAGTTTGAATGTGAGTCGAAATTTCGGGATTAAAAACAGTTCGGACCGCACCAAAATATGCAAAATTTCATATAATTTTTTAACCGTTGCCACAATATGGGCTGTAATGCTAACAAAAAGAATATGGGCTCCAAAAAAAACCTTAAGAATTAGCAAATGGGTTGTAAATTATTAGAAATAATGGCAGATGGGTTGTATATTGTTTTCCACAGATTTGAGGCTTTCCTAAAAAAGGTTGACGCACAAGCACTGACTGTTGGATGTCCATCCAAAAGCCATCGTGCTTCTTCAATCTCTGCTCTTCCTGGTCCAACCGCTCAAACAAGGGCTGGCGGGACTGCCTGCTCCCTCCTCCTCGCTGCCGGCTGTGCTGCCACGCAGGCCTCACCGCCCGACCATACTCCCATCGTTGGCCTAGCCATCCCTCTACTCACCCACACCTGGTGATGAACTAGTAAACCCTCATACAATCGTACTCCCCTCTGCGTGGGAAACAACTGTTGAGTCTTCCCTGCCTCCGTGTCGTCCCCTTCCTAGGCCTCGCCATCGTCCACCGCCCTGGTGCTCTCGGCGCGGCGTGGTCAACATGGTCAAGGAACGACTTCCATCGGACGTGGACTGTACGTGGAGAGGCTGACAGCTGGGTCCACGGCTGCAGCAAGGAAGTGCCTCCTTATTACGCGGAAGATAATGATTCCTCCACCTGACAGCTGGGACCCATCGGACGGGCCACTGTATTTCACGAAAAAAATGTTTCCCCCTGACTACTGGGACCCACCAGCTACAGGGATCCATTTTGAAAGAAGGCACACTCAAATAATGACAGCCAACAGAGGCATTTTGAAAAAATAGCTGCCACATTAATATCTCAAATGTTTGTATAATTCAAACCGTGTGCATTCTGTTAACCATTCACGTGATGCCACATGAATTGGTTTTAATGGCTATAGAAGGTGTTGTGTGGACAGCTGCTTGACTGAACGGGAGGCGTGCGAGTGCATTCCGGTGCGCAGGCTCGCCGGGAAGGGTACAAGCTATTCAACGCAGGATTTGTGCATCTCTTCAACACAAACGGTTCAGATTACGGTATGCATATTAAAGCCAGACTTCGGCGATAAGCCAAGAGACACTGTGATTTTTCAAAATATGCAGCTAAAAATCAATAGCACAATCTATTTTTTGCAACTAAGATTCAGCAATTAAGCATAGATTTCATTCATAGAGATTAAGCCGTCGTTCTCACCGGGAAGCGAGATAGCCTTGGACCGCCGCCCGCCTCGCTCCCACTGGTCTATATTAATGTTGCCGCCAAGCGGCCGCACCCCCCATCCTTGCCACATGCACAATCCTCTCTCTCCGCCCGCATCCTCAACGTTGCTCTGAGTCCTCAAAGCCGTCAATGTACGAGGATGCCGCCGAAGTGCCCCATCTGAGGGAGTTGTGACGCCGGGGCTGCTGAAGCACCGGAGCACGGCGTGAATATGGAGACAGAGGTTTACGTCGCCGCCGATGAGGTGGAGAAAGAGGCTGCCAACAAGCGGAGGCGGGTTGAGAAAGAACCGCAAGCAACTCCAGCAGGCCTAGACTTCATCAACAACCTCCCCGATGATATGTTGATAGTCATCATATCCCTCCACCCAATCAAATATCGGGCGAGGACAGCCGCCCTTTCCCGGTGGTGGCACCCCCTATGGCTCTGCACCCCTGTCGACCTCCTCAACGCCCACAAGCTCTGACATGGCTATCGCCAAAGCTTGGGTGCATTCTCCCAGATCCTCGGCAGTCACCATGGCCCAATCAAAGGCCTTATCAAGGGCAAGTTCTGTTCCCATGGCAAGGACCGAGCCAAGCTTGATGAGTGGTTCCGATCCCCCACCATAGATCAGCTCAAGAAGCTCAGTTTTAATGATGGGCATATGCGCTTGCTGCAAACGTCCGCGCTCCGCTTCGCGCCCACACCGCGCCTCGCCAAGTTCATGAACTGCCATCCCCCTTAATGAAGCGCCCGGTCTTTTTCTACCATGACTGAAGCACCTCGAGCTCGTCACCGTCTACATCCCAAAGGATGACATGGAGTGCCTGCTCCATGGCTGTACTGCACTCGAGTTCCTTCGTCTTCAGGCGATGAATTGTTCGAGTACCTTGCACATCACCTCTAGGACTCTCCGGTCTATTTATGCGTGTTGCTGTTGCTGCAACGGGAGATCACAAAAGGTGGACCACAATGTAGTCATCTAGGACACACCTTCACTTTGGAGATTACTTGTAGTTGATCAACATGGTCCAACAAGAATCAATGTCATTTCTGCGCCGAAATTGAAAGTGGTGGGTTATTCGTCTGTCAAATACTACAACTTTCGGGTATCAGACGCCTTATACCTCTCCTTCTTGATATCAACGCTATTTCTAGTTTTGAAGATTTATGTTCATCTATCATCCAGCGAAGCTTCACCCAGACTCTGGGCACATTGAAGGTCTTGGCACTAGAATCTGTCGGCCCCAACCTGAACCAAGTTGTTAGTTGCCTGAGATGCTTTCCGTGCCTGAAGTAGATGTATATCGAGGTGATGTTCCTTTCCTGTTAAATGTTAAACATAAGGGAGTTAAATTTTTTGCACCTTTTCCCAAGTTTACAATGACAATGTACTATGATTTCTGAAGGAATTTTGGAGGATTTTAGGACATACACCCCCACCCATATTGGCTGCTTCATTCATATGGTTACAATCGTCCATAAGCATTTCTCCTTTGGATTCATCTATACTAGTTTTCATAGGGAGTTTTTCATCCAATCCAACCTCTTGTGAAGAAGGCTACATGTTTCTAAATTGTAATCAAATGCCCATGTTAATCATGCCAGATCGAAGATGGCATGTTGGTGCATTTTACAAATCCTGCAAACCAAATGGGCGTGTAGCAGTGTTCAAAACTGCATGTAGGCACTAACACATTCTCTTCTTTTGCAGATAATAATAGGCCCGGAGGTGGATAATGTTCATAATGACAATCACATCGAATGCCTGGATCTGCATCTCTTAAATATTACTTTGAACTCCTATCGAGGGTCCTTACCGGAGATTACCCTCGCCAGGTTCTTTCTTGCCAGAGTAAAGGTGCTGAGGGTACTGAGGTTGAACACGCATTTAATTAGGAAAGATGAATGGTATGATTATCAGAGCCGGTAGGTACTGCGGAATGGAAGAGCCTCCAAAAATGCCAAACTTCGTATTAGAAGAGCATATGGCAAAGCAATTGGAAGTCATTGTGTCAAACCCATACATGACTTGTCAGCAGCTGATCCCTTTTCATAAATGATGAAGTTTGCAATGTTTGAATTTGGGTGTTGTAATCTTTGAAATTGAAACTTGCAATATTTATAGTATTTGTTATATTGAACCATTTCTGTTCTCTTGTCTCAACGCAAATAGTTCATCAGAGTGAATCGCATGTCGTATATCGCACACACCTTGATCTGACTGACCATTTCTTTTGTGTTTCCTAATCACAAGTAGTTCATCCAAGTGAAATGTATGTTGTACATAGCACACACCTTGATATGGCTGACCGTTTCTTTTGTGTTGCCTAATCACAAACAGTTCATCCGAGTAAACCGTATGCTATACATCGCACACACCTTCATCTGGCTGCCCTTTTTTTTGTTCCTCCTCATCGAAAAAGGTTAATTGAACTGAACCGTATGCCCTGCATCGCACATGCAACAAAAATATGGATTGTGTTTGATGCATCTTCCATCGCAAACATTTTGCACCTTTTTGACGGGTTTTTACACCACCGTTTGGGACTATTGCATCGCACACAGTTTCGTTGAAGGGTCTCTAATCGTAGTGTCGCGTTAGCAGCATCCTGCAGTAGTGATCTTTCCATCTTATCAAGTTCCTTTGATTTCTATCGGAGCATTGCCCAAATCCTCTTGTATACCTTGCTTCTCTTTCCACCAGAGCGGGTTTAAATTCTTTCGTGACCCTTGAGCTCTTGATTCATGTGTTTGCAACCTACAAGGTTCTCATAATGTTCCTTGTTCGTCCTTTCTAACAGAGTGTTTTCAACTTCGTTCATCTCTGTTGTATTATTTCTTGCAAGATTCTTCAACCTCTCAAGGTTCCTTGGTTTCACTCTTTTGTCAAGAAGCGACTTAGTATTACCTCTTCTCTTCCTCTTCCGGTTGTCATCCCTAGATCTCGAGGCAAGATCTCTTGTAAGTGGAGGAAAGTTGTGACAACCCGAGGCCGACGCTCCAGATGCCTTCCATGTTTTGCGTGACCAATGTGTGTTTATTTTTTTTGTTGAATTTCATGATGTCGTCATTTGCATTCCATCATGTCATCATGCAACCCCTTTTTAAAACTCAATTAAATAAATTGCATAGATCTTTCGATCTATTTAACTCGAGGGAATTCACATGGTGATTTCTCTTTATAACATATCCTCTTGATATTTAAGGAGGTATCATAAATATTCCGTTAGTTTGGAACTAACCACAACCCACTTGCAATTGAATTCTCATGCCTTTTGCTTCATGTTTGTTCTCCAAACTTTCTCCATAATTCTTTCTCCATTTATCGAGGCTCCTCCTAAATTCTCAACATTTTTGGACCTACCTAATACCCACTTCTTTCTCACACTCATTTGAATTAAATTCAAATGAGGTTGAATTTAGCTTCACACCCATGCTTACTTTCTATTTTTTCTTGGATCGAGCTCATTTTTGTGAGCCCGGGAAAATTAAACCCATGCGCAAATTCTTTCCCTAACCCTTTCTTTCTTTTTCTTCTCTCTAATTCTTTTCTCCTAAAGGAAATAAGAGTAGAGAGAGAGACAGCCTTGCAGCCCAGCTGGCCTCTTGGGCCTGACAAACCAGGCCAGCCCAACCATCCTGCCCTAAGGCCCAGCCGCCCCCACTTAACCTATAACCCTAGGAAGCCCCGATCCCCAACACTCACCCTTCGCTCTCTCCCTCGCGCCGCCACCCACACGCGCTGCACCCCTAGTCCCGATCCACTCCTACCCGTGCTCCTCGTCCGACCCCACAAACCAACTACCCTGCCGCCCTGCATGCTCGCCGCCGGAGGCAATCTTCGTCTCCCAGGCGCCGCAGCTCCTCCATGCAGCATCCGCCCGAGATCCGGCAGCTGTCGTCGCGCGCCCGCAACGCTCGGCCTCCTTCCCAAGCTCGACACCTCGCCCCGCCGCTGCGCCATCTTCCTCACCTACTGCCTGAGTCCCCTTGCATCAGCCCCGAAGATCACCGCCGCCGGGAATCGCTAGGTCCGGTGACCCCTCGTCCAGCGCGTCGTCTCCTTCCTCGTCGGAGTTCCCCATGATACTCCCCCTCGTTCGCGTCCACAGCCGCCAGGCAGTGCCTCCTCGCACGCCCGTGCTCCTCCCGAAGTCTGCGCTGCCTCACCCGCCTATCAGGAACGCCATGGCGTCTGCCCCATGGAGTTCCACCGACTCAGATCTGGCCGGGAACGAGACGAGCCCCCTGCCTGCTTCCTGCCGCTGACCACAACCAGCACCACCTTTCTGCTTCTCACTCAAGGCCCTCATGTTGCATTGTTTCGGTGACCATACGGACCGCCAAGATCGACTACAATCCATCAAGACCACCATGTTGCACGTCAATATGAGTACGACCATGGACGGCTACCTGCTGACGGATTTTGTCCGACCCGCCAAGTACCACTACCAACACCATGTTTTTAACCAAGTCCAATGACGGCCTGTAAGGCTTTGGATTCCTCAAGTTCCATGACCCCCCCCCACAAGTTTGACTACCGCATGGGATCACCCAGTTCAACGATGACCCGTGAAGCACATGGGTACATCAAGTTCCATCCCGAACGTGTACCACTACCGTTGCTGTGTACCACTACTTCCACAACCATCACCATGTGCCACTACTTCCACGACAACCGTCCTGAGAACGTCTACTTCCTCTACATCGCACCAAACTCGATCAGCTTCAAATATGCACCCTTGGAAGGTATAACAGCCGGAACGACGCCCGTGGACCGTATGCATGTGATGTGTTGTATGATATGCCCATGTTTGCACCGTGTTCGAGTTGTCTTTGCACGTTCCTCCTTGTTTGCCATGTCGTGGATCCGTGGGAACCCGGTAACCGGGATCACCCCATCATCTTTTGCATTTTCCGTACATCCACATTTCTTTTGCACCAACATCTCGACGAGTTGTCGGATCAACGGAATGTTGTCGTGGCACCATTTCCGTTGTCGTTTTCATGGCACCCCTTTTCGTTCCGTCATGGTGACCAAATGCTTTATAACATGCTCATGTCAAAAATTCATAAAATGGCATAAAACTTGCACATGTCATCCGCATCATGATAACAACATTTAAATGTTTAAAATTTTTGTTTGCTTTCAAATTGCTAAATAACATGTGGGGATCTACCGGAATTGTTGTTTGTTGTTTCCGGCCTCATTTAAATTTGCCTAAATAGTTAGTTTAATTATGCTTCACTTCTTGCCATGTTAACCAACATTTAATATTGATGAGTAGCATAAATGGGAGTGAACAAAATAATTGCATGTGGTGTTTTGTCAATATGCAACCCATTGCATATTGAGCTCCACTTAATTTGTAGTATTGTTTTTTACACTCTGCCATGCCATGCCTCATTAAAATTGACATGCATCATATTTGATTGTGCATCATGCCATGATTATGCTTGTTTGTTTACCATGTTGTTTGCTTCTTTCTAGTGTTGCTTCTTCTTGATAGTTCAAGGTTTCGTTGCGATTGTGAGGATTCGTTCGACTACATTGTTCGACTACTTCATGGATTCGGTCTTCTTCCTAGCGGGATTTCAGGAAAAATGATCGTCACCTTGTATCTCACTACTATCTTTGCTATGCTAGTTGTCTCAATGCTATCGCTATGTCACGCTACCTACCACTTGTTTATCAAGCCTCCCAAATTGCCATGATAGCCTCTAACCTTTTCCACCATCCTAGCCAACTGTTGTTTGGCTATGTTACCGCTTTGCTCAGCCCCTCTTATAGCGTTGTTAGTTGCAGGTTGTTCCATGTTGGGATATGGATGTAATGGATATCTTGGGATAACAAAATATCTCTTATTTAATTAATGCATCTATATACTTGGTAAAGGGTGGAAGGCACGACCTTGTGCCTGGTGTTTTGTTCCACTTTTGTCGCCTTAGTTTCCGTCATACCGGTGTCATTATCCTTGATTTTGCATCCCTAACACGATGAGGGTTTATGGGCCCCTCTTGACAGTTTCTTTGAATAAAACTCTTCCAGCAAGGCCCAACATTGGTTTTACCATTTTACTAATAACAACTAAAACCTGCATATGGATCGGCTAGCACCCGAGGGTAATTAATGAACCCCTCGGGCCAGTGCTCCTCTGAGTGTTGGTCCAAACCGGGTAGCCTGCGGGGCCACGTCGGGGAAACTCAAGGGCTTGTTTTACTCATATCTTGTCCCATCCGGTGTGCCCTGAGAACGAGATACGTGCGGCTCCTATCGGGATTTATCGGCACATCGGGCGGTCTTGCTGGTTTTGTTTTACCATTGTCGAAATGGCTTGTGCACCGAGATTCGGAGTCTGATCAGAGGGTCCCGCGATGGAGGGTTGTCTCCACGGATCGTGAGCTTTTCATGGGCTAAGTTGGGACACCCCTGCAGGGTTTAAACTTTCGAGAGTCATGCCCACGGTTATGTGGTAGATGGGAATTTGTTAATATCCGGTTGTGGTGAACTTGAAGTAAACTCAATTAAAACACACCAACCGCGTACGTGACCGTGACTGTCTCCTTTCAGGGAAGTTCGAGAGGAGAACATAGTTGGGTTATGTTTGTACGTAAGTAGTTCAGGATCACTTCTTGATCATTACAAGTTTGCGACCGTTGCGTAGTTTCTCATATTATTCTTGTACTCGTAAGTTAGCCACTATACATTGCTTAGCCGCTTGCTGCAACCTCACCACTTAAACTTTCCTACCCATTAAGCTTTGTTAGTCTTGGTACCCATGGTAGTGGGATTGCTGAGTCCTCTCGCTCATAGTTTACTACAACAATAGTTGCAGGTACAGGTAATGCGATGACCTGACATGAGAGCGACGCTTGATTTCTTTTGGAGTCTTCTTCGATCAGGGGATAGGTCCCGGGTCGGGAAGCCTGGGATTAGCAGGGTGGGTATCGTTCTTCTTTTTCGTTTGATTTCATCCACAGACAGATCCTGCTCTTCTATATGATGATTGCTATGTATTGATGAACTGTTGTATTCATGTTGTAGCTTGTGGCCAGTGTAAGCCTTTATCTTGTATTCTCATCTATTCAGTACATGGTATGTTGTAATGATATCCACCTTGCTATGCGCTCGAAATGCAGTTGTGCCCCAATCATGAGTTCATCACGGGATTGGGATAGAATCGCATCTTGAGCGCTACAATGAGCTTGTGGTGGGAGGAGATGTTGGTGAAGCTCTCTGGATGATCGAGGTCGGACTCAGAGAATGCCTTGGCCTTCTTGTACGGGGTAGTATGGGACATGGCATACAGTTCGAACACCCCTGGCACCTCGTTCTTGTTGTATCGCGCCTAAAATAGAGGAATAAAATATTAGTTAAGGGCTCAAGCTAGCATGAAGAATGAAATTGCATGAATCATGAAGCAAACCACATATCCAGTTATCCCCGTAATAATATTGATTGGATCTCCCTTGATGGTGTGGCACACCAACCATTTGGGCACGCTTATCCTTGGCCTTCTTGTGGACGGCTAGCCATTGGGGAGAGCGCGACTCATCCACCAACGCCTCCCAACAGTCCATCCTATCCGCATAGCATCTCGGGGGCACCTAAGTTAGTCAAGAGAAATTTCAGCGCTACACCTTTGAATCAAATCAAGGAAACTAAGTACAAGGCCTTAAGAATAGGTAATTACCTTCATGTACTTCTCCTTACTCAGAAACTTGGTGCGGCACTTCGTCTTGGACCTCTTAATACCAGTCGAGGAGTAGTAGTCTCGAACAGCCTGCACCCGAGCCTCGTGACGTAAGTTCTGAAGTAGGCGCTTGCACTCGGCTTCGATAACCATAGCCGCGACCTCCTCATGTCCCTCAAGACACTTGTAGAAGGTCTGCAATCAAACAAGACAACACTGAATAGTACAATCACTAGGTACTGTTGATTTTTAATTTTGTAAAGGAGAAATTACCCAAAACGTCTGGATCACAATGTCGACCACCGTCTCGCACAAGACACCATCGATCCTCTGGGATGGCCAAGTATAGCTCCCAGCTCAATGCTAGATGTGGAACCTGACCCTCACCGGGCAACGTGACCCACCCCGGGAAGTTCTACCGGCAAATCACAACAAGGGCCTGGTTGGGCTTGCGAACACCAGGGTTGTGTTTCCAACCTCTGCAGTATGACAAGGCCAACACACTAGATATTAATTTGGAGAAACATGAAGGCAAAAGGTTTAAAAAGAGTAAATGCACATACTTCTCCCCATTAGGCGCAATCAAGCACCTCTGCTTGTGGGTCGCCGGCACGGGCAGGAGCTTTCTACCACCATGCTGGTAGACCTTGCCCCCTCAACCATCTTGCCCTCGCTACAGCTATCATCTGAAAAGCGGTCCTTGCCACCATCATCATGGCCACTAGCCTCTGGAGTCTAGTGGGACGAAGACTCTGGGACTGGAGTCTCATGGGGCGAAGGCTTGGTGACCCGAGGCTCATGGACCGGAGTCTGAGACGGGTCCACCTCAGACAGGGCAGTCATGTCGTCAGGTGAATCAACTAGGGGTGGAGGCAAGGAAGGTGTAGCAGCCTTCCTACCTCTCCTGCTGCCACGTCCACCTCTAGCACCCCTCTTCATCTTCCCCGGACCTCTCCCAACTGAAGAAGAAGCACCCATCGGTGGTGTCTGCATACTGTCTAGCAGCGCTCTTCGGAGGTGCTGGGGTGGAATGGAAGCACCCCTCCCAGCATGCGCCAAGGAATGAGGCTCAGAGCGCTCTCGAACCGTGCCCACCATTTTTCAACACCTGCAATGACAAAGAGTAAACAAAATTAGTACAACATAAAAAATTTGAATACCTGACATGAATAATATGTATATAATTTAAGTGTATCATCATCATGAACATGATAAGAAATTGAATACCTAATAACATGAACTAATTAGTAATATATATATATATGTACATAATAATAATTGAATACCTAACAGTACTAATATTAATCTTCATCGTCTATATATGCTCCGGGATCAATAAATGCATCATCATCATCACTATCAGTAATGACGTGCTCATCATGATCATCATGAATAAATGCATCAACATGTGGAAGGCCTCCTTTACATAATCGATCAAGCATTGACAGGTCATCTGCGTCAGTAACCTCTTCTTGTTCCGGCTCAGGGGGGAGTCGGATTCACTATCGTTGTCTACTTCAATGTTCTAGGGTGAAGTAGAGCGGTTCTTGAAACATTTTTTGGAAAGATGTTTTTCTTGGAAGAATTCTCCTTCATATGTGTCTTTGTCAATGTGAGGTTTATAATCCTCTTCATTGGGGGGAGGTGGTCTAACACGTGGTGGCACTTCATAAACGACATCCCAACCATTGAGATTTCGATCACTTTGATAGTCCCAGGGTAGATAGAAAACTTGGGTTGCCTATTGAGCCGTAATATAGACATTGGGAACATCCAAATTGGTGATTTTCTTGATTTCGACAAGCCCTGTATGTTCATGAGTCCTTCTAGTCTCCTTCGGCTGGAACCAATAACATTTGAAGACTACGACATTTGGTGGGTTTGCACCATAGAATTGAAGTTCATAAATTGCTTCAACTCTTCCATAATACTCGGTATCTCCTTCACCGATAGTAGAGACACAACAATTTTAGACTTTTGGTCGGCCATAGATAGTTCTTTGTCATAGGTACAAAAGCGATACCCGTTGATGTCCTATTTGTCAAATGAAAAGACCTTAAAGTCAAAACCATTAGCAACTTGTTTCAATTTGGTGTCCATGAACTCTGAATTAGCCTACAAGTTTAATACGAAAGGATTGTTGCATTAGCCACAAATTAGACGAAGAAATGAAATGGTCTAATGGAAATTACCGTTTGTTTGAAGCAAGAGATGAAACTGAGATAGCCGCCTCCATGCTTTGCTAGAAGCTCATACTCTTTGATGGAATCCTTTTGGATCACCGCTCCATACGAGAATTTGGTGATGTATCAACTGTATCAAATATCCGGGTATAAGAGCAATTCAAAGGAATTAGAAGTTGCGAAACAATGTACCGAGAACTTACTCGATGTACGGCCGCACTTCTCTTAGGTTGTTGAAGATAAAAAATGAAATGGTTCAAAATTCTTCGACATCCAACAGTAAGGAGTTACAAGCACCGGCTGGTGCGAGCTTCCCTTTGAATAGGCTAAAGTAGGATCCACCCTTTTTAGGGTCACCAGCATTGTACCGAGGCTTCAGATTATGCAAATGACGATTTTTGGCTTTGTTGTGTGCTGTCACGAAGTTTGCAGCCTCCTCATTAATGAATGCCTCAGCCATCGATGCTTCAATTTTATGTTTCTTTTTATTTTGCTCGAAGCGTCTTGTGCATCCTCTCAGTTGCATGGCACTATGATTTTGCATGGGGACCCCAATCTTGCCACAATCAGGAGATGCAAAATTAAGTGCTGCATTGGATTCAAAAATCCCGGCGGAAAGATCTTCTCTAACTTGCAGACCAACTCTGGCGCCAACACTTCCATTTCTTCTAGCAGGTCAGGCGATAGTTCTTTCGCACAAAGAACACAGAAGAAATAGCTCAGGTCTTCCAGTACTAGCCATTCATCCTTAGGGATGAAGCCACGCAACATCACCGGCATTACCTGCTCAATCCAAATGTGCCAATCATGACTCTTGAGACCAAATATTTCCAAATTTTCAAGATTCACTCCCCTCTTTAGATTTGTTGCATACCCACTAGGGAACATCAACTGCATTTTCACCCACAAGATAATTTCCCTCATAGCTGGTCTTCCAAGATTGAACCATGCCTTTGGCTTTGTCCAGTTGTGCTTTCCTTTCAGTTCTTGCATGTTTTGTGACGGTCTATCACATAGCTCCTCCTGATCGACTCTAGCATTAGTATTATCCTTTGACTTCCCCTCGATGCCGAACAATGTACCAAAAAGTGCCTCAGCAATATTCTTTTCAGCGTGCATCATGTCAATGTTGTGTGAGCAAAGGAGGTCTTTGAAGTAAGGCAGATCCCACAAGCATGTCTTATGAGTCGAGGCGTATTTCGAATTATACCCCTTGAAATACCCTGGACCCTTTGGATCTGGCTCGAGAGCGTTTAACTGATCCAGGGTCTCTTGGCCCGTCAATGCAGGTGGTGCAGAGTTTTTGACAACTCTACCTTTGATGAAGTTCTTCTTGTCTATCCTGAACTTATGGCAAGGATCCAGGAACTGTCTATGCAAGTCGAAGCAAGAAAACTTGCGACCGGCCTGCAGCCAACAAAACTCAAGAGCTGCCTTGCATGTGGGGAACGGGAACCTTCCATGCACACACCAGCCAACGAATAGCGCATACGCCAGCAAGTCATGCGTCAAGTACATGTACCAGACACGCATTATGAAATTCTCTTTGCTAAAGGCGTCGTATGTCTTGAACCCATTAGCCTAAGCTTCTTGCAATTCGTCCTTAAGGATTGCATGTACACATTCATATTCTTCCCCGGATAGTTGGGCCCTGGAATTATCAACGTCAGGAAAATGTTCTTTCTTTGCATAATCTTTCTGGGGGGGATTGAGTGGAATGACAAATACGGGCCAACAACTGTATTGGGTTGCCATTTAGAGCAAACACACTAAACCCATCTGTGCTGATGGCGACTCGAGGACGCCTTGGATTAGCCACTTTTTCGCATGTAATGCATTGAAGCGCTTCCACGCTTCACCATCTGATGTGTGCACCATCATCAGATTCCCATCTGCATCTAGTTGGGTTCTTTTGCCCGTTTTGTGCAATGTCATCTGTCTGGCCGTCTCTTCAACCAGGAAAAGATGTTGAAGTCTTGGTACAATTGGCATATACCGAAGAACATTAACGGGTATTTTGGTCTATGACTTCTCACTCATACCGTTGTCTACCACAACATACCTGGATGACTTGCAAATGGGACAATAGTTCAAGTCTGCATATTGAAGCCTAAATAAGCCACATCCTTTCTCACAGGCATGTATCTTCTCATAGGGCATCTTAAGAGCACGGAGGATTTTGTCTGACTGGTACAGGTTTGCAGGTAGTACATGGCCTTTGGGTAGGAAATGCCCAAATACTGTCATCATCGCATCGTAGAATTCTCTACCCAAGTTGAATTGAGCGTTCAGAGCCATTATTTGTGAGATGGCATCCAGCTGACAAAGCTCAATGTGCTCGTGGAGAGGATGTTTTGAATACTCCAACATTTCATTGAAGGCCTTTGTAGATTCGTCCATCTCATCGTCTGAGTCCCGAGCATCATCAAAGTTTTGCACCATGTCTTCCATCCCGATACCATGCTCGTTGGTGCGATGACGAACCACCTCGGCTCTGGCACGTTGGACAGACTCACCATGAAATGTTCAAACCGTATAAGAAGGCGTAAAACCAAACTTCTATAGGTGTTTACTCATTTCAAGTTCGTTCCTCCTATGATAGTTCTCGTACTGGACACAGGGGCACCATGTTTTTCTCTGGCCATTTGCAAATGCGGCTCTCATGAACCCCTTGGTTTTTGTTAACCATTCATCGGTCATGTCTTCCTGACTAGTGTGACCGGTGTACATCCATGCACGATCACTCATCTTGCCTACCTACTAGACACATAAGAAATATATACATAATTCAGCAAACCATATTCATCAGTTAATGGAGTTTGTCAGTTTTATTACGTTTGTGCAACCTAGATGCTAATAGGTAAAGATAGGTCCTAATCCCACCCGAGTATGTGTAGATTGGGTTTTCCCCATGCTCTGCTCCAGATCCGATGAAAATTTTTGGTAGCACCTCCCAGCTATTCTCCTGATACACGTCTCGGCAATAAGCAGAGAGGATGTGTACCCAGAGAACAACAGGGAGGCATTGATGAAATTCTGCATCGGATCCGGAGCAGAGCATATGGGAAAACGAACCCACGCTACACATACTCGGGCAGTCCATGGATAAGGTTGGACAATTTTAAAGAATCATGGTTATAAATATGCAAATGCATGCATATTTATAGATGTAACCCTTTCAAACGGGAGATGCATAGTGTTCACACATACTGATGATTGAAGACACCTATAGCTAGCAAGTTTCATGGGTACAAAGATCAGAACAGAGCAAATGAAGGGGGAGGAGGAGATGTCATTTGTTCTCACCCATGAACCCAGGGGCGGAGCTCATCGAACGCACGGGGAGGACGTCGAACACCAGACCCTTGCAACGACGAAACAACTCAAATTTAAATCCGCCCGATCAACACTAATATGATGTTTTTTATAACAAAATCAAAAATTATATGACCTAACTCACAATTCACAAATATATGACCCCATCGGCCTCTGGAAGGCCGAAGAGGACCTTTTCGGTCAACAGGAGGCCGAAGAGGTGTCTAGGGTCGGGGGTGTCGGGGGTGTCGTGTCTGGGTGTCGGGGTGTCGGGGTGTCGGGGTGTCGTGTGAGGGTCGGGGTATCGGGGGTGTCGTGTCTGGGTGTCGTGCTATAGGGGTGTCGTGGTGTCGGGGTTTTGGAGTATTGGGGTGTTGAGCTGTAGGTGTGTTGGGGTGCCGTGTCAGGGTCGGGTGTCATTTTCTTCTTCCTCCTCTTTTCTTCTTCTTTTCTTCTTCTTCTTCTACTTCTTCGTCGTCGTCTTCTTCCTTCCTTCATTCTCCTCCTCCTCTTCTTATTTTTATTTTTCTTCTTCCTTCTTTTCCTTTTTCCTCTTTTCTTCTCATCTTCTCCTCTTTTTCTTCTTCTTCTTCTTCTCCTCCTCCTCCTCCTCCTCCTCCTCTTCTTGTTCTTCTCACCCCTTCTACTTATTCTACTTTTCTTCTTCTTTCTTCGTCTGTTTTTACTTCCTTTAATATTGACTATTTAACTAAAACCTAGCATTAATCTAATCTAACCTAATCTAATACAACTAACATATCTAATCTAACAATTAAAAAGACAAAGAACAGGAAAAAATGGCTCACCGGAGAGGGCATCGGCCGGGGCTTCAGAGCAGCAGGGCGGCGGTGGCGATGGGGACGATAGGGCCAGGGCGGCAGGGAAGTGGACTTGGGGGCAGTGCGTGGCGGTGCCGAGCCGGCAGGGCTGCGATGGCGCCGGGGGCGACGGGGCCATGGGCGGGGCAGTAGGGCGGTGCGGCACGGGGGAGCCGGGGCGCGGCGGCGTCAAGCCGGCGGGTGGCAGGGGCGACAGGGCCATGGTGGCGGCAGGGGCCGTGATGGCGAAGGGGCAGTGGTGGTGCCGGGGTGGTGGGGAGACTGGGCGGTGGCAGTTGGTTGGGGCAGAGGTGGTCGTTGGGGACGAAGAGGGAGAGAAAGAGGGAGGGGGACGGGGTGGGGCGCGGTCGTTAGTTAAATTGAATGTTTTTCGTCTGGCCCGCCTTTGCCGTCCGCCGTGTTGCTCTTTGCCGTCTGCTAGCAGACGGCAAAGAGGGGGTCGTTAGGGTTTACTAGTTAGTGGGCCAACCTCCCTCTTTGTCATCTGCTAGTAGATGGCAAAGCTTCTTTGCCCTTTGCCATCTGCTAGCAGACAACAAAGAGGTGGCTGATGGAAAATATGTTCTTTGCCATCAGCCAGCTCTTAGCCGTCTGTTTTCTGGAAGATGGCGGCAAAGGCTTTGTCGTCAGCTAGCAGACGGCAAAGAAGTGGTTGATAGCAAATCTTCAAATTCAGGTAGTGAAAGAAACCTTCCAGAACACAACAGAACCCTGAAAAAGAGGAGGTACGTGATATGGTAAGTAAATGAACTCCGAAAAATCTGCAAAAATATTTTCTGTTAGT
The DNA here is from genome assembly GCF_002162155.2 of Triticum dicoccoides. NCBI lineage: Eukaryota > Viridiplantae > Streptophyta > Magnoliopsida > Poales > Poaceae > Triticum > Triticum dicoccoides. Next base: position 377,382,271 of record NC_041386.1, read on the forward strand.
TTTGGAATATTAGAAAAAAGAGGAAAATAAGAAACAACCAAGAAGGCAACTGGGGTGACCCCGATACACCAGGGCGCGCCTGCCATCCCTGGTGCGCCCTGGTGGGTTGTGGGGACCTTGGGCACCTTGTCAATTCCATTTTCCTTCTGTATGCTTGTTTCCCAAGATAAAAAAATCTTTATATATACCCCTGATGATTTGACCACTGCATCGTAGAGAAATCTTCTGTAATTGTTTCGTGTTGTTTTTCTAACATATCTGAAAATATGTCATCTCAAGACTCGGTGGGACAGAGCTATGTTGCAGACTGTATCGCAAACCCAAAGGTCTGTGGGGATGCGGAACGCTACAGCTGGACCACAGAGGAAGAAGAAGATTGTGATTTGAAGGGAACGGAGGAGACAAGCTTAGATGAAAACAAAGCCCCATTACCTCAACCTGGGGACATGCACGTGGAATTCAAGAAGTCAAGTCTCCCTAATAAAGCAAAGAAACCTAATATTAAATTTATCCATTTTCATCTTCTGAAGGAAAAAAAGCATGCATTATGCGAAACGTCATTAAAGCTTGAGCAGGAGATGGATGACTTGAAGGAGGAAAATCTCATCCTCAAGCGTAAACTGAGGAAAAGGCCTACCTCATCATCACCATCACCATCATCTTCTTCACCACCAAAGGAGACTTGAGTACATGGTATGGGCACTCCCCTTGGCTTGTGCCAAGCTTGGGGGAGGTGCCCCAATATCGTATCACCATCACCTCTATTACTTTTACCTATTTTAGTTCGATTCTTAGTTATTTCGTGTTTTAGTTGAATAAAAGCTTAGTATGTTCTATTCTTGACTCTTAGTTTCATGATCTATCTATCTATGTAATCGAGTGAGAGTTATATAATAAAGTTTAGTTTGATTTTTGCTTCTTTACATTTCTGTTTCAATCAAAATAAAAGAAAATAAAAAAAAAGATCCTATGCTATTCCTATGGTAAGTAATGACATCACATAAGGAAAAGTATAAGTGGTAAAAAATTTTGAATGTTGACAAACATAGCATTGGTCAATAAGGCAATTCATGAAAGAATTAATAAGGGAAGAGAAGACTCACCTTCAAATACGCTATCTTGGACATCTTTTTATGATTGGGAGCCCCCACTACATATTTTATGCCAAACGGTTGATGTTGGACAAGGAAGATAACGTAATGATTTATGCTTGTTCATATTCACAAAGAAGTTATATCGTCATAGATCCTTCTACATGTGGTGCTTGCTCCATATCTTTGCTAGCCAAAATTCTGCACTACGTAGAGATACTACTTGTGCATCCGAAAACCCTTAAATCTAAACTCTTATTTTGAGAGTCCAGCATACCTACCTATGGATTGGGTAAGATCCTTCAAGTAAGCTTCATCGATGCAATAAGGCAATAAAAATTGCTTCTAAATGTGTTTCATCATTTAGTGTAACAGAAATTAAGCGTTGTACGACCTTGTGATGGCAAAGTAATAAAAGCAATGGACTGCATAATAAAGATTGTCGTCATAAGGGGAAATATAACATGAAGTTCTTTTGCATTAAGAGATTCTGCATAAAACTAAAAAGTGCATAACAACCTCTGCTTCCCTCTACGAAGAGCCTATGTTTTTTATGTATTTACTTTTTACGCAAGGAGTCAAAGTATTCCTCTTTATTCCTTTTTATTTTTCTCTTTGGCAAGCATCATGTGGTGGGGAAAGATCTAGGCACATATATCCAGTTGGATGTGAGTGATCATGAGTTATTATTGTTGGCATCACCCTTGATGTGAATAAGTTGGGAGGCGAAACTATAAGCCCCTATCTTTCTATGTGTCCGGTTGAAACTTTTTGCTCATATATATGTTGTGATTGTTAGCAATCCTAGAATATTAAATGATGGTTGAGTATGTGGACTTTCCAAAAGGCTCTGATACGTGACCCTTCCTCAAAATATGATGAATTGTAGTTGCAAAGTTGACTAAGAACATAGTTTGTTGGTTTCCAATAAAGTTTTTTGCTTTCTACTTCAATGTTGTGATGAATTGTTACTTGTTCATGAGAAGTTATATGATAAAAGTTTTATGATGAAGTTTGTTGTTGTTATATTAATAAGCATGATGCTACTATGTCTGTATCTTGTTTTTATTGACACCTCTCTCTCCAACCATATGGGCATGCTTTTCGATATCAACTTTCGCTTGAGGGAAAGCGAGGTCTAAGCTTGGGGGAGTTGATCCATCCATTTTGCATCATGTTTTCCTACTATTATTTATAATATTTTATGCATAATAATGCTTTATGCAGTAATTCTAATGACTTTTCTCTCATAATATGCAAGGTTTACACAAAGAGGGAGAATACCGACAGCTAGAATTCTGGAACCAAAAAACCTACTCGGAGATACCTATTCTGCACATCTCCAAATGAGCTCAAATTTTACGGAGAATTATTTTGGAATATTTAATATTATTGGAGAAAAGATCAACCGGAGGGGGGTCACCTGGTGACCACAAGACACCAGGGCGCGCTAGGCCCCCTAGGCGCGCCCCTGGCTTGTGGGCCCCTCGGGAGTCCTCCAACCCTAATTCTTGGCATATAAATTTAGAAATATTCCCAAATGACCAGAAGTGTCCATCAAAATACTTTTCCGCTGCCGTAACCTTCTGTACCCATGAGATCCCATCTTGGGACCTTTTTCGGCACCCTGCCGGAGGGGGTTTTGATCACGGAGGGCTTCTACATCAATTATATTGCCCTTTCGATGAAGCTTGAGTATTTTACCACAGACCTACGGGTCCATATATAGCAAGTAGCTAGATGGCTTCTTCTCTCTCTCTTATCATCAATACCATGTTCTCCTCAATGTTCTTAGATATCTATCCGATGTAATCTTCTTTTGCGGTGTGTTTGTCGAGATCCGATGAATTGTGGATTTATGATCAGATTATCTACGAATATTATTTGAATATTCTCTAAATTATTGTATGCATGATTTGATATCTTTGTATTTCTCTTCGAATTATCGCTTTGGTTTGGCCAACTAGATCGGTATTTCTTGCAATGGGAGAGGTGCTTAGTTTTGGGTTCAATCTTGCGGTGTCCTCACCCAGTGACAAAGTAGGGGCAGCGAGGCACGTATTTGTATTGTTGCCATCAAAGGTAAAAAGATGGGGGTTTTGATCATATTTCTTGAGTTTATCCCTCTACATCATGTCATCTTACTTAAGGCATTACTCTGTTCTTATGAAATTAATACTCTAGATGCATGCTAGATAGTGATCGATGTGTCGAGTAATAGTAGTAGATGCAGGCAGGAGTCGGTCTACTTGACACAAACGTGATGCCTATATGCATAATCATTGCCTTGGATATCGTCATCACTTTGCGCTATTCTATCAATTGCTCGACAGTAATTTGTTCACCCACCATATTATTTGCCTTCAAGAGAGAAGACTCTAGCGAAACCTATAGCCCCTGGTTCTATTTTCCATCATATATTTTCAGATCTATAAACCAAAAATACCAAAAATATCTTGCTGCAATTTATTTAGTTTCATTTTTTCCGTTTTAGTAATCTTTTATATCTATCTCTATCAGATCTCACCCTTTGGAAGTGACCGTGAACGGATTGACAACCCCTTTATCGCGTTGGGTCCAAGTGTTTGATTGTTTGTGTAGGTTCATATATTGGAGACTTTAAATGCATCTAGTGCCCCTTAGTGATTTTGGTGTATTGAAGACTTATAGGTTAAGGGAATAATGATTTTATGAGTGTACACAGGTCTATAAGTCTATAAGGAGTTTGATATTTACGATGAAAGTCGACCCCTAAAAATGAATGTCTTCAGCTGAAGACTTTGATTTTCTTGAAGACTTTGAAAGTGAAGAAATTGGCGTGACCGTGAATACTTGATATTCATGCGAGGATTATGAAGCGTGAAGACTTATGTTTTCGTAGTTTCATGTTCTCTTTCTTGAGTGATAGGAAACACCATTATGTTAAAGGGGGTTGAGGTAAAACTAAGGAAAAGTTTCCAAGTGATGCTCATCTCAAAATCCTATACCTACCCCTATCCTTTCGAGTGAAGCCATTGGAAATCTCATACAGTTTAGTCAATTTCTTCAGTGATAGAGATGAAGATCTTCTAGTCTCTGAGGAATTTGTTCTGACTGGGAGTTAGGAATTCGCCAGTGCGAATTGCCTACAAGTGAGGAACATGATACCCATGTCACCGCCCCAGTTCAGCCCTTGCTTGACTTTGCTTGTTCATCATGCCATCATGTTTAAATTCCAAAGAAACTTGAAATGGGGATTGCCTAAACCCCTAGCATCAAAGGAAGTCACTAGGTTCAACTAAAATATTTTCAGTAAATCCAAATGGCTTTCAAAAATGTTCATCATTGATGGAAAATGCTGTAAACAGTAACCAGAGGTGATGCACATTTTTCCATGACATATTTGGGATCTGAATTAAATCATACTCTATTTGCATTTGGGCATTTAAAAGCTATAAAATATTTTATGCTCAAATAATCATAAACTAAATTTTTTACTGTTGGATATATTATAAACAGTAGCCATGATTAGTTTCATGACTTTTGGAAATGTCTTAGCATTTTAATTAAGTCAAATAATTGCAGAAAAAATAGAAAACAGAAACTAAATTAGAAAGAGAGAGAGAGAGAGAGAGAGAGAGAGAGAGAGAGTAACCTCACCTGGCCTCCCTGTAGTCTGGCCCAGTTTCCGCCGGCCCAGCCCACCTCCTCCTCCCTCCTACTGTCTTCAACCTCCTGCCAGTAGGTAGAGGCGTGTCGACGCGCGCGTGCCCGAGCTCCACCTCCTACTTCCACCTCATGCTTCCCCCTCGCCCTGTCTCCGCGCCACGGGAACGGCCTCGACCCCCTCTGCCTCTCCCTCTCCTCTAGCTCTCTCCCCCTCGCACCACCCGAACGCGCCCGCTGCCGCCGACGTGCACCACCATGGCCACCGCCTCCCCCTCGCCTCTCCGACATGCCCAGGAGCTCCGCCACCGATGCCTACGCCTCTCTATCGACTCACGCGATGCCAAACGCTTCATAGCGTCATCATCACCACTGTCTTCAACCTCGGGAGCCGGTCACCGCCGACGTCGATTCGCCGTCGCCAAGCCGTCCCCGAGCAAGCTGAGCCCCTCTTCGTGATCGCCGTGAGCCCCGCCATCTTTCCCCCCTCTCCCATGTTCATTTGTGTGCTATATGCGAGCTAGCCACCAGACCCGAGAGCTCACCGCCGCCGCGCTCATCGTCGCCGGCGAATAGGCTAGCAACCTTCACGTCCGAGCACTGCTATGTGTTTAGCATGCTCCCAGAAACCCAACACCACCATCAGCTAGCCCTCCCGTGCACCGCAATGTCGACCCCGAGCTTGACCGAACTCCGGCCGCCGCGGACTTACTCGCCGTCGTTGGCACCGGCCACCATAGGCCCGGCCTCCACCACCACTAGACGCGCGCCTGCAAGAGCTCTCCAACGAGCCCAAGAACAGCCTCGCCCATGCCCTGTGGGCGTTTTCCGAGCCGCGCCATCGTCTCGGGCCTCGCCGGTGTCGAGTCGCCGGTGGGTTTGACCCCCGCTGTCCATTGACCGGGTGGGCCCAGTTTAACCCCCTGGGTCACTGACGTGTGGGCCCCAGGCCACTAACTAAACTAGGATTAGTATTAGTTTAATGCTAACTAAACTTAGTTTAATTGACACTGACAGAGGGGACACACAGGTCAAGGTTGACCATGACCGTCTCAGTTGACCGCTGACGTCATAGTGACGCAATGCTGACGCAATAACTCATATTCTGGATTTAAGTTTATTCAGGGAATTTCAGAAAATGCCCAAAACTTCTAAAAATCATAGAAAATTATCTATAACTTCAAATAAGATAAATTATATATGAAAAATGATCAGAAAAATCCAATCTTTCCATCTGTACTAGTTTCATGCATGTTAGAACACTTTAACCTTGCTGTTTAGGTGAAACAAGTTAATGCACTAATATGACTTCATAAAATGGGTTTGCATTTGAATCTTAGGTTCAAATGGACTGATTTCAATATGTTCTAGCTTGCATTAGCCCAAAACACATTCATATTTCCATGTCATAGCATGCATCATATTGTTGCATATCGTCATGTGTTGATTGTGTTCTTTCTTAGTTGCCGGTGTTTGTCCCCCCTCAGTAGACGTTGATCCAGCGATGAATTCGATGACACCGATGAAGAACTATACTATCTTCAGAAGTGCCAGGCAAGCAAAACCCCCTTGTTCATTCCGATACAAACCCACTCTCTTGCTCCTGCTCTCTTTTACTTCATTAGGACAACAACGATTCAACTGTTACATGTGGCGGTAGTTGAACCCCTTTCCTTTGCATGACATGTCATTGCCATAGTAAATAGATGAAACCCACTAGCAAGAGTAGGAGTTGTTTCAGCCCTGATGTGCCTACTCATTCATGTTTGCTTGTCATGCCTGCTATTGCTTAGAGTTGTGTCAGGTCTGATTCATCGGGGATGAATTGGAAAGTTGTGAACATGTCCTACTGTGTGTGAGCTAAGTGTGTGAACATGATTTGGTAAAGGCAGCGGTGAGAGGCCATGTAGGAGTACACGGTGGGTTGTCTCATTGAAACCGTTCTCAGGAACTGAGTTCTATGTTTGTGATCCATGAAACAACTACTACCACACATTGGGCCCTGAAATATGACCCCGCTCGACTTACTGACCCCTCTTGTCCTCTGTCCAGGAGTTGCAACTAGTTTTTGGTGTTTATAGGATATGTGTTGGCGGCCGTGCATAGCACTGGCCCTAGGGGTGGGCTATGATGCGGTAGATACACCGTGGCACGGTGTACCGGGCGCCTGTTTGGTATCTCGGGAACCCTGCACACATCGTTTGGGCTGTGAGCGAAACTCCAGCCGGATCTCCTCGCGGATGGAACCCGAATAGGCGATAAACCTGGACTAGAGACTTGTGCGGTTAGTCAGGTCGTAGTCTACACCCACGTTGGCTTTCGCTTGAAGTCTGCCGAGCACATGTCGTGTGCAGACGCTAAGTGGTGGAAACATGTGTGACGAAGTACACCCCTGCAGGGTATAAAAACTATTCGAATAGCCGCATCCGCGGAAAAGGACTTCTGGGTTGCCTATAACAGTTCATAGACAAGTGAAAGTGGATACTATGAAGTGCGCAAGATAAGCGTGAGTGCTATGGATGGCGTTCTCGTAGGAAGACCGGAGCGGATCCATAGTGGTGTATTGATATGGTGAATATGTGGACTCCTGTGCGCCACCTCAAAAGAGTTACTTGCAGTCATAGTTTAAGATAGCCACCGAGTCAAAGCTGGCTTGCTGCAGTTTAACTCCACCACCCCCCCTGTTGATACCGATGCATATGTAGCTAGTTCTGATGTAAGTCTTGTTGAGTACTTTTGTACTCACGTTTGCTTAATTTATGTTTTGCAGAGAGACTTCAGTCTCGCTAGTAGTTTCATGTGGACTTCGACGTTTAGCTTGATACCTCAGCTACGATCTTGTGCCCTCGGCAGGATCTGGTAGATAGTCAGGCTTCTCAGCCTTTTTCATTTGTAGATGTATGTACTCAGACATGTTAAGCTTCCGCATGTGCTTTGATTTGTATGCTATGATTGTTGGGTCATGAGACCCATGTTTGTAATATCTCGCTCCTCAGAGCCTAATGAATAAATATTTGAGTCGTAGAGTTATGTTGTGATGCCATGTTGTATTTACACATGTCGAGCATATTGTGTGTATGATTGAAATGCTTGGTATATGTGGGATCCGACAATCTAGTTGTTTATCCTTGGCAGCCTCTCTTATGGGGAAATGTAGTCTAGTGCTTCCATGAGCCATAGTAGTCCGCTACAGCCCGGTTCACCGGAGTCCTGCTAGCCCAGCACTACTGCTCAGGACACTTGGCTGGTCGGCATGTGTTTCACTTGGTTCCCGTGTCTGTCCCCTCGGGGAAATGTCACGCGGTGACATCCGGAGTCCTGCCTAGCCTGCTACAGCCCGGGTTCCCGGAGTCCTATTAGCCCAGTGCTACAGCCCGGATTCACACACTGCTGACCGACATGCTCGATGTGATTCATGTATGCATGTCCCCATAGGTTGGTGCCGCTTTGGGTTCATGACTAGCCATGTCGGCCCGGGTTCCCTGTCATATGGATGCTAGCGACACTATCATATACGTGAGCCAAAAGGCGCAAACGGTCCCGGGCCATGGTAAGACGACACCTGTGGGAATACCGTGCGTGAGGCCACAAAGTGATATGAAGTGTTACCGGCTAGATCGATGTGACTTGGAATCGGTGTCCTGACAACTTTGGTATCAGAGCCTGACTGCTTGTAGGATTACCAAGCCAAACTGGTCGAAGTTGAGTCTAGAAATGCTTGAGTTATGTAAGGGAATTGATTGTGGAAGGGAACGTAAGGCTCTTTTTACTCCTTTACCCTATGCCCTTCTGATCTGAGTCAACCTCTTCTTTTCTACGGGGATTAAGAACTAGGCCTTCTCATCTATCTATCAGGATGACGTGTTACTAATCCATAGACTTATAGAATTGATAGTTTCAAGCCTCAGTTCCGTTCCTACTACTTCCATATGTTGACAGTTGATCTCGGAACCTTGATATTGTGTTGTTGAGTGGTTATGCCACCATTTTGCAGGATGTCTCAAATCTTTTGAGCATTTACAACCGTTATGCTATCCGAGTCATCCCAGGTCTCTAACTGGTCTCATGCATTTGCAAATCCCTTCTTCCCATTTCCGATGTCCTTTTGGGCCAGATTAAGCACACTAACGGTTTGTTGAGGTACTCTACTCCTTGACATATATGTTGGAGCTATTATTATGACCCTAGGTGTTTAGGGAGTCACCTAGTAATCTAGCCATGTTTTGTGTTCCCGGTGTGATGATTCTGGCCATCATTCTCGAAAGCATCCCGTGATGTTATTAATTAGTAGGTATTCTATTCCTGGGTTCTTGAACCCGAGATTCACCTTACTTAATTCATGTTGATAGTGCTTGCTAGTTCCTTTAGGATAATTAGTAACCCTTGTGATAGTCCTCGAGGTCCATGGTATATCATTCTTCTAGATACCCTGAACCATCCTTGGCGGAAGTTCTTGAACCAAGAGATCACAACTAGAGTGCTCTTGATGAGTTCTCCATTATACTTGTGACTCTGCCAATCCTACCTCTCTGCATGGGTTATCCGGAATAAATATGTTGAACTCGTACGACAAGTTAATCTATGCATCCACAACTCAGAAAGTTATATGTTCCTTTGAGTTGTCCCTCTTTAGTTGTTTCCTGGCCTTTGGATAACAATTGATAGTCAAGGGTATGCGTGCATTCGTCCAACGATGCCTATTATTCTTGTGGTCCGTTAAGCCATTCTATTTCAGGATGACTAGGAGAAACAAACTCCAGTACCTCATCCATATCCAGGATTGGGTCAAAGTAGTTGTGTTCTGCAGATCAAATGCCAACCTTGTTTTTGCTCTGTTCTACCCTGGAGTATTACCCCTTTTATGTCAGGATTGTCATGAGAATTGCACCATCTCTCAGGAATTCTTGACGCAGTGATACTTCTTGCCATCATTTTTTCATTCCTTGGTCCCATGTTGTCACAACCGGAATGCCGACAAGTGAATCGTGATGTGTGAAATCAATACTCCTAGCAACTGTGTTGCTTGGTAGTTAATGGACAATATTATCATTCTTAGCGTGTTGGTTATTGAGTCATCATTCTAAGATTGATCGTGCTACCTAGTCCATTTTCCTGGTGCACTCTTCGATCAAGAGTTGGGACTGTGTCTATCCTTGCTTATTTGATCATATCGCCTTGCCCTGAAAAGCAAGATTGTTCTCGAGCTTAGTGGCATATCGGTGGTTCGTGATTTTCCGAATATCTTCTCGGAAGTGTTACCAGGTTGTCACCTGACCGCTATGTTGAGTTCGTGATCAAGTTGGTTTCTTGTAGCCACGCCTTTTCTCCAAGAATCGGTGTTGGATACCCCTGAGCTAGTTGGTTAAGCTAAACAACAACTTGGATAGTTGGAAGATAAAAGCTTGTCTGACCTAGTTCATGTTAAGGAATATCTTTTTTGTGTGTGCGTGTGTTGAAGAAAGATGATATCTTCACCAATTGGTCCTCGTGATCAGTTGTTGGATTTATTGTCTTGTTAAAACTTTGACTTGAGTATGGGCTATCGTCAAGTCAAATCAGAACCAACGATGTTCGTAATGTTGTCTTTACTCGTGGTTGATCCCTTGAGCAAACACCATTACATCTTTTGGTCTGACCAATGCTATCACCGTGTTCACATGATGGTGGAAGTCCAGTGATATGGAAACTCCGATGAGTTGATGTTGAGCCCATCAGCAACATTTTGTCTCCCCCATGATTCATGTTGAACATTAAGCTAGTATTGGGAACTTTGTAACCATTTCCTTCATGTTGCGTTCATGAGGTATAAGTTTGGTGCAAGAAGTGGCTTTCTCCAGTTCACGTGCATTAGGTGCAAGTTGCCGTCGTGAATTCGAGAAAGTTAGTTTTTTCTTCCTCAGGAATCATCCCAAGTCAGTCGTGCACGTGCGAAGTATACTATGGCTTGAGAGATTAGCTACCTCCATTCCATCGGTATTTCCTAGCACACCAAGCCACTGATTGATTTGTTCAAAGAAAAGAAGTTCATGCGCTAACCCTGAAGGGCCCGGACGGATATGCACAAGACTTCGTTATCCCAATGATGGTTCCCAACCAGAACTCGATAGTGTTTTTATTATAAGACTACTACGTGGTCATTCTTGTTTTGGACAACCTGCTCACATGTATGTAGCAGAACCGGCTCATGTTTTGGAGCCTGCTATCATAGTTCATATCCCGAGAATCTCGCAACGTCATCTCATCGATTTGTGTTGCAACTTTCTTTCGGACATGCTGAGTCTGGAATATCCTGACACCAACCAGATCTGAATCTCAGGCAGATACGATGGTTGGAACTTTCCCAACAGTTGCATTTTGTTCCCAGTTTGCACCGCCATTGTTCCAATTCCCCATGGGATGCCTTCTCGGTAGTTGCTATCCAGGATCATCTTCAAGAGTGGTTCTGTCATGGGTCCTATCCGTTTTCAGTGATAAGCAAAAGTCATCCATTGCGTTGTCTTCAACAAGGTAGTCCACATCATCCATCCTAGTCCGAGTATGCAATTTCTTCGAGCTCTTTCAAACAATCAATTGTAATTTGCCTTAAGCTGGTATGAAGAGTTTCAACGATCTATGGATCAAAAGTAATTCTTTTTGCCACTTAAGGGAACATTCCAACGAGTCACCTTTCCCAAGGTGCCCCGTTACAGGATCATGGCAATTATTTCGTCCCCACCTTGACACCATCCACCATCTTTCTAAGCGTGGAATTGTTGCCCAACAAATCAAACACTGTCATTGTTCTTCCATCCCTCTCAATGTGTTTTGTGTCTCAACTCGAGATGTTTCAACATCTCATTCTGCGAGTGATATTGTATAGCTCGATCTTCGAGAAGACCAATCCTAGTAGGGTTTCTTTCCGTTGTCATCACGTGGATGAAGATCTCAAAAGCGAGGATGTCAAGATCAACGTATGCAACGAATCAACAACCTTATGAGGTGCAACCTGGATCGTGAAGATTATGTTAGATTGTGTTCCCCCCTTCACCTTACCCTAAGCTTGAATCTCGGGACGAGATTCTTGTTTAGTGGGGGTGAGCAGTCACAGCCCCAGTTCAGCCCTTGCTTGAATTTGCTTGTTCATCATGCCATCATGTTTAAATTCCAAAGAAAGTTGAAATGGGGATTGCCTAAACCCCTAGCATCAAAGGAAGTCACTAGGTTCAACTAAAATATTTTTAGTAAATCCAAATGGCTTTCAAAAATGTTCATCATTTATGGAAAATGCTGTAAACAGTAACCAGAGGTGATGCACATTTTTCCATGACATATTTGGGCTCTGAATTAAATCATACTCTATTTGCATTTGGGCATTTAAAAGCTATAAAATATTTTAAATGCTCAAATAATCATAAACTAAAATGCTTACTGTTGGATATATTATAAACAGTAGCCATGATTAGTTTCATGATTTTTCGAAATGTCTTAGCATTTTAATTAAGTCAAACAATTGCAGAGAAATAGAAAACAGAAACTAAATTAGAAAGAGAGAGAGAGAGAGAGAGAGAGAGAGAGAGAGAGAGAGTAACCTCACCTGGCCTCCCTATAGTCTGGCCCAGTTTCCGCCGGCCCAGCCCACCTCCTCCTCCCTCCTACTGTCTTCAACCTCCTGCCAGTAGGCAGAGGCGTGTCGACGCGCGCGCGCCCGAGCTCCACCTCCTGCTTCCACCTCCTGCTTCCCCCTCGCCCTGTCTCCACGCCACGGGAATGGCCTCGACCCCCTCTGCCTCTCCCTCACTCTAGAGCTCTCTCCCTCTCCTCTAGCTCTCTCCCCCTCGCACCACCCGAACGCGCCCGCCACTACCGACGTGCACCACCATGGCCACTGCCTCCCCCTCGCCTCTTCGACATGCCCAGGAGCTCCGCCACCGACGCCTACGCCTCTCTGTCGACTCACGTGACGCCAAACGCTTCGTAGCGTCATCATCGCCACTGTCTTCAACCTCGGAAGCCGGTCACCGCCGACGTCGATTCGCCGTCGCTAAGCCGTCCCCGAGCAAGCTGAGCCCCTCTTCGTGATCACCGTGAGCCCCGCCATCTTTCCCCCCCTCTCCCATGTTCATTTGCGTGCTATAGGCGTGCTAGCCACCAGACCCGAGAGCTCACCGCAGCCGCACTCGTCGTCGCTGGCGAATAGGCTAGAAACCTTCGCGTCCGAGCACTGCTACATGTTTAGCATGCTCCCAGAAACCCAACACCACCATCAGCTAGCCCTCCCGTGCACCGCAACGTCAACCCCGAGCTTGACCGAACTCCGGCCGCCACGGACTTGCTTACCGTCGTTGGCTCCGGCCACCATAGGCCCGGCCTCCACCACCACTGGACGCACGCCTGCAAGAGCTCTCCAACGAGCCCAAGAACAGCCTCGCTCGTGCCCTGTGGGCATTTTCCGAGCCGTGCCACCGTCTCGGGCCTCTCCGGCGTCGAGTCGCTGGTGGGTTTGACCCCCGCTCACCATTGACTGGGTGGGCCCATTTTGACCCCCTAGGTCACTGACGTGTGGGCCCCAGGCCACTAACTAAACTAGGATTAGTATTAGTTTAACTCTAACTAAACTTATTAGTTTAATTGACACTGACAGAGGGGACCCACAGGTCAGGGTTGACCTGGACCGTCTCAGTTGACCGCTGACGTCATAGTATCGCAGTGCTGACGCAATAACTCATATTCTGGATTTAAGTTTATTCAGGAAATTCCAGAAAATGCCCAAAACTTCTAAAAATCATAGAAAATTATCTATAACTCCAAATAAGATAAATTATATATGAAAAATGATCAGAAAAATCCAATCTTTCCATCTGTACTAGTTTCATGCATGTTAGAACACTTTAACCTTGCTGTTTATGTGAAACAAGTTAATGCACTAATATGACTTCATAAAATAGGTTTGCATTTGAATCTTTGGTTCAAATGGACTCATTTCAATATGTTCTAGCTTGCATTAGCCCAAAACACATTCATATTGCCATGTCATAGCATGCATCATATTGTTGCATATCGTCATGTGTTGATTGTGTTCTTTCTCAGTTGCCGATGTTTGTCCCCCCTCAATAGACGTTGATCCAGCGATGAATTCGGTGACACCGATGAAGAACTATACTATCTTCAGAAGTGCCAGGCAAGCAAAAACCCCTTGTTCATTTCGATACAAACCCACTCTCTCGCTCCTGCTCTCTTTTACTGCATTAGGACAACAACGATTCAACTGTTACATGCTGCGGTAGTTGAACCCCTTTCCTTTGCATGACCTGTCATTGCCATAGTGAATAGATGAAACCCACTAGCATGAGTAGGAGTTGTTTCAGCCCTGATGTGCCTACTCATTCATGTTTGCTTGTCATGCCTACTATTGCTTAGAGTTGTGTCAGGTCTGATTCATCGGGGATGAATTGGAAAGTTGTGAACATGTCCTACTGTGTGTTAGCTAAGTGTGTGAGCATGATTTGGTAAAGGTAGCGGTGAGAGGCCATGTAGGAGTACACGGTGGGTTGTCTCATTGAAACCGTTCTCAGGAACTGAGTTCTGTGTTTGTGATCCATGAAACAGCTACTACCACACATTGGGCCCTGAAATATGACCCCGCTCGACTTACTGACCCCTCTTGTCCTCTGTCCATGAGTTGCAACTAGTTTCTGGTGTTTATAGGATATGTGTTGGCGGCCGTGCATAGCGCTGACCCTAGGGGTGGGCTATGATGTGGTAGATACACCATGGCACGGTGTACCGGGCGCCCGTTTGGTGTCTCGGGAACCCTCCACACATCGTTTGGGGCTATGAGCGAAACTCCAGCCGGATCTCCTCGCGGATGGAACCCGAATAGGCGATAAACCTGGACTAGAGACTTGTGCGGTTAGTCAGGTCGTAGTCTACACCCACGTTGGCTTTTGCTTGAAGTATGCCGAGCACATGTCGTGTGCAGACGCTAAGTGGTGGAAACATGTGTGACGAAGTACACCCCTGCAGGGTATAAAAACTATTCGAATAGCCGCGTCCGCGGAAAAGGACTTCTGGGTTGCCTATAACAGTTCATAGACAAGTGAAAGTGGATACTCTGAAATGCGCAAGATAAGCGTTAGTGCTATGGATGGCGTTCTCGTAGGGAGACCGGAGCGGATCCATAGTGGTGTATTGATATGGTGAATATGTGGACTCCTGTGCGCCACCTCAAAAGAGTTACTTGCAGTCGTAGTTTAAGATAGCCACCGAGTCAAAGCTGGCTTGCTGCAGTTAAACTCCACCACCCCCCTGTTGATACTGATGCATATGTAGCTAGTTCTGATGTAAGTCTTGTTGAGTACTTTTGTACTCACGTTTGCTTAATTTATGTTTTGCAGAGAGACTTCAGTCTCGCTAGTAGTTTCATGTGGACTTCGACGTTTAGCTTGATACCTCAGCTACGATCTTGTGCTCTCGGCAGGATCTGGTAGATAGTCAGGCTTCTCAGCCTTTTTCATTTGTAGATGTCTGTACTCAGACATGTTAAGCTTCCGCATGTGCTTTGATTTGTATGCTATGATTTTTGGGTCATGAGACCCATGTTTGTAATATCTCGCTCCTCGGAGCCTAATGAATAAATATTTGAGTCCTAGAGTTATGTTGTGATGCCATGTTGTATTTACACATATCGAGCATATTGTGTATGATTGAAATGTTTGGTATGTGTGGGATCCGACAATCTAGTTCTTTATCCTTGGCAGCTCTCTTATGGGGAAATGTAGTCTAGTGCTTCCATGAGCCATAGTAGTCCACTACAGCCCGGTTCACCGGAGTCCTGCTAGCCCAGCACTACTGCTCAGGACACTTGACTGGCCGGCATGTGTTTCACTTTGTTCTTGTGTCTGTCCCCTCGGGGAAATGTCACGCGGTGACATCCGGAGTCCTGCCTAGCCTTCTACAGCCCGGGTTCCCGGAGTCCTATTAGCCTAGTGCTAAAGCCCGGATTCACACGCTGCTGACCGACATGCTCGATGTGATTCATGTATGCCTGTCCCCATAGGTTGGTGCCGCTTTGGGTTCACGACTAGCCATGTCGGCCCGCGTTCCCTGTCATATGGATGCTAGCGACACTATCATATACGTGAGCCAAAAGGCGCAAACGGTCCCGGGCCATGGTAAGGCGACACCCGTGGGAATACCGTGCGTGAGGCCGCAAAGTGATATGAAGTGTTACCGGCTAGATCGATGTGACTTGGAATCGGGGTCCTGACAACCCTGAGGAATTTGAAACTCAAATTTTCGACTGTTGTTGTGCTACGCGCCAGCCATCCCAAAATATCTACCCACCTAATGGTCATATCATTGAAGGACATTTATATCTTATCATGTTGGGCTGCCCCCTAGGCTATAAATAGCCGCCCCCTACAACCACTAGTTGGCTGGCTGCTCCGGGAGAAACTAACACTTGTCATTGAGAGCATGCCATCCACCGAGGACTTTGAGCGAAAATCATCAGGCGAGGAAAACCCAAACCCAAACACCTACAAACCCAAAGTGATTGAGCATCACTGAAGAGATTGTTCCTGTGTGGAACTGATGCTTGTTACCTTTGAGGACTGTGCATCCTCTAGGCAGTTAGGCTTCATGGTCTAGAGCACCCAAGAGGAAATTGTGGATCGCTGAGTGACCGAGTCTGTGAATGTTTGGAAGTCACCTGAAGACTTACCACGAGTGGTTGTGCGAGGTCTGTGTGATCTTAGCTTAAGGAGAATACGGTGAGGACTGTGTGTCCTCGGGTTTAAATACCTAGCCACTCCAACCAGACGTACGACTGTCACAGCATTTGGAACTAGTCTACCAAATCATCGTCTTCACCAAGCTACTTGTTCTATTTCCTCATCCCTTTCATTTCCTCATTCTTGTGTTGATGTACTTGATCGTTACTATTTGAAGACTTTGACTGAAGACTTTCTCAATTTCCTCAATCCTATTTCTTCAGTCAGTTTGTCTTCAGCCTTCTTATCCTGTTTACATGCTATTTGTACTCTATGCTTGTTTTCATTTCATCATGATGACTATGCTTCTGCTCTATTATGCATGCATCTGAGTACGTATCCTGCTGCTAAGTAGTTCGTTGCTTAGGAATGTCCTCACCTAGAAATTCCTCAGTGATAAATTTGTAAAAATCGCCTATTCACCCCCCCCCCTCTAGTCGATATCACGCACTTTCAATTGGTATCAGAGCAAGGTATTCCCTTATTCTGTGTGATTTTTGTTTAACCACCTGGAGTTTTAGTTATGTCGACTGCAGGCATGATCAAGGTCTCGGTTGGGAGTCCTACCTTCGATGGGACTGATTACCCTACTGGAAGAATAAGATGTGAATTCATCTTGAGGCAATTGACAACAATCTCTGGTACATTGTAGAAAATAGCATTCCCTCCATCACACCTACAATTAATGCTGCTGATGTGAAGTGATTCAAGCAACTCGACTCTCAAGCGAAGAATATCATATGTGGCCATCTGAGCAAAGGGCAGTATGGCAGAGTGAGTGCTTTGGAGATAGCTAAGCTTATCTGGGATAGGCTATCCAAGGTCAACGAAGGAGTCTCAACACAACGTGACTCTTAAGTTGACGTTCTTCGCAATCTCTTCAACCGCTTCAAAAGACTCAATAATGAAAATGTTCAGCAAACCTTCGATCGCCTCACTGACATCTCAAATGAGCTTCAAGCACTTGGTGCCACTGATATCACTGACCATGAGGTGGTGAAGAAATTGCTGAGATCGCTTGATTTCTCATTTGGCACTCTTGCACTGATGATACAAGAACGTGGAGACAACAAGTCACTTGATCCTGCCGATATCCTCGAGAGGCTAAATACTCATGAGTTCCTACTTGCTGAGAAGAGAGATCTCTATGGACTGAGCTATGTTAGATCATGGGCGCTGAAGGCCAAGGTAGTCTCTGAATCTGAAGGTGAGGATTCTGGTAGTAGCCTTGGTGATCCTGAAGAACTGAGTCAAAAGCTAGCAATGCTCATGAGGAAATTCTAGAAGTTCTGAAGGCGTGGTCGCTTTGGTAAATCCTCAAGAGGTGATGACATGATATCAGATTCCTCATCCCATGACTACAAGAAGAGAACTTGCCACAAATACAAGAAACCTAGACACTACATTACTGATTGTCCTCAATGGGAGAAGAAATCAAAGAAGAAGAAATACAAGGATTACAATTCTGATGACTCAAAGAAGAAGAAAAAATCTTCAAAGTCCTCATCGTCAAAATATTCAAAGTCTTCATCTCACAAGAAGAGCAGCTACAAAAAGGCTCGGACATTCATTGGGAAGGAAATGGACTCTGAAGCTGAATTTGAGGAAAATAAGGAAGAGGAGGCATCTGAGGTGTCAGACTCTGGTGTGGCGAGCCTAGCACTCACTATTGCTTTCGTCGACAAGTTCATCTTCAACTCTGAGGAAAACAACTTCCCCAACGCTACTGACGATGGCGATGATGAATACGCTCCCACCTGTTGCTTCATGGCAAAAGGTGCCAAGGTACTCAAATACCCCTCCTCTGAATCAAGTGAGGATGAATCTGATGAAAACCTCGAGCCCACTATTCTAAACATGCTAATTGTTGTAAAGCAACAAAAGGCTTTTGAAGAATTTCAAAATATGCTAGACAAAAGCGATGACCTGTTTGGTGAAGAAATGGATCAAAATCAAACTTTGACAAAAAATCATCAGAGACTTCATACTAAGTTTGACAACCTTCAGAGCCATCATAACACTATCTTAGCCGATCATGAGAAGCTTTCTTATGAATTTCTTCAAAGAAAGCAAGATCTTGAGAAGCTAAGGGTGAGTTGTGAAGATCTTTAGAAGGAACATGATTTATTGCTTGCTCAACAGATCAATTCCGCTCAGGTTGAATTCATTCCACCATGTTTGAAATTCATTGAACGGGAATCTGCTAATTCTTCACCTGAAAGTTCAAATGCTTCTATTACTGCAAATTATTCAACTGTCTTTGTTATCACAAATTCCTCATCGAAGGATACCACTAGTATCACTCACAATGCAGGGTTGAAGGAATTGTATGTGACAGGCATGTACAAAAGCCTCGAAGGGCATCAGGCTCTTTGTGATGTGCTTAAAAAGAAGATCCTCAACAGGAACCCTA
Organism: Triticum dicoccoides; assembly: GCF_002162155.2. Classification (NCBI taxonomy): domain Eukaryota; kingdom Viridiplantae; phylum Streptophyta; class Magnoliopsida; order Poales; family Poaceae; genus Triticum; species Triticum dicoccoides. The sequence goes on from NC_041386.1 coordinate 377,401,170, forward strand.
GGAAAGAGGGTATTGCCTTTGAGAGGAAACTCAATGTTGATGGGACCTACTGGAAACCTGAGCAGTATCCCAAAACCTCATGGGTTGCTGCAAAAGGACCTCCCGAAGATCCATCCACTTTATCTGGCTTTACATGTGAATCTTCATATTCTTCTAATGAGTCATTTGACTCCAACTGTAAACTGTTCAAAAATCAGAATGGTGAACTATTTTATAGACATGTTGGAACTAACTGCAGGAATGATCCCCCTATGAAGAATATCTGGGTTCCCAAAAGGTGCCTTGAAAGTCTTCGGGTGAATGTCATCATGACACCACCTGTGAAGAATAGGAACCACAGATCAAATTCTTCATATGGACCGAAGTCTTCATATGGATCCAAGTCTTCATATGGATCCAAGTCCTCATATGGACCAAATTCCTCATGTGGATCAAATTCCTCATTTGGATCCAGATCCTCATATGAACATCATCGTGCTAACAATTCTGTTTCGTGGGGAAATCCTAAGCGTTATGAATATGTGCATTATTCTTCAAATCATCAAGTTCATAAGTCCTCGAAGAATTTCTTTGCTTATTCATACGCTTACTCTAACCCCTCTTCTGTGAAATGAAGTGGACTAACTTCTATGCCACCTTACTCTTATGGAGCTCGCAGAATTATGAACTCCTTGCCACCCCTCCAGATGTGGGTGGTGAAGAAAAAGAACTAATCTCTTATGCACGGTCAGGTCTCCAGACAAACTTAAACGTCTGAAGAATTTGCTGGAGACCTGAATATGCTTGAAAGGACGCAAGCTAATCATGAGGAAATGAATACTCATTTCTCACGTCCTCATACTGCTATATCTGTTGTATTGCTTGATGAAATTCAATCTAACGAATTTGATGTCATATTCTTCTCTGTTTAAGTATATGAGTTTGTAAGATGCACTAATTCATCTGTAGGACGATCAACCCAAAGATACTGTGTGGGTCCTCGATAGTGGATGTCCAAATCACATGACCGGTGACAAGAACCTATTGATGGACCCTGCTTTATCTCCATCGCATCTGAAGCATATCACCTATGCTGACAAAGGCAAAAGCAAGGTATTGGGTCTAGGTAGGGTTGCAATCTTAGAGGACCGACACGTGGACAAAGTCATGCTTGTCGAGTCCTTAGGATTCAACCTCATGTCTATCTCAATGCTTTGCGATCTTGATATGGTTGATGTCTTTGGCAAGTACCGTTGTGTTGTGATCATGGAAGCTGAAAATTCCAGAGCTTTTGAAGGCCTTAGTACAGGAGATTTGTCTACACCAACATGCACAAGATGATGAGGCACAACGTCAAGAACAACAATTGTGAGAAACTCAAGCACTTGAGGCACAATGTGCCCTCCGAGATTCAAGTCGAGCCGTAGCCACGCGCAACCGACAAGCTCGTGAGCAAAAAGAAGCGCTTCGCGACGAGGTTCAAGAGAGGATTTTTCAATCAAGAGTGCATCGTCAAGTTCCTCAAGCTCCTCCGCAAGCTCGACAAGCACCTCAAGTTCAACAAGAGCAACAAGACAATGGAAATCATCCAAGACAAGAACAAGTTGAGGGAGACAATCCTCCTCGTGAAGGACGTCATCACCCTCGACCCCAACACAATGAAGAGCAACGCTAGGCAAGCTAAAGTTCACCATGCCAAAGTTCAATGGAAGCAATGATCTCGAAGAGTACCTTTCATGGGCATTGAAGGTTGACAAAATCTTCCGCTTGCACAATTATGAGGAAGAGAAGAAGATCACTATGGAATCCCTTGAGTTCCAAGACTACGTCCTCATTTGGTGGGAACAAGTCATTGAGCGCTGAGCGGCAAGAGGTGAACCACCCATCACTACTTGGGCGCAAATGAAGGATGTCATGAGAGCACGCTTTGTGCCAACTTACTACAATCGTGACCTCTTCAAGAAACTCCAACTCCTCAAGCAAGGAACCAAGAGCGTTGAAGAATATTACAAGGAAATGGAGATTGCCATGATACGAGCTAATGTCACGAAAGATGATGAGAAAACTATGGCATGTTTCTTGAATGGACTCAATCATCCTATCAAGAAGATCACCGACTTCCAACCACACTCAAACCTCATCGAGTTAGTGCATCAAGCTACCAAAGCGGAACGTCAAGTGCAAGATGACTTCAAGTATGCCAAGTTCTCATCCAAGTCCTATGGCTTCTCCAACAACCAAGCCTCAACGACTCCAACACCTTCTACCCCGACCAAGCCATCTACAAGCAACGCCGACAAGTGGAGTTACAAGAAACTTCGACAACCTCAAGTTATCCTCCTACTACAAGCAACTTCAAGTCGAGAGCTTCATCATCCACTACCCCAACCGATGAGACTGTCAAGACAAGTTCCTTCAAATGCTTCACATGCAGAGGCCAAGGCCACAAGACCTTTGAGTGTACCAACAAGCAAACCATGATCCTCAATGACGATGGTACATATGACTCCATGAGTGATGGAGAAATGGAAGCACTTGAGCAAGTGGCCATGCACCGGCAAGTGAACGAAGTTGAAGAAGAACAAGTATTTTGTGATGAAGATTCAAGCCCCACTCTCGTTGTCTCCAAGGTCTTAACTCTTCAACATCAACAAGAAGAAGACCAAAGATGCCATATCTTTCATACCAAGGCCGACATCAATGGAAGGTCCATCAAGGTCATCATCGATGGAGTGATTTGACATAACTTAGCAAGTGAAGAACTATGCTCCAAGATCCAATTGGTCAAGATGAAGCACCCACATCCCAACAAAGTTCAATGGCTTAGCGACTCCGGCACCATCCAAGTTGAGCATAGAGTGCAAGTCTCCTTCAAAATCGGAGCTTACGAAGACACTTTGGAGTGTGATGTCGTTCCAATGACTGTTTGACACCTTCTTCTTGGACAACCATGGCAATTTGATCGAGGTGTCATCCACAACGGTGGTACGAATCACTATATCTTCAAGATGAAAGGAAAGGGTTACGTACTTCGCCCTATGTCTCCAAGACAAGTGATCATCGACAAGCAAGCCACCCACCGTGGAGAGAATAATGAGAGAGTGAACCAGCAAAAAGAGAGTGAGCGCCACAAGCCCAAATCGAGTGCCTCCACGATGAGCAACAAGAAGAACTTAGTTCTATTTGCCACAAAAAGTGAGATAATAGAAGTGTGTGAGAACCCATCTAGTGTCATGCACTATGTCCTTTTGTGCAAGGACGAGGCACCAAAAGCTAACACCTCTCACAATCTACCTTTAGTGTTATTGTAACGCCCCGGACACACCCGCCGGTGGTCATTACTCCTGGCGGGATCTAGACTGGCCCCACAAATCAATACTAGTCTTTTCTGCACACTTTCTCCTCACTCATGCGCACCTGGGAGCAACTTCCCGGTCGGTCACCCATCCTGAAATTACCCCAAGCTGAGCATGCTTAACTTTGGAGTTCTGTCTGAATGGGCTTCCGGAAAAGAAGGAATTCCTTATTGATATGAGTAGTCTATCATCCCTATTAAGCCAGGCTATCACATACACCCCAACTCAGAGGAACCGACGTCCTCGTCGGGCCATAGGAACGTTCTCTCTTGGCACATACGTCGGTGCATCCAGTCTGGTACATGTACCATGTCGTGTGCCATGACGGGTCACAAACGTCATGAACAACATGACCGCGCAGCTGTCCGCAAACATCCGTGTAACCACGAGGGTCGGCTCTGATACCAACTTGTAACTCCCACGATGCGGCTACATCTCCCGCGTGTCGAGGCACGACTTAGAGGCATAACCTCATTGTGGTTTTGTCGTAAGAAGGGTCATCTTCACAACATCCCATGTAATGAACAAGAAAGGGATAACTAGAGTTGGCTTACACTCGCCACGTCACACAATACATAAATAATTCATACATCGTCCAAATACACTCATAGACCGACTATGGTCAAATCCAAAAGAAAAGGAAGATAAACCCCAAATGCTAGATCCTCGATCGTCCCAACTGGGCTCCACTACTGATCATCAGGAAACGACACATAGTAACGACCAAGGTCCTTGTCAAATTCCCACTTGAGTTCGGTAGCATCACCTGCACTGGTATCATCGGCACCTACAACTGTTTGGAAGTATCCGTGAGTCACGAGGGCTCAGTAATCTCACACCCATGAGATCAAGACTATTTAAGCTTATGGGTAGGATAAGGTAATGAGGTGGAGCTACAACAAGCACTAAGAAAATGGTGGCTAACATACGCAAAACAATAGTAAGATGAGAAGCTACACAACGATCGGAAAGCGATAAGTGATCAAGAAGTGATTGAAAGGATCAAGAAGAGGTGTCTAGAGGGGGGTTCAATAGACTCTTAATAAGAAAAAGTTACAGTTTTTTTATTTTCTTCAAGTTAAGGTAGAGTTTTAGCACAAGTTTAAACATTCACAATACAAATCAAGCAAGCATGACAAGAGTATATGGGCAGCGGAAAGTGAAGCATGCAATTTGCAAGAATGTAAAAGGATGGGATTGGAGTGTGCAAACGCAGTTGGAGACACGGAGATTTTTGGCGTGGTTCCGATAGGTGGTGCTACCGTACATCCACGTTGATGGAGACTTCAACCCACGAAGGGTAACAGTTGAGCAAGTCCACGGAGGGCTCCACCCACGAAGGGTCCACGAAGAAGCAACCTTGTCTATCTCACCATGGCCATCGCCCATGAAGGACTTGCCTCACTAGGGTAGATCTTCACGAAGTAGGCGATCTCCTTACCCGTACAAACTCCTTGGTTCATCTCCACAATCTTGACGGAGGATCCCAAGTGACACCTAACCAATATAGGATACACTACTCTCCAAAAGGTAATAGATGGTGTGTTGATGATGAACGCCTTGCTCTTGTGCTTCAAATGATAGTCTCCCCAACTGTAACACCCCATATGTAACTTGCCATATTTGTATTCCAAATCCTGCCATTTTCGGCACTAAGTTCTGATATTCCCTCGTGGTTGGGTTTTGTCTTCATCTTGATTTTTGTCCATGTCATGCATCTCATATCATGTCATCATGTGCATCGCATTTGCATTCGTGTTCGTCTCATGCATCCGAGCATTTTCCCCGTTGTCCGTTTTGCATTCCGGCACTCCTACGTCCTCTGGCGTCCCCTTTTGCCTCTTTTCATGTGCAGGTGTTGAACGTTCTCGGATTGGACCGAGACTTTCCAAGCGGCCTTGGTATACTACCGGTAGACCGCGTGTCAAGTTTCGTGCCATTCGGACTTCGTTTGATACTCCAACGGTTAACCGAGGAACCGTAAAGGTCTCATGTGTGTTGCAGCCCAACACCCCTCCAAAGTGGCCCAAAACTCATCCAAACCCCCTCCATCCTCTCGGTTGTTCGATCATGATCGCATGGCCGAAAACCGCACTCCATTTGGAGTCTCCTAGCTCCTTCTATGTATAAATAGGCTTCCCCCTCCGAAATTTTGGGCGAAACCCTAGATCACATCGCCACCAACGCCACCGGACACGTCCGCCGTCACCGGACACCCGTGCTGCCATCCGCATCTAATCCAGCGCCTCCATGTGGCCGCTCCACCCGCCGCCGCTGTCCGGCCCGCCCGGCCCGCAGCAGGCCCGCGCGGCCCGCACGTCG
>NC_041386.1:377407328-377415372 GCF_002162155.2 Triticum dicoccoides
TGTGCGCTCCGCCCGCCGCCTCGCCACGGGACCACGCCGCGCCACCGCCTATCTACCTCATCGGCGCTCCCGCGACACTCCGTCCGGCCACCGCCTCGCCTGCCGTCGTCCGCGCGCCCACGCTGCCTCGTCCTCACCGGCGCCACGCCAACCTCTCCTCCGGCCGAATCCCTTTTCCCCAGCCCCGGATTCGGCGAGCTCTACTTCCATCTCTAGCTAGAGTCCGGTCAACTTCATTTCACGTGCCGCTCGGATCCAGATCTGGCTACAGTAAACCCTAGGTCGATTTTCCCTAAGTCCTTTTTCTGGTTATTTTTATGGCATGTCCATCGCATCATAACTTTGCATCCGTAGCTCCGTTTTGGGCGTGTAATATCTCAAATTGTTCGTTAGGATGTGTTCTTCATTTTGTTCCATTGCACCATGTTTGTTTGAGTCCATCTTGATGCCCTAAATGTTGTTGGAAGAGTGCTATAAAATGTTAGTTTCTGTTTCTTAACAGATTATGGACATTTGTCATTTTTGCCATGTTTAATGTGTGCCTCCTATGAACTTGAGCCCTACATGTGTTTTGGGCTATGCCATGCCATATTTACAGTTGTGTATGCCATGTATTTTTGTGATCAATGTGGTGACTAGCACAAGCATGCAAAGTAGCTCTCGTGATGTTGCTGATTTCAGGGACTTAGAATTCTTCTAAGCCATTTCCCTGATGTTATTTTTATGCCATGTATTCATGTTGTTACAGAGTGATCCATGCCTCTTTTGAGCATGTTCAGTAAGGATGATTTCAAGATATTGTTATGTTCTATCCATCCATGTCTTTGTTTACAAATATGGAGTACCCTAGCATGACTCAATCTTGCTCTACTTTTGCTATAAAATGTTCCAGGCAGATTGTTCACGTGTTAATCAATTTTGCCAAAGTTGTTGTAGTTGATCCATGCATGATATGAGTTGGTTCTTGCCATGGTTAGCTTCTTGATCATGTCTTCTTGATGGGTGTATGCTTAGTTTGTCATGCAATGCTTTGTGGTGAGTGCATCGAGCTCGCAAACATGCCTACGTAACTCTGTTTTTGCCATGTCCAGTTTTCTGCCAAGTCTGAATCTGTTAACGAAACTTGCTATGTTTACATGGTTGCCATCGTATCTTCTGATCCCTTTTGGCTTATGGTCAGTAAGGGCCTTTTGTTATATGCTTTGAGTAGTTTCATGCCATGCCTTTCTTTGTCATGATATGTTCCTGTAGCATGTTGTTATCTTGCTCTAAACATTGCTTCCTGATGTTAAATCCTGACATGTTATTTTCACTAAGTCTGTGAACCTGACATCGTTTGCACTTTTGCCATGCTTGTTTGAACCTGCTATTGTGTGATTTAGCCGTAGCTCAGTGTTCATCTTTTGTCAAGCATCTTGAGTGGATCACTGCCATGTGCTTTGTTGCTATGTTAGAGTGCAGTAGCTTAGTTTCTTCTTGCAGTCTAGATGGCATCATGCTGTTAATCGCAGATTTGTGTCATTATTGTTTTGCTTGCCATTTCCAAACCGTGCATCCGATTCCGGTGATCTTTATATCGATTTCGATCGAAATCAACTCATCTTTCCAGCGGCGCACTTGGTTTGCCAAGTTGAGGCCTGGTTCAATCTTTCCCTTCCGAAGCACGCATATGCATTGCATATCACATCCCGCATATCATGCCATGTTTTGCATCATGTCGCTTGCGCATTCCACCGTGGTTGATCGTGGTTCCCTTTGCTTGTGTTCTTGCTTTGGGTAGAGCCGGCAGACAAGTATGTGATCGAGGAACCCGTTGAGTACGCTTACAAGGATCAAGCTTACGCCAACTCGGAGAACTTTGCAGGCAAGATGACCATACCCTCGAAATCACTTCTATCTTTGCTTGCTAGTTGCTCGCTCTATTGCTATGCCTATGCCGCGATACCTACCGCATGCTTTACCATGCCTCCCATATTGCCATGTCAAACCCCTAACCCACCTTGTCCTAGCAAACCGTTGTTTGGCTATGTTACCGCTTTGCTCAGCCCCTCTTATAGCGTTGCTAGTTGCAGGTGAAGATTGGAGTTTGTTCCTTGTTGGAACATGTTTATTGCTAGGATATCACTATTATATCTTGTCTACTTTAATGCATCTATATACTTGGTCAAGGGTGGAAGGCTCGGCCTTATGCCTGGTGTTTTGTTCCACTCTTGCCGCCCTAGTTTCCGTCATACCGGTGTTATGTTCCTTGATTTTGTGTTCCTTACGCGGTTGGGTTATAATGGGAACCCCTTGATAGTTCGCCTTGAATAAAACTCCTCCAGCAAGGCCCAATCTTGGTTTTACCATTTTCCACCTAGCCTTTTTCCCTTAGGTTTCGCGGACTCAAGGGTCATCTTTATTTTAAACCCCCCCCCTCCGGGCCAGCGCTCCTTTGAGTGTTGGTCCGAAACGGGCAGCCTGCGGGGCCACCTCGGGGCAACTCGAGGGTTGGTTTTACTCGTAGCTTGACCTATCCGGTGTGCCCTGAGAACGAGATACGTGCGACTCCTATCGGGATTTGTCGGCACATCGGGCGACTTTGCTGGTCTTGTTTTACCATTGTCGAGATGTCTTGTAACCGAGATTCCGAGTCTGATCGGGCCGTCTTGGGAGAAGGAATATCCTTCATTGACCATGAGAGCTTGTGATGGGCTAAGTTGGAACACCCCTGCAGGGTTTTGAACTTTCGAAAACCGTGCCCGCGGTTATGGGCAGATGGGAATTTGTTAATGTTCGGTTGTAGAAAACCTGAAACTTAGTTTAATTAAAATGAATCAACAGCGTGTGTAGCCATCATGGTCTCTTTTCGGCAGAGTCCGGGAAGAGAACACGGACTCGTGTTATGCTTGAACATAAGTAGTTCTAGGGTCACTTCTTGATCGTAGATTCTCGAATGTGCTTTGCCTTCTCTTCTTGCTCTCATTTGCGTAAGTTAGCCACCATACATGCTAGTGCTTGCTGCAGCTCCACCTCACATACCTTTTACCTACCCATAAGATTAAATAGTCTTGATCGCGAGGGTGTGAGATTGCTGAGTCCCCGTGACTCACAGATTACTTCCAAAACTAGATGCAGGTGCCGAAGATACCATTCCAGGAGATGCGACTGAGCTCAAGTGGGAGTTCGATGAGGACTCAGGACGTAAATATGTTTCCTTTCCATACGATCAGTAGTGGAGCCCAGTTGGGGCGATCGAGGATCTTATGCATTTGGGGTTGTCTTTATTTTGGTTCCATAGTCGGACCTTGATTGTATCTGGATGATGTAATGCTATATTTATGTATTGTGTGAAGTGGCATTTGTAAGCCAACCTTGTACCTCTTTCTTATTCAGTACATGGGATGTGTAAAGATTACCCCTCTTGCGACATGCCTACAATGCGGTTATGCCTCTAAGTCGTGCTCCGACACGTGGGAGATATAGCCGCATCGTGGGTGTTACACCAACACTCAACTCTCTCACACAGATTTGGATTTGGTGGAATGATGATTTGAGTGGAAAGCAACTTGGGGATGGCTAGAGATCAAGATTCATAAGGTTGGAATGGAATATCTTGACCTCAACATATGAGTAGGTGGTTCTCTCTCAGAAAATGTATGATGGAAGTGTAGGCATTTTCTGATGGCTCTCTGCATTAATGAAGAGTGTGTGGAGGGGTATATATAGCCTCCACACAAAATCTAACCATTACACACAATTTACCAAACTCGGTGAGACCGAATCGTGAAACTCGGTCGGACCTTCAGTTCAAAATGTGACCATTAGGCTTTTCGGTGGGACCGACATGATCAACTCGGTGGGATCGATGTGCTAGGGTTAGGGTAAAACCTCATCTCGGTTTGACCAATTACACAAACTCGGTGGGACCGATTTGGGTAATAAGCGAAAGAGAGAGCTGGCCAAGAAAACTCGGTGGGACCGATTGCATATCTTGGTGCAATCGAGATTATTGCAATAGGCAACAAAGAGTTTACAAGCCCATCTCGGTGAGACCGAGATCCCATCGGCATGACCAAATTGATTAGGGTTTGTGGAAATGGCTATGTCAAGAGAATTCGATGGCGCCGGATAGAAAGTTTCGGTGGGGCCGAATTTGACTTGTGGTTTGAGACATATGTGGATATGGTAAAGTGGTTGAGGGTTTTGGAGCATATCACTAAGCATTTTGAGCAAGCAAGCCATTAAGAAACACCTCATCCCCTTTTAATAGTATTAGATTTCCTATGGACTCAATGTGATCTTGTATCACTAAAAGTAAAATGCAGAGTCTTGAGCTTTTGAGCTTGACCCAATTCTTTGTCCTTAGCATTTTGAAGGGACTCCACATCCTCTTGTCCATGCCACTCCATCTGTTGAACTTATCTGAAGTATACTAGATAAAAGCATTAGTACAACAAGATATATGTTGACATTAATTACCAAAACCACCCAGGGAGCACTTGTGCTTTCAATCTCCCCTTTTTGGTAATTGATGACAACATACATCAAATCTTTAGATAAAGACATAGAGAATGACAAGTAAAGCTTTGGAAAGACATGTAACATGCATGGGCTCCCCCTACATGTATGCATTTATGTGATCATGGAGTGTGAGAGCATGTGAATGCATAATCATGACAGATGTAACGCCCTCGATGCGGCTATATCTCCCACGTGTCGAGGCACGACTTAGAGGCATAACCGCATTGAAAGCAATGTCGCAAGTTAGGCAATCATCACAACATCCCATGTAATATAGATAATAAAAGGGGAGATACATAGTTGGCTTACACTCGCCACATCAATCAAAGTACATAAAAAGCATTACAACATTCAAACACTCATGGACCGACTACGGCGCCAAAATAAAAGATAACCCAACGTGCGACACGGTCCCGATCACCCCCAACTGGGCACCACTAGTGATCATCAGGGAAAGACACATAGTATCGTTGAGAGTCCTCGTCGAACTCCCACTTGAGATCAAGCGCGTCACCTGGAGCGGAATCATCAGGCCCTGCATCTGGTTTGGAAGTAATCTGTGAGCCACAGGGACTCAGTAATCTCGCACCCTCGCGATCAAGACTAGTTAAGCTTGTAGGTAAGGCAAGGTAAATATGTGGAGCTGCAGCAAGCGACTAGCATATATGGTGGCTAACCTGTTCGCAAAAGAGAGCGAGAAGAGGAGGCAAAGCGCGAGCGAGAAACTAGAGAGCAACCTGCGCAAACATTACTCCAACACCGTGTCCACTTCCCGGACTCCGCTGAGAAGAGGCCATCACGGTAACTCACACTGTTGATTCATTTTAATTAAGTTAAGGTTCAAGTTATCTACAACCGGACATTAACAAACTACCATCTGCCCATAACCGCGGGCACGGCTTTCGAAAGTTCAAATCCCTGCAGTGGAGTCCCAACTTAGCCCATGACAAGCTCTCACGGTCAACGAAGGAATAGACCTCCTCCCGAGACGTTCCGATCAGACTCGGTATCTCGGTTATTCAAGACACTTCGACAGGTTAAAACAAGACCGGCAACACCGCCCGAATGTGCCGACAAATCCCGATAGGAGCTGCACATATCTCGTTCTCAAGGCACACTCAGATGAGACATCCAACGAGTAAAACCAACCCTCAAGTTGCCCCGAGGTGGCCCCGCAGTCTACTCAGTCGGACCAACACTCAGAGGAGCACTGGCCCGGGGGGGTATAAATAAGATGACCCTCGGGCTCCGGAAACCCAAGGGAAAAAGAGGCTAGGTGGCAAATGGTAAAACCAAGGTTGGGCATTGCTGGAAAAGCTTTAATCAAGGCGAACTATCAAGGGGTTCCCATTATAACCCAACCGCGTAAGGAACGCAAAATCCGGGAACATAACACCGATATGACGGAAACTAGGGCGGCAAGAGTGGAACAAAACACTAGGAGAGAGGCCGAGCCTTCCACCATTTACCAAGTATATAGATGCATTAAGATAACACGGCAATATAATAATATCGCAACAAGTAAATAAATGTTCCAACAAGGAACGGCCTCCAATCTTCACCTGCAACTAGCAACGCTATAAGAGGGGCTGAGCAAAGCGGTAACATAGCCAATCAACGGTTTGCTAGGACATGGAGGGTTAGAGGTTTGAAATGGAAATTTGGGAGGCATGATAAGCAAGTGGTAGGCATCATAGCATAGGCATAGCAAAAGAGCGAGCATCTAGCAAAGCAAAGATAGTAGTGATTTCGAGGGTATGATCATCTTGCCTGCAATGTAGTTAGAGTTGACTGGATCCTCGAAAGCAAACTCAACGGGCTCCTCGTTAGCAAACTCGTCTCCCGGCTCTACCCAAACAAGACAAACAAGCAAACGGAACACAATCAACCACGTGCAAAGCTCAAACAATATGATGCAAGAATGGTATGCTATGCGGGATGTGATGCGGGATGCATATGCAACATGTGACAGGGAATGCATGAACCTGGCCTCAACATGGAATTCCAAGTGTGCCACTAGAAAGATGAGATGAAATCGCTTGAAAACGATATAAAGAACGCCAGAATCAGAGTTACGGTTTGGAAATGGCAAGCAATTCAAATATGACCACGTTCTGCGATTTACAGCAAGTAGCCATCTAAATGCAACAAGATGAACATGCTACAGCACCAAAACATGGCATCAAAATACATGGCAGGGATCCATTCATGATGCTTAACAAAAGTCTAGCACTGAGCTACGGCCAATTCATCCATTAACAGGTTCAAACAAGCAAGGCAAAAATGCATTTGACAAACAGATTTCAGACTTAGTGAAATTAACACTTGTCTGGAATTTCAGATCAGATAGCACTCTTTGGAGCATGAAAACGACATGATATAGGACCTGAACATGGCAAAGTAAAGCATCGCATGGATCTACTCAAGGAGCTTAACAAAAGTCCCTTAGTGACCTTGAGCCAAAAGGGATCAAAAATACAATTGCAAGCATGTGAACATGGCAAAAACATAATCAGATCACAGACTTAGTGAAAACTGGAGCATGCTGAAACAGATATCAAGTAGGCATGTTTACGAGCTCGATGCACTCACTACAGAGCAAGTCATGATAATCTAAGCATACACCCATCAAGAATACCCAAAATTCAAGCTAGACATGGCAAGAACAATAACATAGCATGCACGGATCAACTACAACATCATCGGCAAAATCGCTAACAAGTAGACAATCTGCCCAGATTCATGAAATGACAAAAGTAGAGCTCGATTGACTCAAGCTAGGGTGCTCCATAATTGCAAACAAAGACATGGATGGATAGAGCACTACAAGATTAACAAAACATCCTTACTGATCATCCTCAAAAGAGGCACGGATCACTAGGAAACAACATGAACATATGGCCATATGAGATAAACAGCTCAAGGACTTAGTGGAAATGCTAAGTCCCTGAAATCAGCATTACCAAGTGCCTCACTTTGCAAGCTCGTGCTAGTCACCACACACATCACAAAAATACATGGGTTGCACCTCTGGAAAGATGGCAAAACCCTTAACAAAACGTATGTAGAGCTCAGGGGCATATCATGCACACAATAATCATGGCAAAAATGACAAATATCTAAATGGAGCAGCAGATCTGACAATTATCTCAAGTAGCACTCTTCTAACAGCATCTCGGGCATTAAGATGAACTCAAATGAAAATGACGCAATGAGATCAAATGATGTACTCTCTGAGGCGAACATTTTGATATGCTATATGCCCAAAACGGAGCTACGGATGCAGAGATACAATGCGATGAACATAGCAATTTATCTAGGGTTTCAGGCAAAAAGTCAGCCGTCCCAAATTTCCAGATCTGGATCTGGTACAGATTCCGAAGCAGCTCGCCGGAGTTACTGTAGCAGGGTCCGCCGGAGTTGGAAGGGGCCGGACGGAAGGGTGCGGGCGTGGAGGAAGGAGGAGGATGGAGCTAGCGACGGCGGCGGACGCGGTTGGCGGCGGGGCGGCGGCGCTCGCCGGCGCGGGGCGGCGGCCGCC
>NC_041386.1:377415688-377424955 GCF_002162155.2 Triticum dicoccoides
GGAGGGAGGTGGCTCGGGCGAGGCGGCGCACCTCTGGCCCAGATCGGCGGCGGGAGGGTCGGCCTCGGGCCCGCGGGCCGCGTCGGTGCGGGACGGGGAGGTGGGGCGCGCCGGCGCCACGTGGCGGGGCGTGATAGGCCGGGCGGCGGCGGTCGGACGAAACGGACACGTCTGTCCTGAGCGGACGCGTCCAGCGGCGAGAGGTGGAAGACGACTAGGGTTTCGGGAGAGGAAGAAAGAGAATTTCGGAGGGGTCTTTAAATAGGCATAGGAGGAGCTAGGAGAGTCCAAATGAGGTGCGCTTTTCGGCCGCGCGATCGTGATCAAACGCTCTAGATGATGGAGCAGGTTTTTGTGCGTTTTGGGCCAACTTGGAGGGGTGTTGGGCTGCAACACACACGAGGCCTTTTCAGTCCCTTGGTTAACCGTTGGAGTATCAAACGAAGTCCAAATGGTACGAAACTTGATAGGCGGTCTACCGGTAGTAAACCAAGGCCGCTTGGAAAGTCTCGGTCCAATCTGGAAATGTTTAATCCCCACACACGAAAGAAAGGTAGAAATGACCACCGGAGGAGAACGAAGCGCCGGAATGCAAAACGGACAACAGGGAAAATGCTCGGATGCATGAGATGAACACGTATGCAAATGCAATGCACATGAAGACATGATATGAGATGCATGACAACGATAACCACACACGGAGACAAAAACCCGAACCCGAGAAAATAACATAACTTAAGGCCGGAAACGACAAGAGTTGGAATACATATTGGGTAAATCATATCCGGGGTGTTACAACACTCCACCACTACGAAAGAATCTCGTCCCGAGATCTAGGACTGAAAGAACACCGAGTACTCAGAACGGAGGTGATCCTCGCGTTCCCAGGTAGCTTCACGGTCAGAATGGTGTGACCACTTGACTTTGAGGAATTTGATTGACTTGTTGCGAGTCTTGCGTTCAGTCTCTTCAAGAATAGCAACTGGGTGCTCACGATAAGAGAGATCTTCTTGGAGCTCAATGTCCTCGAAGTTGACGGTGCGGTCAGGAGTCTTGAAGCACTTTCGGAGCTAAGAGACATGGAACATGTCATGAACATTTGCAAAGTTTGAAGGAAGCTCGAGTTGATAGGCTAGATCGCCTCTCTTGCTGCCAATCTTGAAAGGTCCCACGTATCTAGGGGCAAGCTTCCCTTTGATACCGAAACGACGAGTACCTTTCATAGGAGAGACGCGGAGGTAAACATGATCTCCGATCTCGAAAGCCAAATCGCGGTGCTTACTATCATAGTAGCTCTTCTGGCGGGATTGGGCTGCTTTGAGCTTATCTCGAATGACTTTGCACATCTCCTCTGCCTCTGTGATTAAGTCATTTCCGAGAAGCTGACGTTCACCGGTTTCAGACCAGTTGAGAGGGGTACGGCACTTCCTGCCATACAGAATTTCAAATGGGGCCTTGCCCGAACTTGCTTGAAAACTGTTGTTGTAGGAGAATTGAGCATATGGAAGACAATCCTCCCACTTCATGCCGAAGGAGATCACACAAGCCCTGAGCATATCTTCAAGAATCTGGTTGACACGCTCAACTTGACCGCTAGTTTGAGGATGGAAAGCTGTGCTGAAGCGGATGTTGGTGCCCATGGCCTTCTGAAAAGAATCCCAAAACTTGGAGGTAAAGATGCTGCCACGGTCTGAAGAGATCACTTGTGGAATACCATGGAGAGAGACAATCCGAGAGGTATAGAGTTCCGCCAATTGAGCTGCAGTGATTGACTCTTTGATAGGCAGAAAATGAGCCACTTTAGTGAGTTTGTCGATAACAACGAATATAGCATCATTGCCACGTTTGGACTTTGGAAACCCAGTCACGAAGTCCATCTCAATGTGGTCAAACTTCCATTCTGGAATGGCAAGAGGTAGGAGGAGACCAGCTGGCCTTTGGTGTTCTGCCTTCACTCTTCTGCAGACATCACATTCATTCACGAATTGAGCAATCTCGCGCTTCATTTGAGTCCACCAATAAGCCTGCTTGAGGTCCTGATACATCTTCGTGCTCCCAGGGTGGATGGAGAGGAGAGAATTGTGAGCCTCGTTCATGATCACTTTACGAAGGTCACCTTTGGGCACAACAATACGATCCTCGAAGAAGAGAGTATCCTTGTCATCAAGGTGAGAGCACTTGTACTTGGGTTGACTCTTGGCAATCCCAATCTTCACCTTTTTCACCATAGCATCAAGAAGCTGGGCTTGGAGAATCTGGTCTTCCAAGGTAGGAGAGACTTGAAGGTTGGCGAGGAAACCTTGAGGAACAACTTGCAGATTAAGTTTGCGGAAATCCTCACAAAGCTCGGGTTGATAAGGCTTGAGAATCAGACTGTTGCAGTAAGCCTTCCTGCTCAATGCGTCAGCAATCACATTGGCCTTGCCTGGAGTACACTCGATACTCAGATTATACTCTTGAATCATTTCGACCCATCGAGTCTGCCTGAGGTTGAGATTAGGCTGAGTGAAGATGTACTTGAGACTCTTGTGATCAATGAAAATGTCCACTTTTCTTCCCAATAAGAGATGTCTCCAAGTCAAAAGAGCATGCACAACTGCCGCCAACTCAAGG
The DNA here is from genome assembly GCF_002162155.2 of Triticum dicoccoides. Lineage (NCBI taxonomy): Eukaryota > Viridiplantae > Streptophyta > Magnoliopsida > Poales > Poaceae > Triticum > Triticum dicoccoides. The sequence goes on from NC_041386.1 coordinate 377,418,302, forward strand.
CCATGAGTGGGGTAGTTCTTCTTGTTGGGCTTCAACTGGCGAGAGGTATAAGCAACAACTTTCTTCTCTTGAATCAACACTGCGCCAAGACCTTGGAGAGAGGCATCACAAAAGACTTCGTACGGCTTGGATTCGTCAGGCGGAGTCAGAACTGGAGCAGTGATCAATTTCTCTTTCAAAGTGTTGAAAGCAATGTCGCACTCTAGAGACCAAACCTACTTGACGTGCTTCTGGAGAAGATTTGAGAGAGGCTTCGCGATCTTAGAAAAGTTTTCAACGAATCTTCAGCAATAGCTTGCGAGACCGAGGAAGCTACGGAGTTGCTTCACGTTCTGAGGAGGTTCCCAATTCACAATTGCAGACACCTTCTCAGGATTCACCGCAATGCCCTTGGCAGAGATGATATGACCAAGATAAAGAACCTCATCGAGCCAAAATTCGTACTTGGAGAACTTGGCGTAGAACTGGTGTTCCCTCAGCTTATCGAGTACCAAACGCAAGTGCTTGGCATGATCTTCCTTGTTCTTCGAGAAAACCAGAATGTCGTCGAGATAGACCAAAACGAAGTCATTGGTGTAGGCGTTGAAGATGAAGTTCATCATGTGAGAGAACGTCGGAGGAGCGTTGACGAGGCCAAAAGACATGACAGTGTATTCATACGAACCATAGCTTGTCCTGAAGGCCGTCTTGGGAATATCTTGTTCACGAATTCGAATCTGATGATAACCCATATAGAGATCAAGCTTGGAGAATACTTGGGCACCTTTGAGTTGTTCGAACAGCTCGTTGATGTTGGGAAGTGGGTATTTGTTCTTGATGGTCTTCTTGTTCAATGGCCGGTAATCAACACAAAGTCGGTCCGTTCCATCCTTCTTCTTCACAAAAAGAACACCACAACCCCATGGAGAAGAACTAGGCCGGATGAGACTCATTCTCTCTTGAATATCGAGTTGCTTCTTCAGCTCCTTCAACTCTTCAGGTCCAAGCTTGTAAGGACGCTTGCACACAAGTTCCGTGCCAGGCCCAAGATCAATGACGAATTCAACTGACCGGTGCAGAGTCATTCCTGGAAGCTCTTCTGGAAAGACGTCTTGATATTCGCAAACGACTGGAATTTGCGAGATAGCATCCAGTTCACCCTTCTCATTGAGAGAAAACAGACAGATGGTATCATCACGAGCAGCAAAGACAATTACATCCTCAGACAAATGAGTCAATTGAATCTGCCTGGCTGCATAATCAAGATGCGCCTTGTGCTTAGAAAGCCAATCCATTCCGAGAATAAGATCAATATCCGAGTTACCAAGAACCACAAGAGAAGAAAGAAACTTGTAATCGCCCAACGTGATAGAGATATCGGGAGCAACCAAACTAGAAGTCAAAAGCTTGCCGGGAGAAACAACTTGCATGACTTTGGGCATGATCTCAGTATCAACATTGTGCTTCGATGCAAAAGGGCATGACAAGAAAGAATGCGATGCACCAGTATCAAAAAGTACTTTTGCAGGAACATCGTTAATAGGAAGGTTACCCATGATGACATCTGACGAGTCCTCTGCCTGAGCTGCATTCATCAAGTTGACCTTGGCATGCTTGGGTTATGCTTGACCACAGCTGTACTTGCCGATCTCACAGGAGGAGGAGGAGGAAGACGCCTCTGGTTGAAACACTTGTTGGCATAGTGACCCTTCTATTGGCACTTGTTGCACGTGACCTCTGAAAGAGGACGGTGGTACGGAGCACTCGATCTTGGAGCTTGAGACGAAGTCTTGTTCTGAAAGCCAGGGTTGGGTGGGTGGGAAGATCCACTGCCACCTTTGCTCTTCTGCTGATACGGCTGACGGAACAGAGGAGGAGGAAGCCAATACTTCTGCTGCTTGGCCACTTGAGTAGAGGAAGAAGGAGTAGTATCTCTGACTCGCTTCTTGGAAGCATCACACCTTAGTTGAGCGGCCTCTTGCTTCAATGCCATGTTGTAGAACTCATCGTACCTCAAGGGTTCAAAGAGAACAAGAGCTAGCTGAATTTCTTCTCTGAGACCACCCCTGAACTGGTATATCATGCTCTTCTCATCAGGGACGTCCTGCTTAGCAAAGCAGGCGAGCTTCTGAAACAACTTGTTGTAGTCATAGACAGACAAAGAGCCTTGCTTCAGGTTGCGGAATTCCTCACGCTTGCTTTCAACCACGCTCTGAGGGATATGGTGAGCTCTGAAATCTTGACGGAATTCATCCCAGGTAATCGCACGTCCACCTCTGGAATCCTTGTACTGCTGGAACCATTCTGCAGCTTGATCTTTGAGTTGGAAGGAACCGAACTTGACAAAGTCCTCAGGCCTGACGTTACTGCACTCGAAATGCTTGCACAGATCCACAAGCCAATCGTCAGCATCAGTAGCCTCAACACAATTGCTGAAAGTTTTTGGCCCGTTAGCAAGGAACTGGTTGAGTGTAGCAAAGTGATTCTGATTGTTGCCTTGGTTCCCTTGGTTGCCTTGATTGCGCTCTTGAAGAATTTGCATGATCAACTGTGTGTTTGCATTGGTTGCGGCCATCACAGCTTGCCATGCCTCCGGAGGAGGTGGAGGTGGTGGCGGATCCTGATTCTGATTCTGATTGGTGCTCTTAGCGGGAGCCATCCTGAAGAGGTTGACCACCGTTAGCACATTGATAGATAAAATGAAGCTGAATCCAACGGAATGAAAATTGCAACATAAAGTCATCACATCCGAACAAAATGAACGAATGCATTCCTCTTGAAATGGTCACATATCCATAAATTGAGAAGCCACTTAGAATTTAGGTAGAGAAATAAATCAACATGGTACGGATCAAGAACGAATACTCGGTAAGAAATCCCAATCTCAAACCAAATATCCGCGGAAGAAGAACTAGAGCTACAAGAATTCCCACCTATGAAACTCCCGAACCTTTCCGGTTATGCAATCAGGTGTTGGGGATACAGGGGAAGCATAATATCTCACCCAAATCTAGCAAATCCTACATCCAGCTGTATCCATCCTTCAACACATAACCAAGAAAAACTTCGGAAACCATCTACCTCAACCTTCGAAAAGCATCCATTATACAAGTTATGGCGATACTCCCGAACTCCCGCCCCAGTACTGGGTGGCGTCGAGGTTATCTCACCAACGAACTGCATAAAAGAGATTTTCGATGTCGGCGTACTAAACTCAGGTATTCCAGAACCGCAACGATAAAATTATGACGACAACACCTCAGAGCTCAACTCCCCGGGACACTTCCACAAAACCCCTGACAGGAGGCACCAAGACAATGTTCTCGTCATAAAACCATCGGAACGATTCCAAGATACTCGCGTGATCCTAAAAAAAATTAGTGAAATTTGAGAAGAGAAGACTCAAAACTCTACGTCAGGATGCCTTACCAGAGCGATGAGGAGACTGGGAAGTAAAAAGAATTCCTAAACTCTCCAATATATAATTCCTAAATGACTCAAAACATTTTTCTAGACACAACTCGGCTGCTAAAAACGATCAAGCAATGGGGCTCCTAAGGTCGGGGAAGGCTCTGATTACCAACTTGTAACGCCCAACTGGGCACCACTACTGATCATCAGGGAAAGACATGTAGTATCATTGAGAGTCCTCGTCGAACTCCCACTTGAGCTCAAGCGTGTCACCTGGAGCGGAATCATCAGGCTCTGCATCTGGTTTGGAAGTAATCTGTGAGCCACAGGGACTCAGCAATCTCGCACCCTCGCGATCAAGACTATTTAAGCTTGTAGGTAAGGCAAGGTAAATATGTGGAGCTGCAGCAAGCGACTAGCATATATGGTGGCTAACCTGTTCGCAAAAGAGAGCGAGAAGAGGAGGCAAAGCGCGAGCGAGAAACTAGAGAGCAACCTGCGCAAACATTACTCCAACACCGTGTCCACTTCCCGGACTCCGCGGAGAAGAAGCCATCACGGTAACTCACACTATTGATTCATTTTAATTAAGTTAAGGTTCAAGTTATCTACAACCGGACATTAACAAATTCCCATCTGCCCATAACCGCGGGCATGGCTTTCGGAAGTTCAAATCCCTGCAGTGGAATCCCAACTTAGCCCATGACAAGCTCTCGCGGTCAATGAAGGAATAGACCTCCTGCCGAGGCGTTCCGATCAGACTCGGTATCTCGGTTCTTCAAGACACTTCGACAGGTTAAAACAAGACCAGCAACACCGCCCGAATGTGCCGACAAATCCCGATAGGAGCTGCACATATCTCGTTCTCAGGGCACACTCAGATGAGACATCCTACGAGTAAAACCAACCCTCAAGTTTCCCCGAGGTAGCCCCGCAGTCTACTCGGTCAGACCAACACTCAGAGGAGCACTAGCCCGGGGGGTTTTAAATAAGATGACCCTCGGGCTCCGGAAACCCAAGGGAAAAAGAGGCTAGGTGGCAAATGGTAAAACCAAGGTTGGGCATTGCTGGAAAAGCTTTAATCAAGGCGAACTATCAAGGGGTTCCCATTATAACCCAACCGCGTAAGGAACGCAAAATCCGGAAACATAACACCGATATGACGGAAACTAGGGCGGCAAGAGTGGAACAAAACACTAGGCGAGAGGCCGTGCCTTCCACCATTTACCAAGTATATAGATGCATTAAGATAACATGGCAATATAATAATATCCCAACAAGTAAATAAATGTTCCAACAAGGAACGGCCTCCAATCTTCACCTGCAACTAGCAACGCTATAAGAGGGGCTGAGCAAAGCGGTAACATAGCCAATCAACGGTTTGCTAGGACATGGAGGGTTAGAGGTTTGACATGGAAATTTGGGAGGCATGATAAGCAAGTGGTAGGCATCATAGCATAGGCATAGCAAAAGAGCAAGCATCTAGCAAAGCAAAGATAGTAGTGATTTCGAGGGTATGATCATCTTGCCTGCAAAGTAGTCAGAGTTGACTGGATCCTCGAAAGCAAACTCAATGGGCTCCTCGTTAGCGAACTCGTCTCCCGGCTCAACCCAAACAAGACAAACAAGCAAACGGAACACAATCAACCACGTGCAAAGCTCAAACAATATGATGCAAGAATGGTATGCTATGCGGGATGCGATGCGGGATGCATATGCAACATGTGACAGGAATGCATGAACCTGGCCTCAACTTGGAATTCCAAGTGTGCCACTGGAAAGATGAGATGAAATCGCTTGAAAATGATATAAAGAACGACGGAATCGGAGTTACGGTTTGGAAATGGCAAGCAATTCAAATATGACCATGTTCTGCGATTTACAGCAAGTAGCCATCTAAATGCAACAAGATAAACATGCTACAGCACCCAAACATGGCATCAAAATACATGGAAGGGATCCATTCATGCTTCTTAACAAAAGTCTAGCACTGAGCTACGGCCAATTCATCCACTAACAGGTTCAAACAAGCAAGGCAAAAATGCATTTGACAAACAGATTTCAGACTTAGTGAAATTAACACTTGTCTGGAATTTCAGATCAGATAGCACTCTTCGGAGCAACAAAACTATATGCTACAGGACCTGAACATGGAAAAGTAAAGCATGGCATGGAGCTACTCAAAGATATTAACAAAAGTCCCTTAGTGACTTTGAGTCAAAAGGGATCAGAAAATACAATTGCAAGAATGTGAACATGGCAAAAACATAATCAGATCACAGACTTAGTGAAAACTGGAGCATGCTGAAACAGATATCAAGTAGGCATGTTTACGAGCTCGATGCACTTACTACAGAGCAAGTCATGACAATCTAAGCATACACCCATCAAGAATACACAAAATGCAAGCTAGACATGGCAAGAACAATAACATAGCATGCACGGATCAACTACAACATCATCGGCAAAATCGCTAACAAGTAGACAATCTGCCCAGATTCACGAAATGACAAAAGTAGAGCTCGATTGACTCAAGCTAGGGTGCTCCATAATTGCAAACAAAGACATGGATGAATAGAGCATTACAAGATTAACAAAAAATCCTTACTGGTCATCCTCAAAAGAGGCAAGGATCACTAGGAAACAACATGAACATATGGCCATATGAGATAAACAGCTCAAGGACTTAGTGGAAATGCTAAGTCCCTGAAATCAGCATTACCAAGTGCCTCACTTTGCAAGCTCGTGCTAGTCACCATACACATCACGAAAATAAATGGGTTGCACCTCTGGAAAGATGGCAAAACCCTTAACAAAACGTATGTAAAGCTCAGGGGCATAGCATGCACACAATAATCATGGCAAAAATGACAAATATCTAAATGGAGCAGCAGATCTGACAATTATCTCAAGTAGCACTCTTCTAACAGCATCTCGGGCATCAAGATGAACTCAAATAAAAATGATGCAATGAGACAAAATGATGTACTCTCTGAGACAAACATTTTGATATGCTATATGCCCAAAATGGAGCTACGGATGCAGAGATACAATGCGATGAACATAGCAATTTATCTAGGGTTTCGGGCAAAAAGTCAACCGTCCCAAATTTCCAGATCTGGATCTGGCACGGATTCCGAAGCAGCTCGCCAGAGTTACTGTAGCAGGGTCCGCCAGAGTTACTATAGCAGGGTCCGCCAGAGTTGGATGGGGCCGGACGGAAGGGTGCGGGCGTGGAGGAAGGAGGAGGCCGGAGCTAGCGAC
>NC_041386.1:377425216-377453589 GCF_002162155.2 Triticum dicoccoides
GCGGGCAGAGGGAGGCGGCTCGGGCGAGGCGACGCACCTCTGGCCCGGATCGGCGGCGGGAGGGCCAGCCTCGGGCCTGCGGGCCGCGTCGGTGCGGGACAGCGAGGTGGGGCGCGCCGGCGCCACGTGGTGTGGCGTGATAGGCCGGGCGGCGGCGGTCGGACGAAACGGACACGTACGGCCCGAGCGGACGCGTCCGGCGGCGAGAGGTGGAAGACGACTAGGGTTTCGGGAGAGGAAGAAAGATAATTTCGGAGGGGTCTTTAAATAGGCATAGGAGGAGCTAGGAGAGTCCAAATGAGGTGCGGTTTTCGGCCACGCGATTGTGATCGAACGCTCTAGATGATGGAGCAGGTTTTGGTGGGTTTTGGGCCAACTTGGAGGGGTGTTGGTCTGCAACACACACGAGGCCTTTTCGGTCCCTCGGTTAACCGTTGGAGTATCAAACGAAGTCCAAATGGTACGAAACTTGACAGGCGTTCTACCGGTAGTAAACCAAGGCCGCTTGGCAAGTCTCGGTCCAATCCGGAAATGTTTAATCCCCACACACAAAAGAAAGGTAGAAATGATCACCGGAGGAGAACGAAGCGCCGGAATGCAAAACGGACAACGGGGAAAATGCTCGGATGCATGAGATGAACACGTATGCAAATGCAATGCACATGAAGACATGATATGAGATGCATGACAACGATAACCACACACGGAGACAAAAACCCGAACCCGAGAAAATAAAATAACTTAAGGCCGTAAATGGCAAGAGTTGGAATACATATTGGGTAAATCATATCCGGGGTGTTACAACAGAGCAAGCAATGAGCTACATGTATCTTGGCTATATGCATCAGAGCTAAAGGTGTGAATATAGGAAGTGTAACTTCATGCTCATGATTCCTCCTTGCAAACAAAATGTACATCAGCAAGAGATCCTCATGCACATGAGTGTGATGCATATACTTACCTTGTGGTCTTGAGGTAGCTTTGGAAGAGATGAACCTGGGTAAACAAGGTTAGATAACATCGACACATCTACTAAGCAGAGCAAGAACAACAAACCACAAGAGTACCAAGATTGGGATGATATGTAGAGAGTGAATACTAGGTACTCTATTGTATACAGACATGTCCCCAAAAGGTAAATATATGCAATGAATTCAAGGATTTCCTTCCCTAGCAGTCTTTCTCCCCCTGAATCTTGTATTAGATAATGAGAGAACATAGGGAAACAAAATCAGAGCAAAATAGATCATAAACATAAACATAACATAGACATGTCTTTCCCCTCTTAAAGACATGTGACTTCTCTCCTCTTGAACACCAAGCATCTGGGGCCTTTGATGTGATTACCTCTCTCTCCCTTTTTCTCTCTCTCCCCCTTTCTCTCTCTCCCCTTTTGAAGAGAATAAGATTTGATGTGATCTCTCCCCCCTTTGACATCAATTTCCAAGAAGGGATCTTCTGGAGTGCGAGTCAAAATAGGTTTGGTCCTTGAGTCACAGAGCAAAGCAGCATATAGATTGTGATGCTGGTAGAGGACAAGAATCATCGAGTGGAGCTGGAACAAAAGTGCAGGAACAAGTGGCAAATTGTTTTCTCTCTAGTGAAATCGGTGACACCGAGTTATATTTTTCGGTTGCACCGAAATGGTTCGGCGTGGCCGAAAGAGAATCGGTATGACCGAGTTCCAGACAGAGAGAACATTTATCACCTCAGCTCAATAGGAAAATAAGATCTCACAAAGATCTGCAAGGAATTAACTAAAGGATTTGCAATGAATTGGATGCAAGAGATGCAGAACAAAACAGAGAAAAGCAAATCTAGATGAAGTTTTTTTGATAAAGGGAAACAAACATGCATGAGACAAATGCAAGAGCACAGAGATACACAGGAGAACTTCATCTAGAATTGGGCGGTGAAAAAGTCACCTATGTTAGAGTAGAATGAGGAGTCAAGTGAGAACACTTGATCGTAGGTCATACTCATCGTTTAAGCTCAAAATGGGGTTACCATTTTTCGTTTAAGCTTTTGATGTATTCACATCTTGTTGAGCTGCTTTGACCCATGACTTGGATTAATGCTTCTCTAAGATGGAGTAGGATACCTTGGGTGGTGGTGTTGAACTTGATCATGTAGTTGAACTTGCGTGGGTTGCTCAAGGTTGATGAAGCGCATCAATGGTTGGGAGCACCACTTGGAGTTGAGTTCATCTACCTACATGGTTTAGTATTGCAAGGAAGAGAACTTGTGTATCCAACATGACAATCATGAAATTTGATATATAGAATTTGTCAAAGGATATGCTGAGGGGTTTCATGCTTCCTTGTCTTCAACCACCATTGTGTAGAGACTTGGTGATGTAGAGATTGCTCAAGATGTGAGTGAGTTGCAATCTCATGGATTTAGATTCATCTAAGTACCTACAATGGTTAGATAGCATGCAAGGGTGCAAATATACCCAAGACATATGATCATCATCATAAGAGAAGAAGTCAAGGATTAGTCAAAGGCCTATGCCTTGCATGTATCCGAATGGAGTTTCTACTCCAAGTTTGAAGCATCAATGATGTTCAATTACCCTCTCAAATGGCAAAATACTTTCTCATCAAGCGGTTTTGTGAATATATTCGCCAATTGCTTATCGGTACGAACATGCTTAAGATCAATGTCTCCTTTAGCAACATGATCTCGAATGAAATGATGACGAACTTAAATATGCTTAGTTCGAGAATGTTGCACGGGGTTGTGAGCAATCTTAATGGCACTTTCATTGTCACAAAGCAAAGGAACATGTTTCACATATATCCCATAATCTTTAAGAGTTTGGGTCATCCAAAGTAATTAAGCACAACTGATGTAGGGTAGAACCCTAATTGGCCGGTCTTTCACGAAAGGAGCGGATCCCGTGATGAACACGAAGAACACGAGGGGGAAAACAAGGGGAATCGCGAGGGGAAACACGAGAGAAATACTAAAACCAACAAGAATGATCACACATGTGCTAGATCCTCGAAACACAAAGACAGATACAAGATCCATGATCAACAAGGGACGATACAAAGGGTAACCGGTTCTTCTCCGTGAGGAGGTCTTGATGTCTTCTCCGTGAGGAGGTCTTGAATCCAAGGTGGATCTTCACCGTAGAGGGGCCACGGTCTCTCTCGTGGAGTAGATCCGATATGGATGAGCGAAGCTCTATCTCTCAAATGAGCTATCACAACGCTAACCCTAACTAGGAGGTGGGGAGTATATATAGTGCTAGCCCACGAAGGGGTAAGTGAGAGGGGGGATACATGGGCCCTTGGCCCGATCTCTGCGCACAGGCAGGTGCCGGATGACCGGGATGGGGGCCGGATGTCCGGGGCTTCGGGACGGGCCGGATGTCCGGGGCTTCGGGACGGGCCGGATGTCCGGGGCTTCGGGACGGGCCGGATATCCGGGGCTTTGGGATGGGCCGGATGTCCGGGGCAAGGGGCCGGATGTCCGGGCTGGCCTGGGTCTTCCAGATGCATTCGGTGATGGAGGGGCCGGATTTCCGAGCGAAGGAGGCCGGATGTCCGGGGCTTCGGGAGGAGCCGGATGTTTAGGGTGATGGCCGGATGTCCGGGCTGCGCTGGGCCTTTGCGGTGCTCTCTGGATGGCCGATGCCGGATTTCCGGGGGTCGGGCCGGATGTTTGGGCTAGGGCCGGATGTTCGGCTGCTGTAGCAGCTGGCCCTTCTTCCTTCTCCTTCCTTCACTTCCGTGCACACTTGGCCTTGGTCCTTGGGCTCTCCGTGGTCTCCTCGGGTGTACCTGAGTATGCACAAGGTCCGCGGTTGAAGTAGAATCCATGTCTTACATGCGGAAAAGGAAGATTCGGAAAGGAGCGAGTTCACCTTAGGTCCAAAGGCGTATGCTTGAGTGTACATGGGGATGATCGTAGGATGCTCCGCACCATCTCCCCTCCCTTGGGAAAGATCTGACCTCGAATCGAAAACCTCATCACCATGGAAACGGTTGTCGTGGACGGACTTGTAGTTGGATGAAGAGGAAGACATGGAGCAATCCAAGTACTCGAAGGTGTCCCCGGAGTGGTATACATGCAAAAAGAGCAAATGCAAACGACACTCGGAAATACAATGGTTAGCGCACACAAAGTGTCCATCAAATAATAAAAGAGTCCATGCGACAAGATTGATCATGACAAGGTGCATGAAGCTCATCCAAAATATATGGAATGGTATGCAAAGCATTCATGGGAGCAAAAACATTCATTGTGCACACAAATGTATTGTGAATGTCATCAATGCAACAACGGTGCAAAATGACTGCATAGAGAGACGGTTTATCACTAGCATGAATCTGGCAATGGATGCTCAATATGAGTATGTGATCATGTAATTGATGATGAGCAATATGATCATGATGTATATATATGCCATCAAGGAATATCACAACAAATTTGCTAAGAAAGTGCACAAGCTCATATATCATGGATGACATGGAAATAGATGTAATAAGGCAATCATAATATGAGTCAATCCATGCATAAGATGCAAATTTGTCATGTGTATGATATGTCCATCGAGCATGACATGTGTGAGCACAATCAACAAATATGGAGGTGTTGGTGTACCAATGCTCAATGTTGTGGCCTGAGTGGAGGTTCGAAGGTGCATCCAATAAGTCCGAGCGCTCCTCAAGTTGAAGGTCCATAGAGCCAATCTTCAATGTCGCTCCTCCGTTCGCGAGATGTACCATGTAGACAAAAAGAAGGAAACAACAATGGAAGAGTGACCCATCCAATATGCATATTTGAGGATGGCTCAAAGGGAAGGAGTTCACTTTAGGAGATTCTCGCAAATGTTGGTGTTGCACATCGTGTATGCCTTCACATGACCAAATTGTCTCATGATGGTATCGCCTTGTGAATCCTTCAAAATGAAAGAACATGACAAACACTCGGAAAAATGAATGAGGTCAGCGGAGATGCAAAACCTATCATTCGTGTGGTAAAATACCCAACAAGTGTATGCATCATGCTCATCATAAGAAAGGACAAGGGGGCATTTTATAGTATGGAGGCATATAATGCGAGAACAACCAAATTCAATAGGCTCAATCCAACAAGCATGCATCACAAGTAAGGTGTCCAAGTCTCCAAGATCAATAAGCATAGATGCAACAATTGGAGGCAAGTGGCAATGAACAAGATGTATCATGTGAGAGGCACGAGCATATATGTCATCAACCCAAGAAAGCGAGTAAGAGTTGAACATGGGTGATACGACAAAGCAAGCAATCATGGTGATCAATTCAAGCAAGCTAGTAGTGCAAAGATGCAACATACTATAAGGAATCATGGCAAGCATGTCATGGGTGCAAATAATGTGCATGAATAATTCACATGGCATAGCACAAGCATGGAAGGAGGATATGAGCAAAATAGCATCAATAGCATGAGGCACATGATAAACATGGCAATAGTAACAATGATCTCCACCAAGCATGCGAATACACATAGGAGTAGCATAATGGTGAATCATGGGTAGATGCAAGCAAGGGTCACAATTGCATGGCAAAGACATAGAAATAGGCATACCATGTAAAGTGAACACGATATAATGGGCATAAGGTGACAAATGGTAAATAGCCCATAGCCGTGTGAGAGCCAGGTAGAAGATATGCGCGTAGTCCTTGCGTGAAGGGAATGGTGGTAAGGATAGTCCATGGGATCCCAAGTCATCATTGCTCTCAAGAGCTTGTTTCGTCAACTCTTGGGATTGAGAGGTTGACAAGTATACGTGAGTACCTACACAAAACAAAGCCAAAGGGAAAATTGTGTGTGCGTGGTAGATGTACACATCATCCATCATGATGCGCACGTGCAAGTGTTGGTTATCACAAAATAGCCAATGCTCAAATAAATGAGATGCGTGATATAGAAACATGTCATCCATCATGATAGGTTTGTTGTTATGTATAGCATAATGGAGACTCAAATTGTGTAATGCATAATGGGAAATATGTAGAGCATTGTTATTCATGGAATGCATACGATGCCAGCAATTATGAGAATCATGAAAAGTATGGAATGCATCAAAATCTCCTATTATGTATGTGGAAACTATGGGGGTCTCCTCATGAGCATTAATGGAATCATCATATGGAGAAAATGGACAACATTCAAAACAATACATATCCGAAGCTAGGTGGTCATGGCATGGCATACTTTAGTGAGAAACTTTACGGAGCGCAACTCAATTATCCCATCTATGACAAAGATCTATATTCTTTAGTGCGAATTTTGCATGAATGGGAACATTATCTTCGCCCTCATGAATTTATCATCCATACCAACCATGAAACACTTAAATACCTTAAGGGTCAAACTAAGTTGAACAAGCGTCATGCTAAATGGAGTGAGTTCATTGAGTCTTTTCCTTATGTCATCAAGTACATTAAAGGCAAGGAAAATGTTGTGGTGGATGCACTTTCCCGCATATGCATGCTTGTTACTAAACTTGAACTAAATGTCATTGGCTTTGAGCACATAAAAGACTTGTATGCGCATGATCCTACTTTTGCTATTCCTTATGCCAAATGTTTGACGCATACATCTTGGCAACGCTATTACATCAATGATGATTATCTTATGAGAGCTAACAAACTTTGCGTCCCCGAGTCTTCTCTTCGTTTGTTACTTTTGCAAGAATCTCATGGAGGAGGACTAATGGGACACTTTGGACACGACAAGACATTCGCTACGCTCTCCAAGAACTATTATTGGCCCAAGATGTTCCGCGACGTCAACCGCTTCACCAACCGATGCTCTACATGTTGCAAAGCTAAGTCTAAAGCTCAATCCCATGGTCTCTATATGCCTCTTCCAATTCCGTATCAACCATGGGAAGATATTAGCATGGATTTTGTGCTTGGTTTGCCTAGAACTAGAAATGGAAAGGATTCCGTATTTGTTGTTGTGGACCGATTCTCTAAGATGGCTCATTTCATTCCCTGCAACAAGATAGATGATGCTTCACATGTTGCCAATCTCTTTTGTAGGGAAATATTGCGCCTCCCTGGAGTACCAAAGACGATAGTCTCGGACCGCGACGTCAAGTTCCTAAGCTACTTTTGGAAAACCTTATCCGCCAAGCTCGGAATCAAGCTACTCTTCTCCACGGCATACCATCCACAAACCAACGACCAAACGGAGGTGACCAACTGCACACTCTCCACTCTAATTCGCGTGCTAATCAAGAAGAACATCAAGGAGTGGGAGGAGTGTATACCTATCACTGAGTACGCCTACAACCGAGCAAGACATTCGACTACCGACAAGTCCCCCTTCGAGGTCGTGTACGGTTTCAACCCATTGTCCCCATTGGACATTCTTCCTCTACCACTACAAGAGCACACAAACATGGACGCGAGTGCCCGAGTCAACTATCTCAAGAAGAAGCATGAAGATACAAGGCACATCATTGAGCGCCAAGTACAACGACTCACAACCAAGCTCAACCTCAACAAGCACCCCATGGTATTCAACATTGGAGATCTTGTGTGGCTACACCTTCGCAAGGACCGCTTCCCCCACGAACGCAAGTCCAAACTTCTACCACGAGCGGATGGACCCTTCAAGGTGCTTGAACGCTACAACAACAATGCCTACAAGATCGACATTCCATGCGACAAGTACTCTGTGAGCGACATCTTCAACGTCAAAGATCTCTCTCCCTACCATGATGATGAAAATTTCGATCCGAGGTCGGATCTTTCCCGAGGGGAGATGATGCGGAGCATCCTACGGTCATCCCCATGGACCTACCATCGTCTCACGAAGTGCCAAGAGGACCTATGACACGAGCTAGAGCTAGAGTTCTCGAGACCAAGGTGACTTCCTTCCTTAGTGATATCACATATGTTGGATTCAAGACCCCCTCTCGGGTGGCCCCATCAAGACCTCCTTTCGGAGAAGAACTGGCTACCCTTTGTATCGTCCCTTCTTGACTTTGCATCGTGTACCTCCCTTTGTGTTTCGAGAATCTAGCACATGTGTGACCGGATCTAGTTGGTTTGAGTGTTTCTCTTGTGTTTTCCTTTGTGTTTTCCCCTCGTGTTCCTCGTGTTCTTCACGGGATCCGCTCCTTTCATGAAAGATCGACCATCTAGAGTTCCACCCTACATCATACTGAGAGTCCCGAAAGGGGTCCAGGGGTCCACCGGAGCGGCCCACCTGCCCCCGGGGCCCACATGGGCTGTAGGGGGGCGCCCTATCCTACATGGGCCAGGGGCACCAGCCCCAAGAGGCCCATGCGCTAAGGAGAGGTGGAGAAGAAAGAGTCATAAGGGGGGAGGCCTCCCCTAGGTGCCTTGGGAGGGATGACTCCTCCCTTGGCTGCCTCCTCTCCTTGGAGGAAGGGCTAGGGCTGCGACCCAGCCACCCCCCTTGCCTCCTATATAAAGTGGGCGAGAGGGGCTGAACACACCAATTCCCACGCCCCGGCGGCAGCCCTACCTCTCCCATAACTCTGTTTTCTCCTTAGATTGGTTCCGACAGCGTTTGTCGAAGCCCTGCCGGCACTACGCCACCACCATCTCCACCACGCTATCGTTCTGTTTGAGATCCCATCTATTTCTCTACCCTTGTTTGCTGGATCAAGAAGGAGGAGACATCATCGAGCTGCACATGCACGTGTGCTGAACGCGGTGGTGTCGTCCGTTGATACTTCATTGTATTGGATCGCGATTGGATCATCAAGAGTACGACTACATCAACCGCGTAATATATGCTTCCGTTTAATGGTCTAGCAGGGTAGTGGACACACTCTCCCTTCTTGTTGCTATGCTTCTCATAGATAGATCTTGGATGATTCGTAGGAAACTTTTTGATTTTCATGCAATGTTCCCCATCAGCAGATTGAAGTAGTAAAGTAGATTGAAGCAGAAGAGGTGATATACGTAGTGTGTATGTACCTCATCCTGCTGAACACACTGGTCGTCAGCGCCAAATACATGCGCAACGGGCATATCTCCTTTCACCCCAGGACCACCCTTGCGCCATCATGTGCTCCTCCCCACCCTCAAGAATCCAGCCGGCTGACATGCATGGTCGTGGATGCAGCACCAGCCCCTTCGCTGTGAAGTTGTTCTCGTACCGTCTCGGGAGGGCCCCGGCGGGATTGGCGGTGTACGCAAATTAGAGCATCTCCAATAGCTTGTCTATATGGATGTCTATACTCGTTTTTCATGACGTGAGTCCAAAACAGGCGTCCAACCGCTTGTCTATATGATTGTCCAAATATACACATCCTCTAAATTGGCCTCGACAATGTTCATGCCTGGACAATGTGAAGGCGTTGTTTAAACTCAGTCGCAGTCATGATTTGTTCCTCTCCCTAGTGACGGCTGACCTGTCATGGTCCCTGTATATAGACGTTCTGATGCAAAACTGGATGTGTATATGAGGGAATCTTTTTAGACCATTGTCTATATGAATATATAGACATCTAAATATACACATGCTATTGGAGATGCTCTTAGAAAGGAAGATCACGTGATCATCTTCCTTGGTGTAGAAGGCCTTCAGGGGGAAGGAGCACTGATTGAGGAAGAAGCTGGGTGGCGGCGCAAGGTTAGCACCTGCTGCACGTTAAATCAACGAAAACGAGATTAGAGGAGACACATGCAACGACGTGTTACCTATGTTTGGGCCTTGATGGCTTGTTGGCCGCGTGGACAAAAAGGAAAATTAATACAAAGCATACGAAGGGGGAGTTGAACGAAGGTTGACAAAACACCAGGTGGATGCGCGACGTGGGTCGATGGATGGACAAAAGCGCTGGGCAGGACATGGTCCGGTTGGCAGGAAAAGGAACCTCAACTTCTTTTTAGATAATATATAAAATAATATATATTATCTAAAAAGAAGTTGAGGTTAGTTTTTGAGCGCGCCGAGAGGAGACATCAGTCCATCCCTCTCCATCTGCACCTGCAACAGAGGCCGAAGAGGAGCGAATCGCCGGGACAGCCGGAGGAATCGACGAGCCAGGACCCGGCGCAGGCGCGTGTGGCCGCGAGCCAGATGCAGGAGGCACCACGCGGACGGGGGCAACCACCAGCGATTGAAGCCGCGGCCTGGCAGAAGCGGCCACCGTCGCCGCCCAAGATGGGGGGAGGACGCTGCGGCGGCCGGCTTGGGAGCTGGCAGAGAGCAAGAAAGGGGCTGAGGGGAATCAATCACCGGGATCTCACCATTACTCACCTCATGCAGAGATACACATGGGAAGACCCGCCCGGAGACCCGGCCAACCAGGCAAGGGGCGGAAGCATCGATGGCCTCCCGCAAGGCAACGCAGGGGAGCACGCGGCCGAAAGCGCCATCAATGAAAGGCGAGACCGCTACGGCCGAGGTGGGTGGGGCGGGTGTGGCCGCCGAGGCCGGTGAGGGCGCTCGGGCGAGAGCCATTGCTAATGTGCTCCAGATCTATTTTCTTTCTGCGGGCTTTGTTGCTTTTCCTGGCCAAAGTTCGAACAATGATGTCGATGTGGAGGATGTGTCTGGCCGCCGCTGGGGCAGAAAATGACTATGCCATCCTCATACTAAAGATGGATCAAAGCAGCTGCGGGAGAAGAAATCCACGGCAACATCACCTGCACGGATATTGATAGCAACAACACCGTGCAGCTAGATGATCTCGCCTCCTCCCTTGCACAGCTACACCTTGGGCCCTGCTACCCCTCCATCGCCATTTACTAGCCTAGGAGGAGATCGAGGAGGCGTTCTCTATTATTTTATATATTATCTAAAAAAACTGGCGTGGCGCCAGGCACGCGCTGCCGCCCAGTTTCCAAAAGATCCGCGCCATGAACGCCCTCCCTCAACTGCTGCCGCTGATGCATTCAAGAGGCGTTTTGGCAATGCTTGCTATCGTTGTCTGGGCTCGAGGCACAAGTTCTTCGAGTGCTGTGACCCTATTACTTGCTACTCCTGCAAGCGCTCGGGTCACCTTGAGTGTAGCTGCCCGGAGCACACGAAGCTCAGCCTCGAGTTCTCCCGCCCACCTACTCCCTCAGGCCCTGCTGCTGCTGCTTCCTCGTCGTGTCCGTCGGCGCCACCCGCGTTGGCGCCACCTGCCCCGGCCCCCTCTGTGCGCCGCTTCGCTTCGCCGGCGCCTGTCATGGCCTACATCCCTGGCGAGGCGGCAAGAAGGCCAGCAAACTCAAGCTGCACTGTGGTCAGCACCCCTGCCATGGAGGAGGAGGCCCATCGTCTACGCTCGACCGCCCTCATCCTGTCCGCGGCTGGCCACTGCTCCGGCATTTCCGCTGACATGGTGGCGCAGGCTGTGGAGCGCGTCTTTCGCTTTCCGCGCGGCGACATTGCTGTGGCGCCCTTCTTCCCCGACGACTTCCTCCTCACCACGTTCCGGCCTGCCCAACGGGACGTTGCGCTTGAGCAGCGGGGCATCGAGGTGGCCAGAGTGCACTTCAAGTTCAGGCCTTGGCTCCCTCCCCCCGGGACCAACCACATCTAGCGCTACTACTGCTGTGTGGCCATTGAGAGGCTGCCGCTGAACTCGTGGGACTGGGCGAGCGTCCAGGAGGTCCTCGGCAAGGACTGCGACCTGGACCTCATCGAGCGCCAATCCTCCACCAAGGCCAACTGCTCGGCGCTCTTCACTTGGCTCTGGACTTGGCACCCCGATAAAATCCCTCGCGCCTCCGACTTCAGTGTCCTGCAGCGACCCGACATCGTCCGGCCCCGTGAGTTCCTGCCGGAGGGCACCCCTGTGGAGGAAGGCAAGGAGGGGCCTTCCTTCCCGGTGCTCATCCACCTCGACGTGGTCAAAGACTACACCCCGATCTCGCCTTCTGCCTCGTCGGTGCAGGGCGAGCTGGCGAAGTGGCCGCGTACCTACAGCTTCAAGGGCAAGTGGCGGTTCGGCGTTCGTGATGGTGATGGCAGGGCCGGGTCGGTGGGCTCCAGCTATGCTCTCCCTGGCGGCCGTCGTAGTGATGATGATGGCGGCGATGGGGGAGGCAACAGCCGCCATGGGGAACTCGCGGTGGTATGCGCAAGCGGCTCCAGAAGTTGCGTTAACAGGCAATGTGCAGGGACAACAACGGTAGAGAGCCTGAACCCCAGCGCCATCGGTGCCGCGCTGCTGATCCCTCCGGTGAGGCTTCGATGGAAAATTCAGTTCCGGCGGCCGTGTTCGAGCATGCTCAGAGGCTGAGCCATACACCCGTCTCCGTCTCCGTCATGCCGGAGCTCCGCACTCTGGAGGTGGTGATGGGTATGGACCTGCTGCCTAGGGCGCAGCCCGGCGCTCTGTTGGTTGCTGACGTGCCTGCGGTCGGCGCGGGCTCGCTGCCAGGGGCGCAGCCCGACACTCAGACGTCTGATGCTGAGACGTTTCTTGGCACGGACCTGCTGCCCAGGGCGCAGCCCGACACGATGACGGCTAAAGGCCCAGACAGTGATGCGAGGAGTGTGGCTGATTTGGGGGCTATTAGAGGTTGGACTCATGCTGATTTGGCTGAGATGGTGCAGCCTTATGACCTGCCTCCCTCTGCGCTTATTGGTCGGGCGCTCCTCTTTGGTCAGGGACACAAAAGATGGGTGGTGTGGACCTGCCCAGCAGCTGCTCTGCTTGGGCTGGGGAGCCTGGGGTCATGCGTGAGTGGAGTCTCGTCCCCACCATTGGAGGCCTAATGCAGATCTTCTCCCCTAACCGCCAGCAGCAACATGGTCATGCTTGGACCAGCATGGTGATCGTGGATGCTGATGTATCTTCCTCTCTGCACCGCAGCTGCAGCTCTGAACTCCCTCCTCTGCCACCCTCTTTGGGTTCTTGCAGCTTGCCTGCTTGGGTTCCTCCTTTCCAGGGCATGATGCCACCGGCGTGCCATCGGCTGCCTGGGAGACGCCGGTTTTCTCTCCGAGCTCATGCTGGTTGCCTAGCTGGGCCGAGCCTCAACCTCCCCTGCCGCTGCTTTCCAGCTGGGCCGTCGGGCCTGATGTGGGGTTCGAACCTGGAGTGGAGACCGCCCTGTCTAGCCAGCCCTGCCCTGGTACTCTATGGACCGAGAACCGTTGGGAGCCAAGTTCTACAAACCAACAATCCATTGAAGAGCAGAAAGCAAGACGCGCGCTGGCAGAGGCAAACCTATTCTGGCCCGGGTCTGCTCTCTGCGATCACTGCGAAGGTTGTCGAACTCCACTTGGATGAACAAAGGCAATTCATCGGAAAAATTGCATCACTCCTGTCCGTTTCAATTCTGGGGACCCCTCCTGCCTCTACGCCCTCCCCTCGAAAGCTGAAGCAGCGGCTGTTGAGCGCTGTCAAAGCTTCCCGTCAGAGCTCCAGACTTCAGTGTATGCAATCCACTCTGTCCTCATCTAGGAGATCACAAGCCGCCATCAGCGTCAAGCTTGGGTTCATCAAGCGCCTAGAGGACTTCAACGATGACACTTTGCTGACCTATCTTCAATTCTTCCGCACGCCTTTGCCTCTGGAGAACATCGCCAAGCTGGCGGAGATTGCGGGTCTGTCCTCCCCGGCCCAGCTGCAGCTTCCTGACGCTGAATTGCGGGCGATCTTGGAGGAGCTTGCTGGCCACGCTGCCTAGGCTCCCCTGCTCCGCTGTGTTGCACCTTAGTTTCCCATGATTTATCTTCCTCTGAACTTTATGATGCGTACTGTTGGGCGCCTAGTGGCTGCCTTGTATCCTATTTGCTAGGGTTGGCTTGCCCCTAACCTGTCTAAGTGGACCTATGTGTTTCCTTATGATTAGTCCTCTTTCTGTTGCTAGTTGGAATGTGAGAGGTTTAAACAGCGGAGCCAAACGGGCTGCGGTGCGCGCCATGCTTGACCAGTTGTCATGCTCGATCATTTGCTTGTAGGAATCCAAGATAGCACGGTTGCTGGATCAGACATCACCGAAATTGTCGGATCCACTTTTGATCAACACGCGGTGCTTCCTGCTAATGGCACTCGGGGCGGTGTGCTGCTCTGCTGGCGCACGGATCGCCTTTGCGCCTCCGCAATCGTGGTGCGCCATTTCTCGATCACGGCCACCTTTTGCCCTCTTGGCCTCCTGGGGCAGACGTAGGCTTGGACGCTAACAACGGTCTATGGGCCGCATGACTATGAGCACAAGCAGGCCTTTTTGAATGAGATTGCTGACATTCACAACTCGATGGCTGGGCCGTGGCTAATCATCGGCGACTTTAACCTGATCACGGACCCATGTGACAAAAACAATGATAGAATTTGCCGCCGCTGGATGAATAAGTTTCGCCGCACTCTGAATAACTCTAGCCTTCGCGAGCTTCCTCTCATTGGTAGAAGGTTTACATGGAGTAACGAGCAAGACTCGCCCACACTAGTTAGGCTTGATCGTGCCTTTTGCAATGTTGCCTGGGAACTGTTGTTCCCGGCTGCGAAACTTCTCCCGCAAGCCTCGTCCATCTCGGACCACTGCCCGCTTCTCCTCCGCAGCGAGGTGATAATCAAAACTAACCGAAGATTCAGATTCGAAGCATACTGGCAGCACATTCAGGGTTTCCATGAGGTGGTACAGCACTCGTGGTCTAAACCAGCCGGTAGCCGCTGCCCGATCTCACGTTTCAATCACAAGTTGTGGCGACTCAGCAAGGATCTTAGAGCTTGGAGCAAGTCCATCGTAGGGGATATTAACAAGCAGCTGTGCATGGCCAACGAAATTGTTTTGCAGCTGGACATGGCACAAGATTTCCGTGCCTTGTCGATTGAGGAGAGGAACTTGCGCTCCAAGCTCAAGTCAAGGAGTTTGGGTCTCTCGGTTCTGCTTAAGATCAAATTAAGGTAGAGAAGTCGGGTGCTTTGGCTTATGGCCGGTGATGCTAACACCCGTTTCTTTCAGCGGAAAGCGAACGCCAGGCATGACCACAACACGATCCACGTCATGCATGGACCCTCTGGCCCAGTTACTAGTTCCATGGCGATGACAGATTTGGCTCATCATCATTTCACAAATGTCTTCGGCACCGAACGACGCACTTCTTCTGCTCTGCTTTGGGACAAGTTGGATCTGGACCATGCCGACCTCTCTGATCTTGAGGGGAGCTTCTCGTTGGCGGAGGTCAAGCAAGCCATTGACGACATACCTTCGGAGAAGGCTCCTGGGCCGGATGGATTTTCGAATGGCTTCTACAGATGTTGTTGGGATACTATCAAGGGCGACGTGATGGACGCCTTACATCAGCTGCACCAACTTGATTGCAGAGGTCTCGCGCGCATTAACAAGGCTTTCATTGTCCTCATTCCTAAGATGCATGGCACTGCTAATATCAAAGACTTTAGACCGATCTCTCTGATCCATAGTCTTGTCAAGTTGTTCACTAAACTGCTCGCGAGGCGCCTCGCGCCCAAGCTAGCGGAGCTTGTCCATCCTTGCCAAAGCGCTTTTATTAAAAAGCGAAGCATCCAGGAAAATTTTCTTTACGTTCAGAACACCATCAGATACCTGCACAAGACTAAGAAGCCTTCTGTGTTGCTCAAGTTAGATATTGCTAAGGCCTTCGACTCGATTTCCTGGACATATATCCTTGACATGATCCAAGCAAGAGGTTTTGGTGCCCGTTGGTGGGACTGGATCGCCATGCTCTTACGCACCTCCTCTTCAAGGATACTTATTAATGGCCAACAATCGGAGGATGTTTTGCACAGGCAAGGACTTCGGCAGGGGGACTCTCTCTCCCCCTTCCTTTTCATTTTAGCAATGGATCCGCTGCACAGAATTATGAATTTGGCCATGGATGCGGGTATGCTCTCCAAATTGCCGGGGAGACGGAATTTGATGCGTTGCTCCTTCTATGCCGATGACGTTGCGCTATTCATGAACCCAACTGTGAGGGATGCCCGTATGATTAAGCTTCTGCTGGAGTGCTTCGCGAGTGTCTCTGGCCTGCACACCAACGTCACCAAGAGCTCGGCCATGCCTATTAGGTGTGATGCTCTTGACTTGCCTTCTATCCTTGCCCCACTTGGCATCCCGGTGAAACATTTTCCGACAACCTACCTTGGCATGCCGCTCTCGCTTCAGAATCTGACCAAGATCGACCTGGACCCCCTGATCTACAAATTTGGGAAGAAGCTGTCCTTTTGGCGCGGTGGGCTCATGGCGAAAAGTGGACGCCTGGTACTTCTAAAGTCGAATCTCACGGCCCTGGTAATCTATATGATGACAGTTCACCGGTTACCTGCCTGGGCTATAAAACGCCTCACTCAGTTATGCCGCGCTTGGCTGTGGTGCGGCGAAAGCACATGCAACGGTGGCCAATGTAGAGTCGCCTGGAGTCTCATTTGCCGGCCGAAGCAGCTTGGAGGCCTCGGCGTTATGGATTTTAGGAAGTTTGGCATGGCCTTGCGACTTAGATGGCTATGGTCTGCCTGGCAGGAACCGACCAGGCCTTGGGTGCATGGCCCTTTGCTGTGCGATGATACTGAAAGGGCACTGTTCTCTATGGCTACGTGCATTATGTTGGGCGATGGCACTTTGGCTAGATTTTGGCATGACCGTTGGCTGAGTGGGCAGTGCCCCAGAGTCATCGCCCCCAACCTGTACAAGATATCGACTCACAAGAATAGGACGGTGAAGGAGGCTCTCACTGGAGAGGCTTGGCTTTCGGACCTGGCAAGGGGTTTAACTGAACACATGACCTCAGAACTTCTGAACCTGGCCGCACTGCTGGATACGGTCGAGCTTTCTCATGGCCATCGTGATGAGATTTCATGGCGCATGTCCATGGATGGGGTCTATTCTGCTCGCTCGGCGTACCTGCTACAATTCGAGGGCTCTGTTCCCATGGACGGTTTCAACCTAATTTGGTCAGCTTGGGCGCCTGGGAAGTGCAGATTCTTTATCTGGACCGCAGTCCTTGGGAAGATTCTAACTGCCGATGCTCTGTTACGGCGTGGTTGGAAGAATAATTATTTCTGCTCACTTTGCGAGCGCAACCTTGAGACACCGCTTCATCTACTGGTGGAATGCTCTTGGGTCGTGGACATCTGGGCCTCCACGGCCTCGCTCACGAGCCTGCCTTTGCTTGCACCGGCGACTTGGACTAGCTGCGCCAACTTCAAGGACTGGATGGGTTCCCGCATGGTTCGCGCTCCGCCAAGTAAGAAGAAGGGCACGCTATCGCTGATCCACCTGATTTCCTGGGAAGTTTGACGCGAACGGAACAGGCGTTTGTTCCAGAATGAGGCTATGACCAAGGTGGCTCTTGGACGCAAGATCGCTAAAGAAATTAGACTTTGGAATATGGCCGGAGCCGGCATTCCTTTTGATCCGGGCTGAGTCCCTTTGCCTTTCTTTTCTTGTTTTGCACCTAGTTGCCTTGTTTCTGGTGCTTGCCCCTTAGGTCCTTTTGTATTTGGCTCCCCTTCCTGATCAATGAATTTGGCAAATCTTATGCCAACATTAAAAAAAATAGAGAAATATTGTGGGAGCGACGCCACGGAGCGTGGCTCATCTCGTTCAAAGGCAGCCCATGTGCTTTTGTTTTGTTTTTTAAAAAGAAGGATGACCCCAGCCTCTGCATCTGGGAGATGCATACGGTTACTTTATTGATTATTCACGAGGATCTTATAAAGTATTACAACGAAATGCCTGAATCCATCATCTTTGCAATATATGCCACTACTCCTATCCATATGATGAAGGGGTGCTACCTGGGCCAAATACCCGGTCTACTCACCTAAGCCTATCATCAAAAGCCAGAAGCCCCAGCCGAGCCACATACCGGGTCTGGGGCATAAACTGGTCTGACGCACTCACATGTGTCGTCGCCGCCATCTTTCATAGGTCCGTCTTCAGAGCAGATATTGAGGCTTCTACCTTGTCAGGCCACTCCGCCATCGATGCCACCTTGACGCCAGACAACTACCTCCACCTGCGCGAGTCCATCACCGCGCATCGGGCGCCGAGTCTCCACTGCACCACACCGCCGAGATCCGCCACTCATCAATGTGAAGGATGAAGTACCGCTCCACCAAAAAAGGCGCCCGCTGGTCCCTCGAACCCGTGTACGCCTCCAAGAATGACGCCCCCAAGGAGGAAACGACACCAACGCGCCGCCGTCATCCGATCAACTGATCTAGGATTTCCCCCGGAGGTAGCGGATAGAGGTCTAGAACTTCTCCACGGCGATGCCTTCAAGAAGGTAATGACACCACAGGGTGCCACCAACGCCGGTCTTGGCATCAAGCCGAGCACAAGGTTTTCACCCGGATCCGCTCGAAAAACCTCCATCACGTATTATGTGCACGGGTCACCGCCGATCTGTGCCGCCACACATGGAGCATGCCGCACCAGCCAGATCAAATCTGTCCGGAGGGCACAACCCGCATGGTGCCGACCCAACCACCAGGCCCTCTATGCCGCCACCGCCGATCCGAGGTCAGATGGTGTGTCGCCGCAGACCCGGCCGCCGATCCGGTTTTGTTTTGTTGTCTAGGCGAAATCTTTCGACTCAACTTGACTGCCGGTGTATTTATCTCTTTTGGAAAATAAGTAGCAATGTCTTTGAGTTGGTAAGATTAGGATGGTAACAAATTAAATAATCTCCTTATACATAACCCGCAATGAAACACTACAATAAAGAGCACAAGACAATCATCTTTGAGAGTAACAGGTGACAATACTGAATTTGTCAAAATGAAAGCTGAAGAAACACTACTTCATCTCCAGCCCAGCGATTGCCTTATCCCAGAAAAAATCAGTCCCAGAGATCTCCCTATCATGGACACCCAGAAGTAGGACACCGCAGCGCTCACTCTAGCCACGACTGCCCGTGCAAAAGGCATTGCAATATCCGACAACTCCAAGAAAAGGCTGTAGTAATACCTCCTGCAACAGATGACGGAGAAGAATGTTACAAGAAAAATGAAATCTTAATCCAAGTCGCACAAAAAATATGTTAATGATCTTTTTCATGAAACAAAAAGCAGACAAGAGGTGGACGATACCATCCAGTCAGTGCTCTTAGCTCCTTTGTCCTTCTCACAGGAAGAGAAAATGGGCTTATGCAAACATAATCCAGGTGAGTAGATGTGGAAGGATTTCGAAATGCAATGGTCAACCAATTAGTTTTATCAGGTCGATTATCTGCTGTGTTCTTGCATGATCTTCTGCATAGAACATATAACTCAAACCTGTCCTCGTACATTGAAACAACTGACTCGAAATACTGGTGCAACCACCCGTTAATTGCCACCTTCGAAGAGATAAAATAGATTAGCATGCAATTATCAAAACCTAAAAGTGCATGAAAGTTGGAATATTTAAGACTTACAGTATCAAATTGCTAAGTAGGACACATCATAACATGAGAATCTTTCCAAGAAAATGATAACAGGAGAATTAAGGGAAAGGGCAAATGGATAATCCAGAATTAGACTATTCACGTGTGTCCTTAAATATTCACACAAATATATTTGCTTGGTAGTTAAAAATTCTTATCAGGTCAAAAGATGACAATGCGAATATATATACCCAACAAAGTAATAAAGAACAGTATCAGCTTACACAGCCGACAACCATTACCTCATTACGCTGCTTTTGAAGTTCTCTTGTCGATAGAGAACATAAAGCTAAGCTGGAGCCAACAACCTCAGTAGGCATGTCACCATCAACTGACATGATCTCTAGATAAATACTAGCAATCACATCAGCCAAGAAAATTACCAGGTCCTCCAAAATCCTTGCTCCATTTTCAGCCAGAAATTTAGTATCAAAATAGCTATCAGACCTGCCACAGCGAAAAAGAGATAAAGATGTAACTATGGACCTTACGGAGGCCTATTACATTCTTACATATGGCATTAAATTAAAAACGGGAAGAAATTGAACAGCACAAGACTAAGCATCAAGAAGGGCATACGGATAGTACCTTGCAGAACCAAATCTTATGAAAAAGAGCAGGTCCAAATAGAGCTCAACTTTCCCTAATCTGTTGAATCTCTTCAAGATCCCATTGTCTTCCTTTATTTTTCTACTAATCACCATCATAAGCTTCTGGAATAGAAAAGGAATAAAAATAAGATAGTTGGAGGATAGCCAATATAGAGAAATGGAAGGCAGTTCAAACTGATGACATACCTCATCGATCTTGCCATTTTCCAGGGCTTGCTCTTCTTCGATCCATTTCATAAATGCTGGTTCAATCAAGCTATCTATCAACATAACTGACACTTCCGACCACCTGATCCCATCTAGAAGTTGAAAACTTCCAGAGACATTTCTTGCCTGCATGGGCTCAGACCACGTTATAACATGTATATGAATTTAAAACATACTATAACATTGACAACAATTGGGTCAAATGCTACTTGAACATAAAGGAAATCTTAAAAATCAACTGCACTTCACTCCAGAAATTCTGGTGCACAACCATAATGATTTTATTCAACTAGTCAACGAATATTTGGAAAACACCGATACAACATGGACTATGATGCTACTTTACCAACAAAAACATACAGGAAGAGAGCATTACCATTTTGGTACATAATAGCTCAGCTTCTGCCTACTAGCTTATCTAAACTCGGAGAAGTATGCATGGGCAATCTTCAATATTCACTAATATATACCCAAAATATTTATGAAAAATAAATTATAGTGCATTTCTTGCCTCCATTTCAAGATGTTGAAATGTGATCAGAAGAAGCCGCAACCTGGGACCTCCATGAATTGCAAGCATACTCAAAGGATAGTTTGTCCTATCATTTTTTAGTCCTTCATCTCTGCTGTCAGAACTGGTATCTTGACCATTTGCTTCTAAGGCTTCAGAAAGTTTAGCCCTCACTTCATTCCATGTATCATTGGGGTCAGACGCTGTACTCTTGTCAAGCAAACGTTTTCCATTCCTAGCAATTGCCAGAGAAAACTGCATTAGCAGTCATAATTTTTTCTGTCAAACAAATTTTTTGACATCTAAAAGCGACATTAAAGCAGCTACTCTTACCTACCAGAATCAGAGGAGATTGGTGCTGTAAGATGTTGATTGGCGCTGGGATTTCGGGTGCGGGGTATTGTAGGTCGAGAGGGTGCAACCCCAGCCAAATATGCAAAAACTACGCTGATAGTCAGAAGCGCTTCATCGGAGAGCAACATTAGATTTGGTGAGATCACACTCTCTGAACCCATCATTGACTGAAAGAAATAACATCTAACTTGAGTCTCCAGCTTGTAACCCCTTCCATGAAACTTATAAGAGGTAAATGCACAGCTTTTCCGCTGTTTCGCTGAATTAAATTTGGGCAGACATGGAAGGGGAATTTTATGAATGTAGTTCCTACAAATATGGAATAGCCCAAATGAAATACAAGTAACCCAACAACTCTATATGGTCCATATTAGTAGTGATATCACAAAAACCGAAGAACAAAGCTACCTCTTTGACATCCTGATTGATATGTTTCGTGGGGAGAGCTTGCCGCTGGATTGGGTCCATCCCCCACGATACTGGCCTCCCATTGTTGCCAAGGAGCACTCGGCCATTACAAGAGAATCCCCAGGTCTTGATCAAAACATCAAAAACGTAAAGAAGGGGAAACAAGCATGCCTTCTGAACAACAAAGCAAGGATAATAATCTTAGGGACAACAGCACAGCGAAGGAAGAGCATCTCAGTCGACATGCCCGGATGCAAGAACTGTTCCATTTCTCGCTGGCGGCAAAGCTGGGCACTGCCGGCGGCATCTAAGTCCCCAATTTCTCCATCTAATAATTCCCAAATCCCAACAGGTCTTCCACATCACACCACACCACACCAGTGGATCCAAAAAACCACATACATTTGCAGACTACTAAACAAAAACAAGAATCCTAAGGGAAATATCCACTAAACAAGACGCAATGATCGAAAGGCTTCTTAGAGAAACGAAACAAACAAATCCTAAGTTTTTTTCGGTGGATAGAAAACCAGCGCCAAGAAAACAAGGGGGGAAAGCTAAGAAAAAAGGATAATCAACTTACGGGGGAGGAGGAGGCAGCACGACACTCCAACCGCAGGTTGCGGGTTCAGGATCTGCCTCGCACGGATCGGCCCAGCCTAGAACTGATTCCTGGCAGGAGCGGTCGATGATTCTAATGGTGCCCGCTAATTTATCCCTCGAATTATTCCTCGTTTTTTACTGAAGCGGCAACAGTACTAGCACAACAGCGACTTGTTTATGCAAACATCAAAACTGAGAGAGAGAGTGCGGTCGGTCTACCGAATCGTCGCTGAACCGTGGAGCCAGCGTGCTGCTGAGAGAAGGAGGGTCTACGCTCCAAGGTGGTGGGGTCGCGTCCACGCGAGGATGAGGAAGCGTTATCAG
Organism: Triticum dicoccoides; assembly: GCF_002162155.2. NCBI lineage: Eukaryota > Viridiplantae > Streptophyta > Magnoliopsida > Poales > Poaceae > Triticum > Triticum dicoccoides. The sequence goes on from NC_041386.1 coordinate 377,447,570, forward strand.
TGAGGACGAGGAGTGAGTCTATTTCTGTGGACATGGCATGGGCGCCGACGTGGGCCTGCTTTACCTTTTCCTTTTGCTTGGGATTATTCCTTGGCCGAAAGCAATAGCCTCATCCATCGTACAATAATATTATGCTAGATATAGATACACCGAGCAAAATATCATTTTAATTTGCAATGTATAGATCCAAGCAGTTTATTACTCCTTCGTTCCTAAATATAAGTCATCTTAGAGATTTCAATACAGACTATATATTCATTTGCTCCGTATGTAGTCCGTATTAAAATCTCTAAAAAAAGTTATATTTAGAAACAAAGGGAGTATTATGTTGTGATAAATATTTTCTAATACATATAAGTTAAACAAAATCAAGATGAAATTCCGGATGAAGTTCATCGCCATGATTCATATTGCATTACTTTTTTTTTTGCGGGTGATATACTGCATTACTTATCCTAACACTCCGAACCAAATACAACATCCATCCCAAATTACTTGTCTTAGATTTATCTAGATAAGAGTGTATCTAATCTAACACTAAAACATGTCTAGATACATCCGTACATAAAATAATATAAGACAAATAATTCGGGACGGAGGGAGTACCTTACAACTTGTGTGATATTGGTTTCATATTAAAGTTCTTTATACCAAAGAAGAGAATGGGAGGCCAGACAATATAGTAATAAAATCCGCAACATGTATGCTTTAGAGATAAATAAAGTGGAACCAATCTAACTTACAAACTTATAGACGAAGACATCGAAGCACTTGTTGAATCCTTAAAATGTAATGTTTATAGTTGAATCAACCGTTTTACTCAAGATGTCAATTCTTTAGTAAGTGTTTTAGTTATTTCAGTTTTAAACTTATTAGGTAAGGTTTAGACAGTTGATCCCGTACTTTCATGTGAAGTATTGACAAATAATTATATATGCAACATACTTCATTCAAACAAACATAATTCTATAAATGTCAATAAAAAATTCACTAAAAGTATAATTGTCAAATGGTCTGTCTGTGAAACTAATTGGAAGTCTATTTTTACAGAAGAGAAACTATCCCACTTACATATAGATCATCGTCGACAGACCCATCCTTCACTCCCTTCCATCTTCTTTATCCTCACCAAATCTCATCTCCCCAAACTCCATGTTGCAAGTCACATAACCAGCACCGGCACACGCCACGACGACCACGTGCCATGCTGTCGTCACAGAGCTCCCCAACCTTCCCGCCACATGTCGCAGCTCCGCCTTCCTATGGTCCGCGCCTTCCATTGCTCCCCTTCCTCGCTCATGATCCCTCTCTGGCGCTGCATCAGATGAAATGTATACATGTGGGTGGCAACAGATAATTTGTTGTAGAAAAACCATATCTTGAATTACATCACAAGCCACAAATATCTAATTATTGAAAATGCATTCTTGATTAACTTTGGAATTCTAAAAAGCCTTTGGTGACAATGCTAGTCCATCTTTTACAGAAAATAATAATTGGTGCGCGCTCCAGAAAGAATGCAGGTGGTAAATGTTATCTGTGATAAAACTTACAAAGCTTATTTAAACTGAATATCCATATATCCAGGATTCTAGGTATATTCAATGAGCACACTACCAGTCATTTTCAAATAAAAACACGAGGAAATGCATTCCAAATCCTTATTAGAGGAACACCATTACTAAGTCAATAATGACATCAGGATATTACGAGGATCATCTTGTGGTATCCCCTGCTCAACCTTTCCAACAAAATCAACTCCAACATCAGCAGCTTTGATGTATATCCCACCACCTAGCTGGGCAATAAGAGGGCAATAAGCGACGTAGCAAAACCATATCCGACATGAGAAGAGGCACTACGCAAAATCAAGTGAAATCATCAACATTGTTGTATTTCTGTTGACCCACTCTACTTGATCATGTTATTGATTATTATTGTTCTCCCTTCGCAACACACGGGCATGTTTGCTAGTTGCATAAAAAATACGCACGCAGGTTTGCAGCTTCAAGCTTATCACCACATAATGTGGATCAATTACAGCGAGCAATCTGCAAACTTACTTTCCTTTTCAGTGAGGGCACCTATATTTTTTCTAAATGAGTTATATCATGAAATCAAACTTTAGTGTTGCTCCATTTGTGGTAATTATGCCCATCTTTTGTCTGGTGTTTTAGAATGCTCACAGTCGAAGTTTTAAATGTGGCCAGCAATATAGTCAAAACTGTATAGACTTTCCATGTGAAGACTATACATAACATAGTACAAGACTATCCACTCAAATTTCCAGTGTTAGTCGCATTGTAGTATTTCCCAACAAATAATTGTTGTTTTATTTATATCTTAGAACATGTGCGCATCAATTCTTAAAAGAATTACCATTAATATGTTTGAAACTATATAAATTGTGAAAAATAATAACTACTACCCATGTCTCTATTTATATGGCGCCAATAATATATGATTCGCATTTCAGAAAAAATAGAGACATATATTATTGGTCTAGACATATATTAAATAGAGACATAGTTTTAAATAGAGACATAGTATATATGTCTATATATGTCTATATACATTATTTAATATATATATATGAATCACATTTTAGAAAAAATATATGTCTCTATTATTTCAGTGGACATAGTTTTAATATATGTCTATATACATTATTTAATATATGTCTCTATTTAATATATGTCTAGACCAATAATATATGTCTCTGTTTAATATATGGCGCCAATAATATATGTCTCTATTTAAAACTATTAACCAGGTTTTGTGATTGTTCCTTGACCAATAATATATGATTCACATTTCAGAAAAAATACCGCTGGAAAATATTTTATATTACAAACTCAATGGTTAATTTTTGTGAATTGGCCCACTTTTAATTGGTCAAAAGTTGAACCCCAAAATATGTCGGGGGCATGTAAACAAAGGACAAAGGAGTATATATAATGTTAAAAGTATTTGTGACATCAAAGTATCTTTAAAAGTTCATGGTGAAAAAAATATTCATGCCTACAAGAGATATACAGTTTGTAACCTTCATAGAATTAGGTGAATATGTAAACCAAGCCAAATGTAAAATGTTGCATCGTGTATGGCCATGCCACCCATGCCAACAACTGTGATGGCCGAGAAATCACCTGCACAAACACCAATCTGTTTTGACAAGTTATTTAACGATTTCAAATCGCAGAAGGGGGAAACACATGAAAGACAAACACCATAGATGAAAAATAAAACCTAGAACGCTTCCGTTGCAGACCACCAAGTAGCACTTGAATGAAACTCTAGCATTTGCGGATACCGCAACCCAGATCCCTGCAAAACCTGCTAGTCTAGAACACAAAAGCTCCAAGAAGGAAGGCAATAATTGTAATAAATGGAGACGTTTGTCTCAAAAATTGTGTCGACGTTGTCCTGTTTATCTATGAGGTTAATGAGACAACAAACCACAGGTACAACCGAGGTTTCAGAAAAAAAAACAGTACGAAATTACCTTCCTAGGCCTGATGCCTCCTACTGCGTGGTGGTAGTGCAATGAGTGCCAACATGCATGCCATTTTGGAAATTGCTCCATACTGCATCTTAAAAAATCCTAGCAAGGATATGGCAAGTTGCAACGATCAGCTCTAAGAAACTTAGAGAACTGGAAGATACCATGAATACATGATTCAATCGATCATTCGGAGTAAGGCAATACCGATTGATCTTTACCGCGACTCCGAGGCCGATCTACACGGACCCAAAGAGCATGCGGATGAACACACCGAGGCATATGAGAAATTCCATCTTATCGAATGTCCATATGTTGCAAGCTTCTTTGATGTCAATCAGTCCAAGGAGCGCCTACAGAATGATGGAGGCTAGCACCGCCATGGGCATGTAGTAGAGGAGCTTCATGAAGAACTCCAAAACGATGAACACCATGACGGCCATGATGATGTTGGAAACCGTCGACCTGGCGCCAGCGCTGAAGTCCACCGTGGCACGAGAAAAGGAACCTGCATACCTGAAGTTCACTATGGCACGAGAAAATGAACCTCCAAACATTTGTCAGACACGCTGCCCCATATATTTTGGTACATTTTTTCTAGAAGATTTACAGGCATTAATCGATCACTTGTTGCCACATAGCACGAGGATAAAGATCCTGCGACGTTTGAGAACCCCAAGGCTATCATCTCCTTGTTCCCATCGGGCTTATGTCCTATAATCACGGCGAAAGAGTGTTCGACGGCAATGGCTTCCTGACAAGCAACATGCACAAACTTGTTTGGTCAGTTCAACCTACATTTCACCATGAAAACAAACACCTGCTGAATTTTGTGTACGATGATGATTTACCTTGAGAACGATGACCACGCAGATGATGGTGATCTTGGCGCATTCGACGATGTAGGAGTCGTTGAGCTGTATCTGCTTGATGGAGCTCCGCCGTGTACCTCGTGGATGATCTTCACACCGTGCTTGTCGGCTTTTGTTGGTGTAGACCACGGCCGTGGCCCAGATGACAGAGACCAGAGGTGAAATTGCTGAGAGCCAAAAAAACTTCTTGTACTTCGTCCCCTGTCATTCCAACATATTGTATTGTACGACCACTCATGTTAGCAAGAAGAGTATTGCAATCTACTAAATGAAGTGGTGGAAGATAGCCAAGTTAATTTGTTTCTTCTTACGATGAAGCATGTGGCAAGGATGAATATGCAACTATATGCAGAAAATTCAGGTTCAGAACCTAGAATTAAAATGTTGCATTGCAACACATGAGCGACACATGAACTCAAGAGATAACATTAGGAATTCAGAAATAGACAAACTTTATTTCTGGTTCAAAGATCAACACATGAATTTGAAGAGAAACTAGGAGAGGGTGAAGCCAAACTCAGAGGAGAAGATATGGACCTTGACAACGAATCTGGCATGGGAGCTTGTCTGCCGTCCAAAGCAGTGTGGAGGCTTTGGTGTCATTGACATCAATACCCAGAATGTAGCTCTCCTCTTAAAGCATCTGTTCAAATTCTATAACCATGATGATGTCCCCTAGGTGGAGTTGATTTGGAATGCATACTACATGAACAAAATCCCACATGCAGCTGACGCGGTGGGCTCTTTCTGGTGGAAAGACGTAATGCCACTCAATGGTGTCTTTCGTGGGATCACCAAAGTCACCCCAAGAGATGGTTCTAGCTCGCTGTTTTGGAAAGATGTCTGGTTTGAAAGCGGTAATGACGCTCCACTCATGGAAGTGTACCCGCGGGCTTTCTCCTTTTGCCTGAATGAGGATGATTCCATTGCTAAGGTTCTTACTGCCACAGACCCAACCATGATCTTCAGCTTACCTCTTCCGACCCAGGTAGAGAGGAGGTCATAGAGATCCAGCAGGGGTCGATGCACGTGCGTGTGGCCGACGACCGCTGTGACACTTGGGAATGCACGCTCGGGCGCTTCTCCTCAAAGAAATTCTATAACCACTGCTACAACGAGATTGTGGTTGATGAGGCTTCGGTTGGCTTTGGAAGGCCAAGAGCCTGATCAAGTTTAAAATGTTTGGGTGGCTGCTTCTTGTGGATCGATTGAATACCAGAAACATGCTCAAGCGTAGGCACTTTGCCGTCACGGGGAACAACTATGCCTGCATGTTCTGTCAAAACCCTCTTGAGGAAACTGTTGAACACTTATTCTTTATGTGCCCCTTTAGTCAACAGTGTTGGAGTAAAGTTGGATTGACTTGGCCGGTAAGAGACAACAGAATAGCATTGCTGCATGGGGGCAAAGATAACTGGCAGCAGCCTCTCTTCATGGACATTTTCCTATTGGCTGCCTGGAGTTTATGGATGGAGAGAAACAACCAACACTTCAGAGGGATCCAACATTCAATCGGGTCATGGTTGGCTAGATTCAAACATCTTTTGGAGTTACTGATCCATAATTGCAGAGAGGAGCTTCATCCTTTCTTGTCTAGTTACATTGAAAACTGGGACATTAGTGTTGTAATTACTTTAGCCTACACG
>NC_041386.1:377453994-377470425 GCF_002162155.2 Triticum dicoccoides
ATATGTAACTGTTCCTTTGTGAGTAATACAAAAGTCAGTGGAAGCATCTCCCACTATCGTTCACTTAAAAAAAGAATCTGGCAGCGGCGACGGTCATGTTAATCTTGCACATCGGCACCCATCGCAGATCTTGTACACCACCATCCATGGCCATCGCAAGCACTGGACGTGCGCCCCACCACGAGCGATCTTCATGCGATGTCGCCCCCACCAGCTAGCCCCATAGTGATGCATCAGATCGGAGGAGGACACCGACACAGAAGAGGGGACTTGGCTGAGAGTGGTGATGAAGGGCTGGGGGCAGGGGAGGATGGGGACAGCGACGGCATGTGTGCGTGTGCCTTTTGCCCTAACAAGGGCGTACGGGAGGGAAGGAGGAACCTGAGTGATGGGATGGATTTTTCGGCTCCTATGGTTGAGTAGGCTATATCGAAGGGATGGTTAGGCCAAAAAATCGAAAGGGATTAGTGGTGGGAGAGAAAAATCAGAGGGGTGATCGTGCGAGGGGGTGGGGTAGGAAACGTATGAACGAAGGAACGAACCACGATCTACAGATTACTTCTTTAGGAGTAGAGATTAAGGCAATTAAAGATAGCTTATGGGGAAAGGTAGAACGAACAATGTCTTCTCAGCACGAGTCATTCAAGCAGTGCCAGTTTACTCCATGTCCCGCTTCAAACTTTTATGAGGGATCTGTGAGGAACTAAACATGTTGATTAGGAAATTTTGATGGGGAAGTGAAGATGGCCAAAGAAATTTGAGTTGGGTATCATGGAAGGAGATGACGCAACCCAAAGGGTTGGGGGTCCTGGTTTCAAGGACACTGAGTTTTTCAATCTCTCCTAGCTGGCAAGGCAAGCATGGTGCATCCTGCAAAATCCATGCGCATCCTGCAAAATCCAGAAACTTTGAGCACTAGAATTCTAAGGCATTATATTTTCCATCAATTCCATCTAAATATGGAGAGTGATCATTGAAGGGAGAGTTGTGCTGAATCAAGGGTTGATAAAGTGATTTGGTAATTGGGAAACAATGGATGTTTGGAACCACAATTGGCTACCAAGGTGGGAGGTGATGAGGCCTACGAGTGTGTTTGACAAAACCCTTCTCATCTTGTGTCTGAGTTGACAAACCATACATCAACAACAAGGAGCAGGGATCACCTAGAGTACATTGACGTTAAGTTGTACATTACATTAACTATTGATGTCTTTTTGCAAAAGAAAAAAGATATTGTTGGGTACGCGTGAAAAGTACTATAAAAAATATATATGTCTCGTTGTATGTAAAAACTTGGCTTGTTGGAACGTAGAGGTTTTTTTACATACGTTGGAACTTAGAGCTTAGTGCTACGTGGTTCAAATCCCAGTTCAATCTCCTTTTTTAATTAAAAACTTGGCTCATTTTATCAAAGAACAAAAAAAGGCCTAACGACCTAGGTATGTAAGTGTGAGGTTCGTAGTTCGATCCCTCTAGCAGCTTCTCCTTTTTAAATTTGAAGATTTATAGAAACCATACAGTTTTTTCTCTGTAAAACAAAACACTCCTAAGAACAAGCAACGTTGGGACACGCAGTGGGAGCATTCTGTTTTCCTAAAAAAGCACCAGAAAGCCGTTCATGATGGTTCGAACAACTCAAAAAAGGAACTAAGTCTGACATACGTGGGTCGGACACGCGAGACACATCAGCATGAGCCATCCATGACGGTTTGTTTGATGTACTGTTGGCCGATTCATGACAGTATCTGTGACGGTCCATCATAAGAGCGCCATTGTTGTTGTCCTTGTTCTCATCTCATTAATCCATGACGGATTTCATGACGAACTAGACAAATCCATCATTGATCATGACCGTTTCTGAGAACGTACCAGAAATCCGTCATGTATTAACACATTTCTTGTAGTGAGACTTCTCACTTGAAAATATCATACAGTGGGTAAACAAATTATTGTTAGGCAATTGATTGAAAAGCAAATAATTATGACGATATCCAATGCAATGATCATGTATATAGGCATCACGTCCGAGACAAGTAGACCGAAACAATTCTGCATCTACTACTATTACTCCACACATCGACCTCTATCCAGCATGCATCTAGTGTATTAAGTTCATGGTAGAATGGAGTAACGCCTTCATCAAGATGTGATGATGTAGACAAGATAAACTCACGCATGAAATAAATCCCATCCTTTTACCCTTAATAGCAATGATATATATGTGTCATGTGCCTTTCTGTCATTGGGATTGAGCACCGCAAGATCGAACCCATTACAAAGCACCTCTTCCCATGGCAAGATAAATCAATCTAGTTGGCCAAACCAAACCAATAAATCAAAGAAGAAATACGAGGCTATAACAATCATGCATAAAAGAGTTCAGAGAAAACTCAAATAATATTCATGGATAGATATAAACTCACAATTCATCGAATCCGAACAAACACACAGCAACAAGTCATTACATCGAATAGATCTCCAAGAACACCAAGGAGAACATTGTATTGAAGATCAAATAGAGAGAAGACGCCATGTAGCTACTAACTATGGACCCATAGGTCCATGGTAAACTACTCACACATGATCGGAGGGCAGCAAGGATGATGTAGAGCCCCCTCCATGATCGAATCCCCCTCCGACAAAGTGCCAAAAAAGGCCCCGTGATGGGATCTCGTCGTTCTGGAACTTGTGGCGGCGGAGAAAGTATTTTGTGGACTCCTTTGTTTGTTTCAGGATTTTAGAGAATTTATAGAGGCAGAGTTAGGTCAGATGGAGCCATGTGGGCTCCACAACACACCTGGGGGCGCCTACCCCCTAGGCACGCCCTGGTGTCTTGTGGGCCCATGGTCCATCATATACTCTTCTCCCGAAGCTTCGAGTGTCTCTTTTGTCTAGAAAAGAATCTCCAAAAAAATTCATCGCATTTGGACTTCGTTTGGTACTAATATTCTGCGAAACCAAAAACAAGCAAAAAACAACGACAACTGGCACTGGGCACTAAGTTAATAGGTTAGTCCCGAAAAATGATATATAATTGCTTGAAAGTGTATATAAAACATCCAAGATTGTCAATATAATAGCATGGAACAATAAAAAATTATAGATACGTTGGAGACGTATCAAGCATCCCGAAGCTTAACTTCTACTCATCCTCGAGTAGGTAAATGATAAAAACAAACTTTTTGATGTGGAATGCTACCTAACATATTCATCATGTATTTTTTCCTTTGTAGCATAGATATTTGGACTTGAATTATTCGAAGTAATAGTATATAATTTGACATGAAGACATCAATACTCAAGCATACTCACAAGAAACCATGTCTTTCAAAATATCAATGCTAAAGAAAGTTATCCCTAGCCCGTTATGCTCAATCATCGATCCATTCATGAAACATACTCAACATTAGCTACATCCAATGCAAAAGTATGACAATAGTGCTCTCTAGTTGGTGCTTTATAAGAGAAGATGGAGATTCAAATTAAAAATAAAAATTGCATAAAAGTAAATAGATAGGCTCTTCGCACAAGGAAGTAGAGATTTGTAGAGGTGCCAGAGCTCAAGGCTTAAATTAGAGATAAAAATTATTTTGAGAGGCGTGCTTTTCCTGTCAACGAAAACGAATGAGAATTATATTCCATGCTAGACAAATTATTGACGGTTCCCAAACAGAAACTAAAATTTATTACCTTTCCACCATTCTTTCACAATCCATGGCTAGTTGTATCCACGTGTGCCTTCCATACCAACACTTCCCAAGGAATTTATTACCATAGTATTTTTTTCATTTTGGTACTGGGCATTCCTATTACCTGCCACACTCTCGTGCAATGACAAGTGAATAAACACTCACCGGGAGAATAACATACCTAGCATGGAAAATACTGGCCACCCCTACCGCTTCATGAGTGGTACGGGCACACAAAACGGAAATTCATTTTGAAAATTAGAGTTGGCACATGCAAAATTACTTGAAACGACATGGAAATACCACATATATGTAGGTATGGTGGACTCATATGGCACAACTTTGGGTTTTAGGAGTTGGATGGACAAGCAGCATTCCCGCTTAATACGAATGAAGGCTAGCAAATAGATTGAGAAGCAACCAACCAAAAAGCAAAAAGGGTCATAAGCATGCATTCAAAATAACTAACACTGAAGAATGCACCATAAGTAGGATATAACTTCGTTGCATAACTATTGACTTTATGAGCATGCATAGAGAAACACAAACCTTAACACCAATATTCGTACTAAAGCATAATTACTCACCAACATGACTCACATATTACTATCTCCATATCGAAAAACTATTGAAATTAATCAAGTTTATCATATCCATTGATCTATATGAAAGTTTTTATTATACCCCCTTGGATATCTATCACTTTGGGACCAAATTCATATCTTAATGCAAATTATCATTGCTATTATCAACTCTCAAAAATATATAAGTGAAGCATGAGAGTATATTTCTTCAAAAAAATTGAACTCTCAAAAAGATAAAAGTTAAGCATGAGATTGCAAATATTTCTTCAAAATTTTAATCTTATCAACTCTCAAAATAATATAAGTGAAGCATGAGAGTATATTTCTTCAAAAAAATTCAACTCTCAAAATAATATAAGTGAAGCATGAGAGTATATTTCTTCAAAAAAAATCAACTCTCAAAATAATATAAGTGAAGCATGAGAGTATATTATTCAAAATATAACCACCACTGCGCTCAAAATGATATGTGAAGTACTAGAGCAACTGCCTAGCTCAAAAGATTTAAGTGAAGCACATAGAGTATTCTAGCAAATCATGATATGCGTGTGGCTCTCTCAAACAAGTGTGTTCATCAAGGATGATTGTGACAAAATAAAAAGCAAACAAAGCAAAGACTCATATAATACATGATGCTCCAAGCAAAATTCATGATATGTGACGAATAAGAATATAGCTCAAATTAAAGTTAGCAATGGTCATTAGAAGAAAGAGGGGATGCCTTTCGGGGCATCCCCAAGCATAGTTGCTTGTGAGTCCTTGAATATTACCTTGGGTGCCTCGGGCATCCCCAAGCTTAGGCTCTTGCCACTCCTTATTCCTGCATCCATCATGATCTCACCCAAAACTTGAAAACTTCAATCACGCAAAACTCAACAAAACCTCATGAGATCTGTTAGTATAATAAAGCAAATCACTACTTTAAGTATTGTTGCAAACCCATTCATATTTTGTTTTTGCATTATAGCTATTGTATTCTAACTTTTCCATGGCTTATACCCCCTAGTAGAATCCATAGTTTCATCAAAACAAGCAAAACAATGTGTCAAAAATAGAATCTGTCAATAACAGAACAGTCTGTAGTAATTGGAACATTGACCATACTTCTGTAACCCCAAAAATTCTGAAAAATTACGAAACATTGGGCAATTTGTATATCAATCATGTATAAAAGATTCAGAATTTTATGACGCTCCAGTAGAGCACATTAATTCTGCTACTGGACGCAAAAGTTTCTGTTAATGCACAAAATCAAAGCAACTATCACCCAAATCATCCCAAAGGCTTTGCTTGGCACGAACACTAATTAAAACACAATCATAAAAGTAGCATAATTGTGTGTTTATTGAAAAATAGCAAGAAAACAAAAAATTAAAAGATAACTATTCGGTTGCCTCCCAACTAGCGCTATTGTTTTACGCCCCTAGCTAGGCATAATGCATAGTTTCAAGTGTTGTCATCTTTGGTTTTAGTAATCTTTGTAGGAGTTTTCTCAAACCCAGGAGTCTCTTTACGCTTCCCATTATTCTCAGGGAATGAGACCATTTTAAGATCTAAAATATCCAACCGCTTACTACACGGATTAATCAAAGTATTCATGCGATTGAGGTTCCCACTAATATTTTTGAGAGGTTCGTTAGACTTTGGCAACTCAACTAAATTTTTCTGCATATCACCCAATTTGTCAAATATTTGAATCCCCTCTTGAGTAAAAGAAAATCCCTTTTGTGGTGGTGGAATCCCCAATATTCACTCTATTATTTCATAGGCAGCATTGGCATCAATCTCAATAAAATTCCCTTTTGCGGCAAAATCCAAAATTTGTCTATAATGCATGGTTAAACCTATATAGAAACTGTGAAGCAAATTTTTTGAATCCCTCTTTACAGAGCAAGCACAGTAAGAATCCATTAACATATACCAAGCGTCCTTAAGATTTTCTCCTTGTCTCTGTTTGAAGTAAAGAACTTCAAAGTCCGGTGACAAAGGAGGGATGGTGATGCTAGTCATGATGACAAGGTAAAAACAAGCAAGCAAAAAGGCAAACAGAAACTAATTTTTCAGTATTTTTGTAAAAACATTTTAGAAGTGGGGGAGATGAAAACGAGAGGAAAATGGAAAATAATGTAAATGCAAGGAGATGAAAGTTTATGCGTAGGTACTTGATAGTTGTTGATGATGCCTCCCCGACAACGGTGCTAGAAATTCTTCCTGCTATTTGTGAGCTGTGTTGGGATTTCCCTGAAGAGGAGAGGATGATGCAGTACAATCATGAAAGTGCAACTATCCCTAGGTGGTTTTGGTAATTCATAACAACATATAGCTCATTGAGCTAATGCTATTCCAAGATGACTATTTCAGGAAAGCTCAATGATTGGCATGGCATGGATGTGAAAGTGGAACCCTCAAAATGCTAAGGACAAAGGATTGGCTCAAGCTCAAAAGCTCAAGACTCTTCATTTTATATTTTAGTGATCCAAGATCACATTGAGTCTTTAGGAAAAGCCAATACTATCAAGGAGGGATGAGGTGTTGCTTAATGAGCCTCTTGCTTCATGTGCTTAATGATATGCTCCAAAATCCTCAGCTACTTTCCCACTTCCACAAATGACCAAAACCCTAAGCCAAACTCGGTCCTACCGATTCTTTCTATCCGGCGCCACCGAGTTTCACTTGTCATAAGCCACTGCCAAACCCTAGCAATTCGGTTCTACCGATAGGGATCTCGGTCTCACCAAGATGGGATTGCAAACTCTCTGTTTCCCTTTCGTAACTTTTCGGTCTCACCAAAAGAGCGAATCGGTCCCACCGAGATTGCAATGTAAACTCTTTGTTTCCCTTTTGTAACTTTTCGGTCTCACCGAAAGAGCAAATCGGTCCCACCGAGTTTGCCTGACCAACTCTCTGGTTAGCTTATTACCAAACTCGGTCTCACCGAGTTTGTGTAATCGGTCTCACCGAGATTACGTTATGCCCAAACCCTAACCATATCGGTCCTACCGAGTTGCATGTCAGTCCCACCGAAAATCTCTAACGGTCACTAGGTTTACCTTTTCGGTCCGACCGAGTTTGTTGATTCGGTCCCATCGAGATTGGAAAACTGTGTGTAACAGTTGGATTTTGTGTGGAGGCTATATATACCCCTCCACCTCCTCTTCATTCGTGGAGAGAGCCATCAGAACACATACACAATTCCAACTCATATGTTCTGAGAGAGAACCACCTACTCATGGGTTGAGACCAAGATATTCCATTCCTACCATATGAATCTTGATCTCTAGCCTTCCCCAAGTTGCTTTCCACTCAAATCTTCTTTCCACAAAATCCAAATCCTATGAGAGAGAGTTGAGTGTTGGGGAGACTATCATTTGAAGCACAAGAGCAAGGAGTTCATCATCAACACACCATTTGTTACTTCTTGGAGAGTGGTGTCTCCTAGATTGGCTAGGTGTCACTTGGGAGCCTCCGACAAGATTGTGGAGTTGAACCAAGGAGTTTGTAAGGGCAAGGAGATCGCCTACTTCGTGAAGATCTACCACTAGTGAGGCAAGTCCTTCGTGGGCGATGGCCATGGTGGGATAGACAAGGTTGCTTCTTCGTGGACCCTTCGTGGGTGGTTGCTTCTTCGCGGGCCCTTCGTGGGTGGTTGCTTCTTCGTGGACCCTTCGTGGGTGGAGCCCTCCGTGGACTCGCGCAACCATTACCCTTCGTGGGTGGAGCCCTCCGTGGACTCGCGCAACCATTACCCTTCGTGGGTGGAGCCCTCCGTGGACTCGCGCAACCATTACCCTTCGTGTATGGAGCCCTCCGTGGACTCGTGCAACCGTTACCCTTCGTGGGTTGAAGTCTCCATCAACGTGGATGTAGGATAGCACCACCTATCCGAACCACGGGAAAAACATCCGTGTCTCCAATTGCGTTTGAATTCTCCAAACCCTTCCCTTTACATTCTTGCAAGTTGCATGCTTTACTTTGCGCTGCCAATATACTCTTTGCATGCTTGCTTGAATTGTGTGATGATTGCTTGACTTGTCCTACAATAGCTAAAATCTGCCAAGAACTAAAATTGGGAAAAGGTTAAGTTTTTATTTGGTCAAGTAGTCTAATCACCCCCCTCTAGACATACTTTCGATCCTACAAGTGGTATCAGAGCTTTGGTCTCCATTTGCTTTGATCTCCATAGCTTTTGGTGGTCATAGCCTTGGTTTCACAACCTAGGAGAGTATGGCGTCTAGCGAGGGAAATTATCACCGTAGAGGTCCTTACTTTGATGGTACTAATTTTGCTAGTTGGAAGCATAAAATGAAAATGCATATTCTTGGACATAACCCCGCCATTTGGGCTATTGTGTGTGTTGGTTTGCAAGGCAACTTCTTTGATGGGAAAGAACCAAACCGTGAAGCTACCGCGGATGAGTTGAAGATGTTGCAATACAATGCTCAAGCTTGTGATATTCTCTTCAACGGATTGTGCCCCAATGAATTCAACAAAATCAGCTGTCTTGAGAATGCAAAGGAAATTTGGGACACTTTGATTGATATGCACGAAGGTACCGACTCCGTCAAGGAATCCAAGTTGGATGTGCTTCAAAGTCAACTTGACAAGTTCAAAATGAAGGATGGTGAAGGTGTCGCTGAAATGTACTCTAGGCTTGCTCTCATCACAAATGAGATTGCCGGCTTAGGAAGTGAAGAGATGACCGATAGATTCATCATCAAGAAGATTCTAAGAGCCTTGGATGGAAAATATGATACCGTGTGCACATTGATCCAAATGATGCCCAATTACAAAGATCTCAAGCCAACGGAGGTGATTGGAAGAATTGTTGCTCATGAGATGTCACTTAAGGATAAAGAGGAACTTCACAACAAATCAAGTGGTGCCTACAAAGCCTCATGTGAAGCCCCTACATCATCAAGTGAGAAACAAAACTTCAATGAAGAATTGAGCTTAATGGTTAAGAACTTCAACAAGTTCTACAAGAGTAGAAGCAAAGATAGAAGCTTCAAGTCAAGGTCCTACAATGACAAAAGATCTTCTAGTCGAGAGCGAAACTGCTACAGTTGTGGAAGACCCGGACACTATTCCAATGAGTGTACGGCTCCCTACAAGAGAAGAGAAGATTCTCCAAAAAGAAGAAGCAAAGAATCACCACCAAGAGAGAGAAGGAGTAGAGATGATCGTTATGAACGAAGATACTCACGGAGAAGCAAGGATTCGGAAAGGAAGGAAAAATCATCAAGGAGCTACACAAAACGAAGACATCAAGCTCATGTTGGTGAATGGGTATCCGGCTCCGACTCCGACAGCCACTCCGAGAGAAGTTATCACTCCGACTCTGAAGATACTCAAGATGAAGGTGTTGCCGGTCTAGCACTTGTGTCAACCAACTCCTACGACATATTTGACTCACCAAATGAAGGAATTAGAAGATGCTTCATGGCCAAAGGTCCTAAGGTAACACACCCCGAGTATGTTGATTTCAATAGTGATGAAGATGACTTGTTAGGTGATGATTTGCTTGTTGACAACTCTAGTGATGAATACTATGATGAAACGTCAATTAATCATGCTAATCAAGATAAAACGAATGACAATGATAAGGAGAAGATTGAGGCTCTAACTAAAGAACTAAACACTCTTAAGTTAGCTCATGAAACTATCTTCGAAGATCATCGAGAACTTTTAAGAGCTCATGAGAAATTACGCTTTGAAAAGCTCAATCTTGAGCAAGAGCATGAGTTCTTAAAAGCAATCAATGATGATCTCCGCAAGAAAAGTTCTTCTTACATTGCCAGTGCCTCAAGTCAAGTCTAGTAACAAGAACAAGAAAGATTCTTCCTCTAGCAGTAACAATGATCATGCTAAATCCAATATTGTTGCTTCTAGTAGTTCTCTTGATTCCGCTAATGATTCTCTTAACCAAGTTACACTTGAGCAAGAAAATAGCTTATTGAAGGGAATTATAGAGAAAGGAGTGTACAAAAGCCTTGCCGGGAGTAAGCAATTCGAGGAAATTGTGCGCAAGCAAGGAATGCACCGGAAGAATCAAGGTGTTGGTTTTGAATGAAAGTTCAATGCCAATGGAGTTGAGTGGGAAGAAGATCAATACCCCAAGACAAAGTTTGTTCCTCAACAAGAGAAGTATGATACTTCTTTCAAGGGGACACAAGCTCAAGATGATCTTCCACCACAAGACTACAAGCAAAAAGGCAAGGACAAGCTTCAAGAGGAAATTGATGCATTTGAAGAAGCTCCTAAGACCTTAGTCAAGTGGATTCCCAAGACTACTTCAAGTTCCACTTCATCAAGTACGACTACAACTCCAAGGATTCCCATCAAGATGGTGTGGATCCAAAAGAAGAAGAACTAGAGAGTTCTTGAGGGTGACTCCGCCAACATACTTCACTCTTATCATTTTGGCAAGAACAAGTGCAATCAACTTCCACATCTTGCACTAGTTCAAGGAGTCACAAACCCTCTTGTTGGTAAGACAAGGGACAAGGTAACCTAAAAGTTTTCATGGACATCATCTTGTGTGTGCATCACTCTATGTCTATGGATATCCTTGTTTGTTCCTTGTGGGACTAACCCATGTAGGTATTGAAAGTGCAATTCACTCAAATGGATAGCTCCAAGTGATCTACATCAACATTGAGCATCCACATCTTCAACATCTACATGAAGTCATCATCGACAAAACCCGAGGTTAGTTCATCCCTCTAAGGGGGGATATCACATCTGGGGGGAGCTTTACTCTAAGACTTGAGCTAAAGCAACTCTAAAGGTGTGAACACAACAATGCTTTATGTAAAAGTGGTAACCCCACTTGAGCTTAAACGATGAGTATGACCTATGATCAAGTGTTCTCACTTGACTCCTAAGTCAATATACTCATATATAGATGACCTTGTCATCGCAAATTGCTTGATAGATGCTAGAATTGGTTGTGCATGCCTTGTCACATATTTCATTTGCCATCTTATTGTGTGAGCATGCTGGTTGCATATTTTACTCATTCGAGGACATCCACTTGTTGTTTTGATTGTTTGGTTTTATTTCCTTTTGCCAAGTGGATGGACAAGAATGCCTAAGAACCTCCTCTAGCTATCTATGCTTTTCTCGTCTCAAACTCTATTCATGCTACATCACAAAATTTGATCAAGTCAGATTTGAACCACTCTGTGTGAGGAGCGCTCGGAGTCCCCGATTCGTCATAGACTTAAACTCCCAAAACCTCTTTATGATTCTCGGTCTGACCGATACCCTACTTTCGGTCCTACCGAGATCATTAAGTTGATCTAGGTTTTCGATCTCGGTGCAACCGATTTGAACCATTCGGTCACACCGAGTTGCAACAATTGTATACAGTTTTGCATCTCGGTGCCACCGAGTTGTTCCACTCGGTCACACCGACAGGGTCGGGCTATATATAGTCACGGGCAAAAATTTGGAAATTTCTCCGAACCCCTTCGCCCGCGCGATAGCCTGCTCTGCCAACTTGGTCTCCGGATCGTCTCCTCGCTGCTAGCCGCCTCCAGTCGCTAGTCTCCGTCGCCATCAACGGAAATTCAACCCCGTCGTTGCCGCCGTAGCGAGTCTCCGCCGAACTAGGGTATGGACTCTATCTTTGTGCTATTCCCCAATCCGATTCTTAGCACATTGTGATCATCATGATTCTTGCCACGTTTGTTAAACTTCTATCCAGTCAATGAACTTGTAGATTAGGTTTAATTCGAAAATTTTAGGGTTAGGTTTCCGCCGAAACCATCTCGGACCCACCGAGTTGAAAAACTCGGTCCCACCGATTTGGCTTATGCCATTGCACAAGTGAGACTCGGTCTGACCGAGAATTACTTATCGGTGTGACCGATTTTGGAACTCTGTGAAACCCTAGCAGTCTCGGTGCCACCGAACTGTGACTCGGTCTGACCGAGTTCACTAGTTTAGGTGCCAAAACTGCTTCGGTATCACCGAGTTTAGAAATCGGTAGATCCGAGATGCTTTCAGTGGGAAACTAAAACTAAGTTTTTGAATTATTCTTTTGCAAAAATCTCTGCATTTTGTGATGCTTATCCACTCTATCTCATCTATAACCTATTCACAGGGTCAGCAGTCAGAGTTTGCATCATGTCAGACCAAAGTGATAGCCAGAACTTGTCAGAGCAGCAAGTGCAGATGAGTGAGGGCACTAGTCCCTCAAGTTCCTCAGATGATGGCAGCAGGAGCACCCCTAGCAATCTGCCTAAAGCTGCCACAAGGCAGAGAAAGAAGAGAACCTCAGACTCAGAAGATGAGGATTATGTGGCAGAAGAGGAAGCAACTTCCAAGAGAGTTGAGCCAGCACAGGGCATAAAACCAGGGATGAAGATCAAAAGGCCAGCAGGCAGGCAGCCTATGTCAAAGGCCAGAGCTTCAACTGAGAAGCCCACTCCCATTGAGCCAGTTGCTACTGAAGGCAAGAAGAGGAAAGAAAGGGTGAAGAAAACTGTAGCCAGAGTGCTTGGCAAGGCTTCCATCATGGAAGATGAGGAGGAAGAAGAAGAGGTAGCTGCACCAGCACCTAAGGCACCCAAGCTGATGGGTGATGCCATAAGAACAGGGGCAGCTGCTTCCAAGGCCAAGCCAGCTCCAAAGCCAAAGCCAAAGAGGAACACAAGAAGCATCCCAGCTACTGAGAAGAACTAGGCCCCAGTGCCTGAAGCTGCAGAAGAAGAAGAAGAGAATGTTCTTAGAAAGCTCAAGTCCAAGATCTCAGACCACAACGATGCTCATCCTGTGGCTGAGGATATGAAACTCAGGAGAGATTCAGGGCTCCGGAAGTGGAGAGAAGCAGACTTGTATGCTTCAAGGAGAAGGACTGCAGTTGACTACAGGTTTCACACCAAGGAGCAGCAAGACTTTTATGAGACAGTACTGCTAGACAAGAAGCCAATTGTCTGTGATATGAGATGGGTTGATTGGCAATACATCAAGGACAACGAAGAGTACTACCCTGGAGTGCAGGACAGCTTCAAGGCATGTGGAGTAGAGGACTTTGTTGGGCAGAAGCTCACAAAGTGGAACGAGGAACTCATCATGCAGTTCTACTCCACAGCCCATTTCTATCCAGATGGCAGGATTGTATGGATGTCAGAGGGTACGAGGTACCAGTCTACAGTTGCTAAATGGGCTCAGCTGATTAATGCCCCAGAAGAGCATGACGATGACTTGGACATTTATGCCAAGAAGAAGATGGACCACAACTCAATGTCAAACATGTACAAGGAGATTCCAAATGAAGCACTTGATACGTTCAAGTTTGGCTCAGTACACTATCTTCTATCAGGGCTGCCAACCATCAACTGGATTCTTAGGCACACCCTATTGCCCAAGTCTGGAGATCACAAGATGATCAGGGGCCACGCGATCAACTTGCTTCATATCTTTGACATGCCACAGAAATTCAAAGTCATGAGCCTTATGATTGAAACAATCAAGAGGACAGCAGCAGACCAGAAGAGGAGCTGTGGATATGCCCCACAGATTCAGGAGCTCATCAACTCTAAGATGGGCACGGGGATATACTTATTGGACAAGGAACACCTGCCAGACTTTGAAGATAATCAAGTGGTCATGACTGAGAATGAGCCATCATCTGCCCAAGCACAAGCCAAGAAGGAGAAGGCGAGGAAGGCGAGGAAGGCAAGGAAGGCTTCGTCCTTGGAGTGCTCCGGACTCCACCACCACCTGAAGATCAAGCCTGAGTGTCGACTTAGCAGTATGCATTTTCTAGGAACTTTTTGGTAACTTGTTGCCTAAGGGGGAGAAAATGTATAGATCATAGGCTTCGAGAGAGAGTGTTGTTTTTATTCTCTCTTGTTTTATTTGGTGGTTTTTCGAACTTTGTTTGCTTTTGCGTGAGATACTATGTCATTGCTCGTGAGACATTGATGATCATGTGTTTGATCATAAGCTACACTTAATGTTTGCTTAATATTATCATCTTATCTATCTTATGTGATCATTCACTATTCTTGGTGATGAGTGCATGTATTTCATTCTTATCATTTTAAGCGCTCCACCAAGATGTATGTGACATGGAAGAGTAACCCATGACTCTAACTCTTTGTGCATTTGCAGTCCAAAGCAAATTTTAAATATGCACAAAATTAGGGGGAGCTCTTACTTGTCACATACTTCTCAAAGCGACGATATATTTCATGCTTATTATCATTTGTCGAAGCTTTGATCTATATGTTGTCATCAATTACCAAAAAGGGGGAGACTGAAAGTGCAACTATCCCTAGGTGGTTTTGGTAATTCATAACAACATATAGCTCATTGAGCTAATGCTATTCCAAGATGACTATTTCAGGAAAGCTCAATGATTGGCATGGCATGGATGTGAAAGTGGAACCCTCAAAATGCTAAGGACAAAGGATTGGCTCAAGCTCAAAAGCTCAAGACTCTTCATTTTATATTTTAGTGATCCAAGCTCACATTGAGTCTTTAGGAAAAGCCAATACTATCAAGGAGGGATGAGGTGTTGCTTAATGAGCCTCTTGCTTCATGTGCTTAATGATATGCTCCAAAATCCTCAACTACTTTCCCACTTCCACAAATGACCTAAACCCTAAGCCAAACTCGGTCCTACCGGTTCTTTCTATCCGGCGCCACCGAGTTTCACTTGTCATAAGCCACTGCCAAACCCTAGCAATTCAGTTCTACCGATAGGGATCTCGGTCTCACCGAGATGGGATTGCAAACTCTCTGTTTCCCTTTCATAACTTTTCGGTCTCACCAAAAGAGCGAATCGGTCCCACCGAGATTGCAATGTAAACTCTTTGTTTCCCTTCTGTAACTTTTTGGTCTCACCGAAAGAGCAAATCGGTCCCACCGAGTTTGCCTGACCAACTCTCTGGTTAGCTTATTACCAAACTTGGTCTCACTGAGTTTGTGTAATAGGTCTCACTGAGATTACGTTATGCCCAAACCCTAACCATATCGGTCCTACCGAGTTGCATGTCAGTCCCACCGAAAATCTCTAACGGTCACTAGGTTTACCTTTTCGGTCCGACCGAGTTTGTTGATTCGGTCCCACCGAGATTGGAAAACTGTGTGTAACGGTTGGATTTTGTGTGGAGGCTATATAAACCCCTCCACCTCCTCTTCATTCGTGGAGAGAGCCATCAGAACACATACACAATTCCAACTCATATGTTCTGAGAGAGAACCACCTACTCATGTGTTGAGACCAAGATATTCCATTCCTACCATATGAATCTTGATCTCTAGCCTTCCCCAAGTTGCTTTCCACTCAAATCTTCTTTCCACAAAATCCAAATCCTATGAGAGAGAGTTGAGTGTTGGGGAGACTATCATTTGAAGCACAAGAGCAAGGAGTTCATCATCAACACACCATTTGTTACTTCTTGGAGAGTGGTGTCTCCTAGATTGGCTAGGTGTCACTTGGGAGCCTCCGACAAGATTGTGGAGTTGAACCAAGGAGTTTGTAAGGGCAAGGAGATCGCCTACTTCGTGAAGATCTACCGCTAGTGAGGCAAGTCCTTCGTGGGCGATGGCCATGGTGGGGTAGACAAGGTTGCTTCTTCCTGGACCCTTCGTGGGTGGTTGCTTCTTCGTGGACCCTTCGTGGGTGGAGCCCTCCGTGGACTCGCGCAACCATTACCCTTCGTGGGTGGAGCCCTCCATGGACTCGCGCAACCATTACCCTTCGTGGGTGCACTACTGGAATCAGGCACTTTGCCATCTGCCAGCTCTTTGCCGTCAGCTAGCGGACGACAAAGAAGCTCTTTGCCATCAGCTACCCGAAAGCAGACGGCAAAGAACTGGCTGATGGCAAAGAAAGCCTTTGCCATCAGCCAGCTCTTTGCCGTCCGCTAGCTGACGGCAAAGAGGGAGGAGGGGCCCACTGAGGAGCTGGTTAAAAAAATACTTAACGTCCCCCCGCTTTGCCGTCTGCCGTAGATGGCAAATATGAAGAAAAGCGGACGGCAAAGGAGGGCGGACGGCAAAGGCTACCCTAACTAACGTAACTAACGGCCGAGCCGCCTCCCCCGCCCGTTACTCATCTCTCTCCCTCGACCTCCTCCGCCCCCGCCCCCGCCGCCCCCGCCCACACCGCCCCCGCCCCCACCGCCCGGTGCCGCCCCCGC
>NC_041386.1:377471183-377535211 GCF_002162155.2 Triticum dicoccoides
AAGAAGAAGAAGAAGAAAGGAAAGAAGAAGAAGGATAGAAGAAGAAGAAGAAAGGAAAGAAGAAGAAAAAAGAAGAAGAAGAGAAGGAAAGAAGAAGAAGGATAGAAGGAAACACCCCGACCACTGACCCCGACACCCCGACCCCGACACCACACGCCGACACCTGACCCCGACACCCTGACCCCGACACCACACCCCGACACACAGACCACGACACCACACCCCGACACCCCGACCCCGACACGACACCCTAACCCCGAAACAGCACCCCGACACCGACATGACACCCCGACCCCCTAAACCTCCCGAAAAGGTGCTCTTTGGCCTTCCAGAGGCCGACGGGGTTATATATTTGTGAATTATTAGTTAGGTCATATATTTTTCGATTTTGTTATGAAAAACATCACATATAATTGTGTTGATCGGGTAGATTTAAATGTGCAGTTGTTTCATCGCTGCGAGGTTTGGTGTTCGACGACCGCGCCGTGCGTTTAACGAGCTCTGCCCCTTCGTTCGTGGGTGAGCACAAATGACATGTCCTTCTCCCCCATTAATTATTTGCACAAATGACATGAAATTTGGTAGCTAGCTATATATGTGTCTTGAATCATCAGTATGCGTAACCAATATGTGTCTCCCGTTCGAAAGCGTCATAGTTATAAATATGCATGCATTTGCATATTTATAACCTTGGTTCTTTCGAATTGTCCAACGCTATCCACGGACAGCCCGAGTATGTGTAGATTGGGTTCGTTTTCCCATATGCTTTGCTCCGGATCCGACGCATAAATTTCGTCAGTGCCTCCCCTGTTGTTCTCCGGATACACATCCTCTCTGTTTATTGCAGAGACGTGTATCAGGAGAACAGCGGGGAGGTGCTGCCGAAATTTTGCGTCGGATCCGGAGCATAGCATATGGGAAAATGAACCAAATCTACACATACTCGGGTGGGATTAGGACCTATCATTACCTATTAGAGTGTAGGTTGTGAGGAGGGATACGAGGAGGACACGACACATGTTATCGAGAACGTCTGCAAGCGCCTACTCCAGAACTTACGGCACGAGGCTCGGGTGCAGGCTGTTCGAGACTACTACGCCTTGCGTGGTATCAAGAAGACCAAGCCGGCGTGCCGCGATAAGTTCCTGAGTAAGGAGAAGTACATGAAGGTAATTCTTAAGGCCTTCTCTACTTAAGTTCCTTCATTTAGTAATTCTTAGCCGTAGCGCTCAAGTTTCTATTTGCTAACTTAGGCGCCTCCGAGATGGTGTGCGGATCGGATGGATTGTTGGGAGGTGTTTGTCGATGAGTGGTGCTCAAAACAATGGCTAGCCCTCCACAACGAGGCCAAGGACAAACGTGCACAAATGGAAGGTGTGCCACACCATCAAGGCAGCTCCAACTTATATCAGTTCGGGCGCAACTGGGTATGTGGTTTGCTTCATGATTCATGCAATTCATTCATCATGCTAGCTTGAGCCCTTTAATTACTAATTTTCATTGTTTCTCTCTTTCAGGCACGCTACAATAAGGCGGATAAGGTGCCAGAGGTGTACGACCTGTATGCCATGGCCCACACTGCCTCTTTCAAGAAAGTCAAGGCTTTCTCTCAGTCTGACCTCGATGATGCAAACAACTTCACCAACATCTCCTCCCACAACAAGCTCGTGAGATATAGAGATGAGGGGAAGGCGAGGAAAGGGGAGGACTTTAACCCGAGCCAGGGTCCCATTGATCCAGAGCTGGTGATAAATATCTGGTGGCAGGAGGTCCCATGGCTCCATAGCCATTGGAGATGGACTTATCCGTTGTCCTAGCACTCTCCCGGAGATCAAGGCGCGCCAGTCGAGCTCCGCTCCTGAGATAAGGCCTCGTGAACGGCCAGTGCAACTCGCCATCAAGGTTAGTGATACGTACTCAGTTATCTTTCTCCATTACATTGTGTGCGCTTCCATCAATGATTACAAATGGTCATGTGAGTGGTGTTGCAGGCTGCTATACAGAGTGAGAGAGATAGAATGGAGAAACTTCTGGCGGAGGCAGCGGAGAGGCAGCGGGAGTTGGAGGAGAGGACGACAAAGATGATGGAGGAGGAGAGGGCACGGAATGACATGCAGGCAAGGGCCATGTACGAGCTCCTTGTGGTAGGTTTCTTCTGCAGATTAGCCAAAACATTCATGTAGTGTTTGTCTCATTACTAACTAGTATGACTGAGTCGTCAAAACCAAATGTGCAGTCTGTGTGCGAGAAGAGAGGTTAGACCGCTCCGCCGATGCCAATGATTGCTCCTGGGACCACGGTGAGTTTTATTTGAATGGACATTACTTGCTAGTCTTAACATTTGAGTGTCATCATGCTAACAAGACATTGGAAATGATCTTTGGTGCAGCGTAACTCCAGACAAGCATCGCACGATCCTTCTCCAGCTACCGACACGAGCCACCCCGCTCCTACACCTCCAGGATCTTGGTAAGTTTATCTAGTGTTTTGCTTAACACATGCATAAAGACCTAGACTTAGCTTTATTTCCTCCAATGCTTACCATAATGACCTAGACTTAACTTCTTCTCCTCCAAAATGACTTAATAAGCTTACTGACCTCCAAAACCATCCATTTTACCTAAGTTAGCTCTAAAACGATCTGTACTTAGCTTACTTATGTCAAAAATTGCATAATTAGCTTAGTTAGCTCATAGACGATCCATTTTACCTAAGTTAGCTCTAAAATGACCCATTTTACCTAGGTTAGCTTATAAATGACCCAGTTCATCCAAGTTAGCTCAAAAATGACCCATTTTACCTAGATTAGCTCCTAAATGATCCATTTTACCTACGTTAGCTTTAAAATAACCCATTTCACCTAGGTTAACTCCAAAATGACCCATCTTACCTCGGTTATCTCATAAACGATCCATTTCAACTAATTTAGCTCATAAACGATCCATTTCACCAAGTTAGCTAAAAAAACGATCCATTTCACCTAAATTAGCTCTTAAATGATCCATTTCACCTAAGTTAGCTCAAAAAGATCCATTTCAGCTAAATTAGCTCATAAATGATCCATTTCACCTAAGTTAGCTCAAAGACGATCCATTTCAACTAAGTTAGCTCATAAATGATCCATTTCACCTAAGTTAGCTAAAAAAATGATCCATTTCACCTTAGCTACCTCAAAAAGATCCATTTGACCTTAGTTAGCTCATAAATGACCCATTTCACGTAAGTTAGCTCATAAATGACATACTCTTCTTGTTCTAGTCTTCTTCTTGTTCTACTCTTCTTGTTCTAGTCTTCTTCTTGTTCTAGTCTTCTTCTAGTTCTACTCTTCTTGTTCTAACTTTCTTATTTTTCATTTTGCAGATTTCATTCACTTGACGAAAGCTTGCATAGATGGAGTGCTCCTTATCCCTTTCTCTATTTCTTTTGTATCGTTGAACTATGCATGTATCGTTGGATGAAACTATTGTAATATATATGGTTGGATGCCTCTATGTTGAACTTGTTATGTATGATGGAACTATGCATGTAATATATATGGTTGGATGATGAAGTTATGTGTTGGATATCTTATATGTTTGCTCTGCAATGGCCTTTTGAAATATATCTATATATGTCAGATATATTTGTGATGAAAATTGTTGGATTTAATAAAAAACAGATAAAAGAGCCAATATGCAGGCTCTTTGCCGTCCGCCACCGACGGCAACGGGCTCTTTGCCGTCTGCCGCGGACGGCAAAGAAGACACGTGGCATCCAGCTGTGCTTCCTGGGAGCTGACCCATTTGGTCAGTTTGCCTACAGTGGCAGACGACAAAGACTTTGCCATCAGTGGCAGATGGCAAAGAACCCGCACTTTGCCATCAGTGGCAGACGGCAAAGAACCTGCCATGTAGTGACGTGTAGATGACATCATACGGCGGACGACAAAGACACTAGAAATTTTGCCGTCAGCGGCGGACGGCAAAGGCCTGCCATTAGCCACTTAACGTACTGACAGCGTAATTATTGCTGTCCGCTCTATTTGCCGTCCGCCGCAGACGGCAAAGGGCCTTTGCCGTCAGCCGCCAGGAAGCAGACGGCAAAGTAGCTGTTTACCGTAGCCTACTTTGCCGGAGCCTTTTGCCATCCGCGGACGACGGCAAAGGCCTTTGCCGTCCGCCGTTCATGCCTTTGCCGTCCGCCGTGGCAGACAGCAAAATAGATGATTCTTGTAGTGGTGGAGCCCTTCGTGGACTCGCGCAACCGTTACCCTTCGTGGGTTGAAGTCTCCATCAACGTGGATGTAGGATAGCACCACCTATCCGAACCATGGGAAAAACATCCGTGTCTCCAATTGCGTTTGAATTCTCCAAACCCTTCCCTTTACATTCTTGCAAGTTGCATGCTTTACTTTCCGCTGCCAATATACTCTTTGCATGCTTGCTTGAATTGTGTGATGATTGCTTGACTTGTCCTACAATAGCTAAAATCTGCCAAAACTGTGTGCGACACTACGATCAGAGACCCTTTGAAAAAACTGTGTGCGATGCATTAATCACAAACGTGGATATAAAAAACCCATCAAAAAAGGTGCAACATGTTTGCAACGGCGGAGCCATCAAACACGGTTCATATTTTAGTTGCGTGTGCGATTCAGGGCACACAGTTAACCCGTTTTAACTATTTGCGATGAGGCAGAACAACAGAAACATGCAGCCATATCAATGTGTGTGCGATATATGACATATAGTTCGCTCCGATGAACTATTTGCTATTAGGGAGTGCAACAGAAATGATTAGCCAGATCAAGGTGTGTGTGATATAGGGCATACGGTTCACTCGAATGAACTGTTTTTTATTAGCGAACACATAAATGATTCAACTTAACAAGATGTGTGTGGTACGTGGAAAATAGCCGACTCGGATCAACTGTTTGCGATGAGAAATTACAACACATACGGTTAATATAGTTAGTTCGTGTGTGATTCTATGTGTACAAAAAACATTGAAAAATGCAAACTAGTTTCTTGCGGTGGCTAGGAGTATCACACATGATGCGTCTAGGAGTACTCGTGTGTGATGATTAGTAAGTTACACATATGTTTCCTTATGTTAACACTTGTGTGATAAATAACACGTGGCACCGGATAAGGTATTCGGGTTGTGTGTGCGCTCCACTTAGTCTTCCCGCGCTCCAGCGAATGCTTCCCGCGCTCCACATGGGTGAATTGTAAAATCCACGCCTCTTCCCTCACCGGTTTCTTGCAACCAGCTAACGGCTTGCTGCATATAACCCAGGCGGCAACGCACCGCCGCGGCACTCTGCACAGATCTAGTCCTCACCCATCTACCATTAGTTATTCCAAGCATGCCAGGCGACGACCAAAGCTTCGACGTCGACGCCTACCTGCATTACATCTTCAACGAGGAGAACGAGCCGGAGCAGGCCAGGGAGCAAAAGCTTCATTGGCCAATGCAGGCACCATGGCCCATCGGCAGCGATATCAGTGTGACAGTCCTTGGGAGCACAATCGACATATTGTAGAGGAGGTGTGATGAGCAGTTTGCCATCCACCATGCAAAAGATCCAGAGCTGCTCGGCGGCATGATCGACGACCCACCCAAACAGCCGCCGTCACTAGTGCTCATTGAGAGCCTGATGCCCCGCAAGGAATGGGCTGAGGACCTTTGCGATTCAGTCAAGACACAGGCAGCCTGCGGCTTCATCATTGCCCGCGGCGGCCATGTCAACCTCGATCCCGATGATGTGGTGGACAGGCTCGAGAGAATCCTTGATGGAGTTGATGTCCCCGATGAAGTAAAACATTGGCAACGTGATATCTTGAGGATGCAGATGATGGACAGAATTTTCTACCAGGCCAGAGACATGGAAATGGAGCGGTTCCGCGGAGTTATCATGCGCGTGATTGCATGCTGTCAAGCTCTTCTGGAAGAGGCCCAGTAGCCCCAAGAGCCTCGCAGCGCCAGCAGCTCCATAGGCGGAGGCAGGTCGGGACACTTGGAGTGAATAACCACAAGGGTGCCATGCTGATCATGGAGTCCAAGAAGACCATCTTCGAAAGGCTGCCAGCTTAGCCTTTTAGCTTATATTTTATTATAATTGTATGCATATGTAGGTCGTGAGTGTCCTGGGCCTTGCCGCATGTGGCATTTTAAATTATCCTGAATATGTAAGACAATTATTAAGAATTATTAACCATTTCCATTTATAACTTGCCTCAACGGCGAGCAGAGCGTGCGCAGGGATGCTAGAGCAGAGCGCGTCGCGGCAGCCTCAACGGCGAGCAACCACGTGGTCAACCTTCTGTCATCAATAAATTTTGACCTTGTTTCTCGTCACATTGCAGATTACAACGCAATAAGTAATTGCAAATCTATTCACATCTATCAAACCAATATGTGTTCACACTTAGCACCGGGCTATAAAAACTACCCACTCTAAAATTACTTCACAGTTCCTCTCCTCATCACCCACAAAACTGGTCTTTCCTGTCAAGTCGCTTTGTTCCGCCATGACCGGTAGCAGGAGTTTAGGGTGGACATATAACCATGCAGCAAAGACCAAGGCCGCGGAAGCACTAGAGAGGTCCCGCCGTGAAGCCGCAGCCGCAGTAGAGATGTCCCGGCACACCGCGAAGCCCTCGAATGAGCTCTCACGGGCACACGAGGGCTCTCACAAGCGCATTCGTGGCATCGGCCATCGCGACGAGCCGGCGTTCCTGAGGTCCTTCGCCGGCGATGACGACATTCTCACTGGCGTCACTAGGCAGCAGGAGTTGGTTGACGGTTTGACGAAGCTGCTCAAGATCAGTGATGCCTCAGTTGACAGCGACTTGCCTCGTCGAGCAACTCATGGGTGACAATGCGAAGCTCCTCAAGTTGCTCACCGAGAAGGAGGAGGAGGCCGCTGGGTGGAAGATGCTGCATGAGCAGAGTAGTGCCTCAGAGATGACGCTGAAAGTGGTCGTCGAGGAACTGATGGGTGCCTTGAGGAAGCTCCAGATCGAGCGCGAGCAAGAGGTGGAGGAATCCGTTGCTACTTTCAAGCAAAGTCGTGAGGAATTGAAGAAGGAGCTGGATGATTTCATCGCCCGGCGATCCATCGACGAGTAGAGACAGTAGCGACCAAGATCGTTGTCTGCAATTTCCTTCTTCTCTTGCCCCCGTGTCTTCCGGGCTTTGCCGCATGTTGCATTTTAAATTATGTAAAATATGTAAGACAATTATTATCTATGACATTGTAAATTTGTCGTCGTATTATCCGTTGCCATTTTATTTGTGGTCGTATTATCCGTTGCCCTATGTGGCAATTTAAATTAGGGCGGAATACGAGTTGAAAACACGAACAAAGCAAATGCTGCCATGGGATCACAAGCAAACACCCTCCGTCCAGGTGCTTTAATTAACCCATTAATGGAGAAGTTGTGAGCGAGGCAGGCAGCGACTAGTGCATGGAGGTCAAAGAGCTCGCTTCCTGGTGAGCATGGGCGGCCTTGATGCTCGCACATGTCCCGTCGAACCTGTGAGGTGGACAGGATGCACGCGTCCCGTCGAGCCTGCGCGGCTGACTACTCGCACGCGTCCCCTCGAGCCGGCACGGCGGACTTCTCGCACTCGTCCCATCTAATCAAACAGCTGCACGCACGCCACTGAGTATGGTTAAATTTTGACACGGTTAATATAATACAACCGTTTACGATATTAACGTGTCAGCTTTTTGTTTCAAAAATGACTTCGTTGGCTACTAATGTGTGCGACTCTTCTCAAACTGGACTTTTTTTTTACCATGGCATATATGTGCCATGTCATGAAACCATGCCAAGTTTCATGTTTTTTGGGTGACTTTTTGATTTACTGGGATTTAAAAACCAAGATTCTCAATGTTTTAGGATGACTACAAGTTTGTAATTCATTCCAATTCCTTAAACGAGACCTAAACATGCACCCAATGACACATGTACGATTTCCCACCCATTTTGCTTCACTGGAGCAAGTGCTTGTAGTTCAAATTTGAATTATGGACTTTATTAAATGCGTAGAAAACTTAGTAATTAGTAATATATATATATATATATATATATATACAATGGCCAAATGAACCCTGAATAATTTCAAATTTCAGCCCGACACTCCTGGTATTCTATGTTGCATGTAGAAAACAAAGTTCAAGGCGAGAAGAGGCAACGATTATCGTTTCGCCTAGAAGAGGGGCATGTTTCCCTACCGGAACCACGAGGGTTGCGACAGGCTCCGGTTTGTAAGAGGCTTGTAATATAGCTTCACCCAAATTGGACAATTATATGTACCATGTAGTGACACCATGCCAAGTTTCATGATTTCCTGGTGAGTTTTGGATTTACAGAGATTTAAAAACCGAGATTCGCAATGTTTGTGGCCAAGCTAGGACGGTGAGACGGTTGAATTCGTTCCCATTCATTCCATGGGACCTAACTATGCACCCCAAGGAAACTTGTACATTTTTTCTAGCCATTTTGGTGCACTGGAGCATGTATTTGTAGTTTGGATTTGAATTATGGACATTAAATGCCTAGAAAACTCAATTAATGAATAAAAAAGGTCAAACGGACCCTGAATAATTTCAAAGTTCAGCGTGAATCTCCCGTTGTTCCATGTCGCGTGTAGAAGAAAATACGAGGCTAGAAGAGGGAGTGATTATTGTTTGGCCCACAAGGGGACACGTTTCCCTATCGAAACCACGAGGGTTCTTGCGACAGGCTGCAGTTTGTAAGAGGTTTGTAATAAAGCTTGGCCAAAATTGGCAATGTTTGTACCACGACATATATGTTCCATGACGTGACACCATGCCACCTTTGATGACTTTTTGGTGAGTTTTGGATTTATGGGGACTTAAAAACCGAGATTCGAAATGTTTAAGGACGAGTCAGGACATCGGTATGGTTGTAATTCGTTCCCATTCCTGGCATGGGACCTAAAGATGCACCCAAGGACACATGTATAATTTTTCTAGCCATTTTGGTGAACTGGAGATGTATTTGTAGTTTAGGTTTAAATTATGGACATTAAATGCCTCGGAAACTCAATTAGTGTATAAAAGGCCAAACGAACCCTGAATAAGTTTAAATTTCAGCACGGATATCATGTCGTTCCATGTTGCTTGTGGAAGAAAATACAAGGCGAAAAGAAGCAGTGAGTACATTTTGCCCACAAGGGGAACATGTTTCCCTATCGGAACCACAAGGCTTCTTTGAGGGAAGCTCAGGTTTTTGCAAGAGGTTTGTAATAAAGCTTGGCCCAAAGTAGACAATGTTTTTACCACGACATATATGTGCCATGACGTGACACCATGCCACCTTTGATGACTTTCTGGTGAGTTTAGGATTTACGGGGATTTAAAAACCGAGATTCCAAATGTTTGAGGACAAGCTAGGACGTGGGTATAGTTGTAATTCGTTCCCATTCCTGGCATGGGACGTAAACATGCACCCAAGGACACATGTATAAATTTTCTAGCCATTTTGGTGAACTGGAGCATGTATTTGAAGTTTAGATTTGAATTATGGACATTAAATGCCTAGGAAACTCAATTAGTGTATAAAAAGGCCAAACGAACCCTGAATAAGTTTAAATTTCAGCACGAATATCCTGTCGTTCCATGTTGCCCGTAGAAGAAAATACAAGGCGAAAAGAGGCAGTGATTACGTTTCGCCCACAAGGGGAACACTTTTCCCTATCGGAACCACGAGGCTTCTTTGAGAGAAGCTTCGGTTTTTGTAAGATGTTTGTAATAAAGCTTGGCCCAAATTGGACAATGTTTTTACCACGACATATATGTCCCATGACGTGACACCATGCCACCTTTGATGACTTTCTGGTGAGTTTAGGATTTACGGGGACTTAAAATCGAGATTCCAAATGTTTGAGGACGAGCCAGGATGCGGGTATAGTTGTAATTCGTTCCCATTCCTGGCATGGGACCTAAACATGCACCCAAGGACACATGTATAAATTTGCTAGCCATTTTGGTGAACTGGAGCATGCATTTGAAGTTTAGATTTGAATTATGGACATTAAATGCCTTGGAAACTCAATTAGTGTATAAAAAGGCCAAACGAACCCTGAATAAGTTTAAATATCAGCACAGATATCCTGTCGTTCCATGTTGCCCATAGAAGAAAATACAAGGCGGAAAGAGGCAGTGATTATGTTTCGCCCACAAGGGGGACATGTTTCCCTATCGGAACCACAAGCTTTGAGAGAAGCTCCGGTTTGTAAGAGACTTGTAATAAAACTTGCGCCACAATGGACAAAAAAAATTCCTCGACATATAAGTGCCATGTCGTGACACCATGCCTGGTTTCACGTTTTTTGGCCTAGTTTTGGATTTACGGGGATTTAAAAACCGAGATTCTTCTCACAAAATGTTTTCAAATAGCACATGGTTCACTCACAAAAGCCGACATTCAATGAAAACTTCGTGGAAACCATATTTTAAAGTTTCATAAAAATCTGAAAAAATGTGGGATGTTAAGAAGGTGATGTTTTATTGCGACACAAAATTTCAAGTTGAAAAAATTACGAGATGTGAGCTATGAAAAAGAAAAAATCAGCCCTGAATAGTGACATTACTATTCGGCACTATTGAACAATGATTTTTTCTTTTTCATAGCTCACATCTCGTAATGTGTTTCAACTTGAAATTTTGTGTGGCAATAAAACATCATCCTCTTAACATCCCGCATTTTTTTTAATTTTTTTTGAAACTTCAAAACTTCTTTTTCTCGTGGTTTTCACTGGTTTCCACCGAATGTTGGTTTTCGTATGATATTCTTCCCCCTGCTACGCACGCGATCTGAGTCGTGCATTCTGATTGGCCAGAACTCAAACCCCACGGATCGTACGTGTGCACCGTTGGATGCTCCCAGATCGAACGGTAACCCTGAGCCCTTTCGACAGCACATGCAGTACATGGGTAAGCACTATGCGCATGCGCCGTGCTAGCTCACGCTTCCTTCTCTACTAGGTTTTCAAAATAGGCCACCGTTTCTCGCCACTCCTCACATCAGTTTCTCGCCTCTTCTTCCATCGTTTCCGCTACCATTGTCAGTGATCATTGAAGGTTTGAGTCATATATGCATGATGTAGATGTTCATTTAATTCTGATAGTTCATCTCATCCAAAATCAATTAGTTTTATAAAAAAATCTATTTTAAGATTCATTGAATTGTGCATTGTAAAGGTCAAAACAAAACGTGACAATTCATTTAGAAAAAAAGTTTGGGCAATTAAGATATGGAAGATTCTAGAGAAGAAAGGAGAAGTACTTGTGTTTTGAGGTTTGTGCATTATCCTTAAGTTCAACCACGGAGTCTTCCAGATTGTGCATGTGGCAGAATCTGGTGGAATGTAGATGATATCCAACGGCCAGTAGTACTCGGATTTGCCATCTCTATACCGTTGGATTGGCTTCATCCAACAACCAACTTTCAAAGTTATTCGCACACTATATAGGTGTATATATATATATATATATATATATATGTGTGTGTGTGTGTGTGTGTGTGTGTCCCATGCTAGACCAAATAAAGTTTGAGCGCATGCGTGGGACGACTCCCTCGGCCGCCGCCTCGAAGTTGGGAAACTGACATCGTACGTATTGAACCAGGCTTGGAGTCAGGTACAGTGTTCGGTTTGTAATGTAGTTGGTGGCCCATCGAAGTTTTGCATTTTGGATTTAAACACATCCCACACCACCGTACCCATACATATTTTCGGTCCGCATGCAGTGTATGCGGGGTCTTCTGATCGACCACGTCTCCCTTGTGTGTTTTTTTGTGACGACACACATGTCTGTAGGCTCCTCGAGTGTATATATATCATCCCTTTGATCGATAATGAGGGGTATGTGTTGGCCATGAATGGATTCCTCCTAGTTCGTGTTAGGGACGGTCACCATCACATGTCGCTCAACCAAAGCTCGAGCTCATACATTGTCAGGATTCCCTCCCACATGCTCGGATTGCTGGTTTCGACCTACATCAAACCCTGCGTATCTCGTCCTTAACTACCTTGCATTCATGGTTGTTGTTTGTTTCGAGAGGTAGGCACCACATCTAAATTGTACATTATTCTATATTGAAAACACACATCACCCCTTCCCAACGTACACCATTTTGGGCCGCATGCAAGAGGTGCTAGTTTTGTGGTCCCTCTCGTGCGATTTTTATGATGGTTCAATCTATTATCCCAAGCGGTTTATCGACAACAACACCTGTCATTTGACCAAACGATAGATTCATTGGTCCGTCTTATGGTAGGTCATGGCGACATGCATGTATGACCAAAGTATCGATCATTACGTGCATCCGCCCCGCTGACACAAAGTGGGAGGTTGTGGGACAAGCATCCTAGCTAGGTACGATATATATATCCAAGGGTGCTTTCGGGTTTACGAGGAAGGTGCCACCAAAGTTATGCATTGTGTATTTAAAGTTTTAAACATCCCCAATATTCCTACATATATTTGGCCACTTCCATGTGGTTCTTGACTTCTGGCCCCTCTCATCGATCTTCCACGACACGCCCAACCGTGGGCCCGCGCGGTCAAAGTTGTGCATTGGAATTTTGAACATCACAGACCACCCTTTTCACTCATATATATTTGGGCCACATGCTGGTGTGGCTGTCTTCTGACCCTCTCTAATGTTATTTTTTGTTGCAAAGACTCTGATGATGCTCAACGAACACGGGTATAATATCTTAACCGTGTGCGATACAAGTGCACTGTGAATCACCACGCCTGCGCAAGCGCGAGCAAAGGTGGAGGTAGTACCTCAACCATGTGCGATGCAAGTACGCTATAAAATCACCACGACTGCGCAAGCGTGAGCAAAGGGTCGAGGTACTGGCTTAACCGTGTGCGATGCAAGTGTGCTGTAAAAACAACACCTGTGCAAGCTAAATGCATGTAGGTTTATTTGGAAATTAGGACGAACCATGTGTGATAGACCAACTAGCTAGAAATATAAAAACAAACTACCCGCCTTGAGTGTTGCAAAAATCAGCGGTTCCACGCCACTTTTCCTTATTATCATACACGCATATTGTTACTAGACCGTGTGCGATCTTGGGCACTCACGCCCCGCATCAATTCCTTTACCCAAATTTTAGTAGCCGCCGTACTTCAACCGTCGCCCACACTACTCCAGCACCGACCTTATAGTAAAATTGCAGTAGCTGAGGCATTTGAACCGTCGCCCTCCCTCGTCCACCACCATCTCCACCAACCATTACTAAAAATTTCAGTAGCCACGGCGTATCCTCAAACACCAACCCCCCCTCCACAGTCCCCCACCCGCTGCCTCCCCCTCGAACCCTAGCTCACGACTGCCGCCGGCTATCGGTGGGAACGACACCTATGGGATCACTAGGATCCCTTCTACGGTCGGCGGGCGCGGGGTCGTGAGAAGAGTAGGTTTAGGAGCAAGCACATGGATCGTTTACCCAGGTTCGGGCCGTGAGGATGCGTAAAACCCTAGTCCTGCTTTGCTGGATGTATTGAGTGTTCTTGAGCTTTCCGAACTAGCTATGGTGGTTGTCTCGTTTCAAAAAGCCGAATCCCTCTCCTGGTCACCTCGGGCCTCATTTTATAGGAAAAAGGGGCTGCCACAACGGCACACAAGAGGTGGAAAGGCCTACAGTGCGTGAGCTTATCGCACGGCATTACGGGACAAAGTGCATTAAATGCACTACGTAGATGTCCATTAGCTTTATCGGGGACGGGAACGAGGCCCGTCCTGTCCGTCGCCGCTTTGCCTCACTTCGACACGCGCCCAGGCTGGCAATGCATGCAACGCATTGTAGGCAGGCAAGCAGCTGAGGTGGCGTGGTGGTACGACCTTTAGGAAGATGTGCGTGCCGCCACGCAGGTGCTTGCTGATTTGGCCTGGAAGATGCATGTTGCCACACAGGTGCCTTCCCAGCTGGTTGGGCTGGCAGCTGCATGCGAACGGCAGTGGAGTCTTGGCTGGTGCGAGCCTGGCAGTGGCCCTGCTGACGCCCTCGACAAGCATCTTGCTGGGGCTCAGCAAGGGTCTTGTCGTGGCGCTGTTGTCATCCCCGGCAAGGATCTTGCCAGGGGTCTTGTGGATTTCCTCGGCTAGGATCCTGCCGAGGGTCGCCGTCTTCTAGTCCTCATCTGAACTCATATATTTATGAGCTTGACGAAGATTTGCATGCCACCACAGAGGCGCCTCCTGAGCCTTGGTTCAAATGTAGTTGGCTAGGTTGGAGCTGGTGGGCTCAAGGGTGGTTCACTCCGCTGGCATCGGGCAAGTTGCCCCGGCAAGGCTGTTGCCAGGGCTGCAGGGGGCCGCCTCGGCAAGGATCTTGCCGAGGGAGTCCACCTCGCCCTCTTGCCCTCTTGTGCTCCCGGTCTTGGCGTCGCCTTGGTCGTCTTGTGCCTTGGCTTCTCTCCAGCTTCCCTCCTCTGTCGTGTTAAGTGTGGCCGCGGCGCGTGGCTCTGACTTCCCATGCACAAGTAAAGGGGTCAAAGGAGAGCCCCTACTTTTGTACACCGACAGGAGCCCCCGGGCCTGGGCCACACATAAGCGCGACGCGTTGTTGGGCTAGGCCCAGAACGGTGCGCGGACACGTGGGGCAGATTTTACCATAGTAATTTCTCGTCCGCTGCGCTTCCCCACGACCCGCGTTGAACGCGCGATGTGGAGGGTCGTGCGTGACATGGAAGTCATGCGTGGGGAGGTTCCTGCATGCATGCATCACATCGTGGTAAAGAGGCGGCTCGTGCCTTCCCCATAAAAGGATGGAGGCACAGAGGCACGACCAATTTACTCGGGTGGACTCGGGTCGTGGCCTTCAAGGCACCCGCGCCCCACGATCATGGGGTGGGGAGCGGCCGCTTCGCCTGTCCCTTCAATGCTGCTCGCTCGCCATGTGTCCCTCATGCAGGTGGTAGGAGGTGGAGGCAGGAAACCGGGCCGTTGCTGATTGGGGCAACGGGCCAGTCCTGATTCCTTGCACCATCGATGAACGGATTGGTCGAGTGGGGCGGCCGAGCCCCGACTCCGCCCCTTTATACGGAGGGGAGGGGGGGCGACATTCCACATTCTTCCATCATCTGTCTCTGTCACATCCCTAGCTTCTGGTAATGCACTAGGCTAGCCTCATGTGTGCATCATGCTTAATCTTGAAAGAAACTTGAAATGGGGATTGCCTAAACCCCTAGCATCAAAGGAATTCACTAGGTTCACCTAAAATATTTTCAGTAAATCTAAATGGCTTTCAAAAATGTTCACCCGTTTCCTCAAGGTCTCCATCAGGAATTTGCAGCCTTATGATCACAACGGGCAAGATCAAGTTCAGGCCGGCCCCGCCGTCAACCAGCATCTTATTCACCTTGAGGTTGCGTATCGTTGGTGAGACCAACAACAGCAAACACCCGACCGCAGTCATGCGGTCAGGGTGGTCCTCTGCGTCAAAGATGAGGGGCGTGTTGGACCACTTCAGTGGCTTCTGAGCGTCGAACGTGGCTCTACTACTGTAATCTCACGTGCCCACAGCTTGAGCTGGCGGTGAGAAGTGTGCAGCGAGGCGCCACCATCGACGCACATGGCCTCCGTAGCCTACTGGAACTCATGCTCACTAGACTCGTCGTCCTCGTCACAATCATCGTCTTCCTGCTTCTTGTCGCGGCCCCGGGCAGGCCTCTCTTGCTGGTTATCCTTGCCGCGGCGACCTCCTTGGCCGCCACGCTTCTTGCCGGATCCTTCGGCACCATCCCAACCCTTCTCCTTGTCCCGCCTCTCATATTAGGCTTTTTGCTTTTTAGCAAGCAACTCAACTTGTCGGCAGTTCTGGAGGTCGTGGCCCTTGGTGTGGTGGATCTTGTAGTACTGCTTGTCGGAGCCCCTGGCTTGTCGGCAGCCGCCAAGGCCTAGCAAGCGGCGCACCCGGCAATCTCCTTGCCGGGGTCGTCTGCCTTGGCCTTCTTGGCGGCGCTGGTGTCGCCGGACCCCTCGATGGAAAGCACGGTCTTGTCCTTGCATTTCCTGTTGTAACGTCGGCCCTTCTTCATCGGGGTGGCGTTGTCTTCGCCGGTAGAGTCGGTTTCTGCACCGGCGTCTTCGCCGGGGTACTTCCTTCCCTCTTCAGCCCGGGCGCATCTATCGGCCAGAACGTAAAGTTCGGCCACGTCCTTGACCTTGTTCATTGCCAGCTCTTCACGCATCTTGCGGTTATGCACATTCTGATGGAATGCACTGATCACGGCGGCAGGATGAACATCCAGGATGTTGTATTGCACTAGGCTGAACCTCTGTATGTACTTGCGTAGGTTTTCACCTTCCTTCTGGGGAATGATATGCAAATCACTCGCCTGGCCATGAGCTTGGTGGCCTCCAGTGAAGGCACCAACGAACCCGTGGCACAAATCTGACCAAGAAGAAATGGAATCCACTGGCAAGTGCATCAACCAAGACATGACATTGGGTTTCAAGGCCAACATGAAGTAATTGGCAAGCACCTTATCGTCACGAGCTCCAGCGGCTTGCATCGCGATGGTGTAGATGCTGAGGAACTCTGACGGGTGGGTCTTGCCGTTGTACTTCTCGCCGACGTCGGGCTTGAACGTGCGGTGGGACGGCCACTGGAACTGCCGCAGCTCACAGGTAAAGGCTGGGCAACCCACCTCGTAAGGTAGGACGCCGGAGCCTCCCGGTGCTGGGTGGTCCATAGCGGGCCCCGCCCGCCTGTCTGACTGGTGGCGCGTATCATGCCGGCGCTCGATGGTGGTTCGAGCGTCTTCATGGGCTCGCTCCTGAAGAACCCAGCATTGATCGCGGCGGGTTCGTGGGTCGGGTGACGCTATGGAAATGTCATCACAAGCGTCATCATGATGGATCGACATCCGCGGTGGCTGGCGTGGAGGAGAAGAGTGCACCGTGGCCGCGGCGCCTCCGGCCCCTCCACCGCTAGCATGCTGTGGCTCGATGGAGCGCCGGCCTGAGGGCCTCGCCGGCCGTGGCTCGCCTTTGTTGGCGACGCCGACGAGGCTCCGGATAGTGGCTCTCCACTCGTCGAGCTTCTACACGGCAGGAGGGAAGTCGAGGAGCAGCTAAGCGCGTGCCAAGGCTTCTACTGGCGTGGGCGGTGGCGAAAGCTGTGTGGACCGTAGCACACTTCGACTTCTAACCATGTTAGAAGGAGCTCTGTCACAGCCCATCGGCTGTGCGCCGTCCTCGCCAGCACTTCGGCTGGCATGCTGGCCTCCTTCGTCCCGCGGATGATGCACATGACTCTTCCTACGGCAGCGTCCAGGGTCACCGACGTGGTGACGCTGCTTGTCTTGCACAACCTGGGAAGAGCGCCCTATGGGTGCCGGAGTGGGCGTCTTGGAGGTCGCCGCGCCGCCCGTGGGTGGTACGGCGACGCCCCCAGAGGGTCCCGCGCTGTCTGCGGGGGGCTCACCGTCTCTGGATTTCGCGACGTGTGGCCCGTCGCCTTGCGCACGAACGACGCTGCTCGCCAGGCTCTGACTGCCAGAGCGATGTTGGTGCCCGCGGGTCGTGCCTCGGGTTCTGTCCGCGACCGGCCCGCTGCTCGCCCGCACCGGTACGGGCCGTCCGGCCCCTGACGAACCGACCGCCGTGGCCTTCTTATTCTTGGGAGCCATGGCGACGAAGAACCGCTAGGCTAACTGCTAGACCAGATTCCCACAACTGCATTCCCCTACCTAGCACGCCAAAGATATCGGTGG
Organism: Triticum dicoccoides; assembly: GCF_002162155.2. Taxonomy (NCBI): domain Eukaryota; kingdom Viridiplantae; phylum Streptophyta; class Magnoliopsida; order Poales; family Poaceae; genus Triticum; species Triticum dicoccoides. The sequence goes on from NC_041386.1 coordinate 377,488,939, forward strand.
GAACGACACCTATGGGATCACTGGGATCCCTTCTATGGTCGGCGGGCGCGGGGTCGTGAGAAGAGCAGGTTTAGGAGCAAGCACATAGATCGTTTACCTAGGTTCGGACCGCGAGGATGCGTAAAACCCTAGTCCTGCCTTGGTGGATGTATTGAGTGTTCTTGAGCTTTCCGAACTAGCTACGGTGGCTGTCTCATTTCCAAATCCCTCTCTTGGTCGCCTCGGGCCTCCTTTTATAGGAAAAGGGGGCTGCCACAGCGGCACAAAGGAGGTGGAAAGGCCTATAGTGCGCGAGCTTATCGCACGGCATTACGGGACAAAGTGCATTAAATGCACTACGTAGGTGTCCATTAGCTTTATCGGGGACGGGAACGAGGCCCGTCCCGTCCGTCGCCGCTTCGCCTCGCTTCGACACGCGCCCAGGCTAGCGATCCATGCAACACCATGTAGGCAGGCAGGCAGCTGAGGTGGCGCGGTGGTAGGGCTTTTAGGAAGATCTGCATGCCGCCACGCAGGTGCTTGCTAATTTGGCCTGGAAGCTGCATGTTGCCACGCAGGTTCCTGCCCAGCTGGTTGGGTTGGCAGCTGCATGTGAACGGCGATGGAGTCTTGGCTGGTGCGAGCCTGGCAGTGGTCCTGCTGATGCCCTTGGCAAGGGTTTTGCAGGGGGCTCAGCAAGGGTCTTGCTGTGGCGCTGCTGTCATCCCCGACAAGGATCTTGTCGGGGGTCTTGTGCATTTCCTCGGCTAGGATCCTGCCGAGGGTCGCCGTCTTCTAGTCCTCATCTGAACTCATATATTTATGAGCTTGATGAAGATTTGCATGCCACCATAGACGCGCCTCCCGAGCCTTGGTTCCAACGCAGCTGGTTAGGTTGGAGCTGGTGGGCTCAAGGGTGGTTCACTCTGCTGGCATCGGGCAAGTTGCCCTGATACGTCCATTTTGCATCATGCTTTTATATCGATATTTATTGCATTATGGACTGTTATTTCACTTTATGTCACAATACTTATGGCTATTCTCTCTTATTTTACAAGGTTTACATAAGGAGGGAGAATGCTGGCAGCTGGAATTCTGGGCTAGAAAAGGAGCAAATATTAGAGACCTATTCTGCGCAACTCCAAAAGTCCTGAAACTCCACGGAACTTCTTAAAATAAATAAAGAAAAATCCTCGCCAAAGATGAAGGCCAGGGGGCCCACACCCTTCTCACGAGGGTGGGGGGCGCGCCCCCTAGCTCGTGGGCCCCCTGGTGGCTCTCTGATGCCCATCTTCTCCTATATGAAGTCTTTTGATGAGAAAAAAATAAGAAGGAACTTTTCGGGACGAAACTCCATCGCCACGAGGCGGAACCTTGGCGGATCCAATCTAGAGCTCCGGCAGAGCTGTTCTGCCGGGGATACTTCCCTCCCGAAGGGGGAAATCATCACCATCGTCATCACCAACGCTCCTCTCATCAGGAGAGGGCAATCTCCATCAACATCTTCACCAGCACCATCTCCTCTCCAAACCGTAGTTCATCTCTTGTATCCAATTCTTGTCTCAAAGTCCGGGATTGGTGCTAGTAGGTTGCTAGTAGTGCTGATTACTCCTCGTAATTGATGCTAGTTAGTTTATTTGGTGGAAGATCATATGTTCAGATCCTATATGCATATTATTACCCCTCTGATTATGAACATGAATATGCTTTGTGATTAATTACGTTCGTTCCTGAGGACAAGGGAGAAGTCTTGCTATGAGTAGTCATGTGAATTTGGTATTTGTTTGATATTTTGATAAGATGTATGTTGTCTAGCCTCTAGTGGTGTTATGTGATCGTCGACTACATAACACTTCACCATTATTTGGGCCTAGAGGAAGGCATTGGGAAGTAATAAGTAGATGATGGGTTGCTAGAGTGACAGAAGCTTAAACCCTAGTTTATGCGTTGCTTCGTAAGGGGCTGATTTGGATCCATATGTTTCATGCTATGGTTAGGTTTACCTTAATACTTTTGTTGTAGTTGCGGATGCTTGCAATAGAGATTAATAATAAGTGGGATGCTTGTTCAAGTAAGAACAGCACCCAAGCACCGGTCCACCCACATATCAAATTATCAAAGTATCGAACGCGAATCATATGAACAAGATGAAAACTAGCTTGACGATATTCCCATGTGTCCTCAGGAGCGCTTTTCCTATTATAAGAGTTTGTTCTGGTTTGTCCTTTGCTACAAAAGGATTGGGCCACTTTGCTGCACTTTATTTACTTTTGTTACTTGTTGCTCGTTACAATCTATCTTGTCACAAAACTATCTGTTACCACTTATTTCAGTACTTGCAGAGAATACCTTGCTGAAAACCACTTATCATTTCCTTCTGCTCCTTGTTGGGTTCGACACTCTTACTTATCGAAAGGACTACGATAGATCCCCTATACTTGTGGGTCATCAAGACTCTTTTATGGCACCGTTGCCGGGGAGTGTAGCGTCTTTGGTAGGTGGAATTTGGTAAGGAAAAATTTATATAGTGTGCTGAAATTTACTGTAGCTTGTTACTATGGAAAGTAATTCTCTGAGGGGCTTGTTCGGGGTATCTTCACCCCATCCAGTAGAGCAAAGAGTTGCTCCTCAACCTACTGAACCTATTGAAAATGAAACTCCTTTTGAATTTCCTTCGGGTATGATGGAAAAACTGCTAGCTAACCCTTTTACAGGAGATGGAACAAAGCATCCTGATGAGCACTTAATATGTGTGGATGAAGTTTGTGGATTATTTAAGCTTGCAGGTATATCCCGATGATGTTGCTAAGAAGAAGGTCTTCCATTTATCTTTGAAGGGAGACGCATTGATATGGTATAGGCTATGTGGTGATATGAGATCATGGGACTTTAAAAGATTGAAGTTGGAATTTCATCAAAAGTATTACCCTATGCATCTTGTTCATCGTGATCGCAATTATATATATAATTTCTGGCCTCGCGAAGGAGAAAGCATCGCTCAAGCTTGGGGGAGGCTTAAATCAATGTTATATTCATGCCCCAATCATGAGCTCTCGAGAGAAATAATTATGCAAAGTTTTTATGCTCGGCTTTCTGAAAACAATCGCACCATGCTCGATACTTCTTGTGCTGGCTCTTTTATGATGAATACTATTGAATTCAGATGGAATTTATTGGATAGAATTAAACGCAACTCTGAAGATTGGGACCTCGACGAAGGTAAGGAGTCAGGTATGACACCTAAGTTTGATTGTGTTAAATCTTGTATGGTTTTAGCTATTTTCCGTAAGTTTAGCACTAAATATGGACTTGACTCTGAGATAGTAGCTTCTTTCTGTGAATCTTTTGCTACTTATGTTGATCTCCCTAAGGAGAAGTGGTTTAAATATCATCCTCCTATAGAAGTAAAAATAGCTGCACCTATTAAAGTTGAAGAAAAGACTGTCACTTATAATGATCCTATTGTTCCTACTTCTTATGTTGAGAAACCACCTTTCCCTATTAGAATAAAGGATCATGCTAAAGCTTCAACTGTTGTTCGTAAAAGCAATATTAGAACTTATACACCTCCTGAGCAAGTTAAAGTAGAACCTAATATTGCTATTGTTAAAGATCCTCTTGTCTGATAATATTGATGGGCATGTTATTCAGTTCGAAGGTGAAACTGCTAGAATTGCTAAACCTTGTGATAAAGATAAACATAGACCTGTGGTAGGCGTGCCTGTTATTTCTGTTAAAATAGGACATCATTGTTATCATGGCTTATGTGATATGGGTGCTAGTGCTAGTGTTATACCGCATACTTTATATGAATAAATTAAGAATGAAATTGCACCTGCTGAATTAGAAGATATTGATGTCACAATTAAACTTGCCAATAGAGATACTATTTCAGCGATGGGAATTGTTAGAGATGTTGAAGTCTTGTGTGGGAAAACGAAATATCCTGCTGATTTTCTTGTTCTTGGTTCCCCACAAGATAGCTTTTGTCCCATTATATTTGGTAAACCCTTCTTAAATACTGTCAATGCTACCATACAAAGAATGTTGTTACTGTTGGCTTGGATGATATGGTTCATGAGTTTAATTTCTCTAAATTTAGTAAACAACATCGTGAGGAAGAATTATCTAGTAAGGATGAAATTATTGGTCTTGCTTCTATTGCCGTACCTCCTAGTGATCCTTTAGAACACTATTTGCTAGACCATGAAAATGATATGTTCGTGAATGAAAGAAGGGAAATAGATGAAGTATTCTTTAAACAGGAACCTATTCTGCATCACAATTTTCCTGTTGAAATCCTAGGGGATCCTCCTCCACCTAAGGGTGATCCCATGTTTGAGCTTAAACCGTTGCCTGATAATCTTAAATATGCTTATCTTGATGAAAAGAAGATATATCCTGTTATTATTAGTGCTAACCTTTCAGAGCATGAAGAAGAAAGATTATTGAAAACTATAAAGAAGCATCGTGCTGCTATTGGATATACTCTTGATGATCTTAAGGGCATTAGTCCCACTCTATGTCAACATAAAATAAATTTGGAAGCAGATGCCAAACCAGTTTATGATCCTCAACGACGTCTGAATCCTAAAATGAAAGAAGTGGTGAGAAAAGAAATACTGAAGCTTCTGGAGGCAGGTATAATTTACCCCGTTGCTGATAGTGAGTGGGTAAGTCCTGTCCATTGTGTCCCCAAGAAGGGATGTATTACTGTTGTTCCTAATGATAAAGATGAATTGATTCCACAAAGAATTATCACAGGTTATAGGATGGTAATTGATTTCTGCAAATTAAATAAAGCTACTAAGAAAGATCATTACCCCTTACCTTTTATTGATCAAATGCTAGAAAGATTATGCAAACATACACACTATTGCTTTCTAGATGGTTATTCTGGTTTTTCTCTCAAATACCTGTGCCGGCTAGATATCAATCAAAGACTACTTTTACATGCCCTTTTGGTACTTTTGCTTATAGACGTATGCCTTTTGGTTTATGTAATGCACCTGCTACCTTTCAAAGATGCATGATGGCTATATTCTCTCACTTCTGTGAAAAAATTTGTGAGGTTTTCATGGATGACTTTTCCGTCTATGGTTCCTCTTTTGATGATTGCTTGAGCAATCTTGATCGAGTTTTGCAGAGATGTGAAGAAACTAATCTTGTCTTGAATTGGGAAAAGTGCCACTTTATGGTTAATGAAGGTATTGTCTTGGGGCATAAAGTTTCTGAAAGAGGTATTGAAGTTCATAAATCCAAGGTTGATGCTATTGAAAAGATGCCATGTCCCAAGGACATCAAAGGTATAAGAAGTTTCCTTGGTCATGCCGGATTTTACAGGAGGTTCATTAAGGACTTCTCAAAAATTTCTCGGCCTCTGACTAACTTATTGCAAAAAGATATACCATTTGTCTTTGATGATGATTGTGTAGAAGCATTTGAAATACTTAAGAAAGCATTAGTATCTGCACCTGTTGTTCAGCCACCGGATTGGAATTTACCATTTGAAATTATGTGTGATGCTAGTGATTATGCTATAGGTGATGTTCTAGGTCAAAGAGTTGATAAGAAATTAAATGTTATTCATTATGCTAGTAAGATTTTAGACAATGCTCAAAGAAATTATGCTACTACTGAAAAAGAGCTTTTAGCAGTTGTATTTGCTTGTGATAAGTTCAGATCTTATATTGTTGATTCTAAAGTAACTATTCACACTGATCATGCTGCTATTAAATATCTTATGGAAAAGAAAGATGCTAAACCTAGACTTATTAGATGGGTTCTCTTGCTACAAGAATTTGATTTGAATATTGTTGTTAGAAAGGGAGCTGAGAACCCCGTTGCAGACAACTTATCTAGGTTAGAAAATATTCTTGATGACCCACTACTTATTAATGATGACTTTCCTGATGAACAATTAAATGTTATAAGTACTTCTCATAGTACACCATGGTATGCTGATGATGCTAATTATATTGTTGCTAAGTTTATACCACCTAGCTTTACACACCAACAAAAGAAAAAGTTTTTCTATGATTTAAGACATTACTTTTGGGATGACCCACATCTTTATAAAGAAGGAGTAGATGGGTTATTAGACGTTGTGTACCTGAGCATGAACAGGAACAGATTCTACGCAAGTGTCATTCCGAGTCTTATGGAGGACACCACGCTGGAGATAGAACTGCACATAAGGTATTACAATCTGGTTTTTATTGGCCTACTCTCTTCAAGGATGCCCGTAAGTTTGTCTTGTCTTGTGATGAATGTCAAAGAATTGGTAATATTAGTAGACGTCAAGAAATGCCTATGAATTATTCACTTGTTATTGAACCATTTGATGTTTGGGCTTTGATTATATGGGACCTTTTCCCGCCTCTAATGGACACACACATATTTTAGTTGGTGTTGATTACGTTACTAAGTGGGTAGAAGCTATTCCAACTAGTAGTGTTGATCATAACACCTCTATTAAAATGCTTAAAGAAGTTATTTTCCCGAGGTTTGGAGTCCCTAGATATTTAATGACTGATGGTGGTTCACACTTTATTCATGGTGCTTCCCGTAAAATGCTTGCTAAATATGATGTTAATCATAGAATTGCATCTCCTTATCACCCACAGTCTAGTGGTCAAGTAGAATTGAGCAATAGAGAGCTCAAATTAATTTTCCAAAAGACTGTTAATAGGTCTAGAAAGAATTGATCTAAGAAACTTGATGATGCATTATGGGCTTATAGAACTGCACACAAAAATCCTATGGGTATGTCTCCGTATAAAATGGTTTATGGAAAAGCATGTCACTTACCTCTCGAACTAGAACACAGGGCATATTGGGCTATTAAAGAGCTTAACTATGCTTTCAAACTTGCCGGTGAGAAGAGGTTATTTGATATTAGCTCACATGATGAATGGAGAACCCAAGCTTATGAAAATGCCAAGTTGTTTAAACAAAAAGTTAAAAGATGGCATGACAAAAGGATACAAAAGCGTGAGTTTAATGTACGTGATTATGTATTGCTATACAACTGTCGTTTAAGATTTTTTGCAGGAAAACTTCTCTCTAAATGGGAAGGCCCCTATGTTATCGAAGAGGTCTATCCTTCCGATGCCATAAAGATCAACAACTTCGAGGGCACAAATCCGAAAGTGGTAAATGGTCAAAGAATTAAACATTATATCTCAGGTAATCCCATAAATGTTGAAACCAATATTATTGAAACCGTAACCCCGGAGGAATACATAAGGGACACTTTCTGGAACGTTTCAGACTCCGAAAAGGAATAGGTATGTGGTACGGTAAGTAAACCGACTCCAGAACAATTTTAAGGCAATATTTCTCTGTTTTGGAATATTTAAAAAATAGAAAAATAAGTAGTAGTCCGGGAAGGACACGAGGGGCCCACGAGGGTAGTGGGCGCGCCCTACCCCCCTGGGCGCGCCCCCTACCTCGTGAGCACCTCGTGTGCCTTCCGGACTCTGTTTTCTTGCACGTTACGTATTTTGGTCGGTAAAAATTCATTATATAATCTCCCGGAGGTTTTGACTCCCGTATCACGCAAAAATCTCCTGTTTTTGTTTCGAGCTATTTTTCTGACAGATCTAGGTTATCATGACGGCCCCAAGCGCCTCCAAGGACAAGTTCTTCGAGAAGGTCATCAACCCTTACCTCGTGGAGGTGCTGCGACACCCTCAAACCATTGAGTTGCGTGATGGGTTGCTGCACATCCGCGATGAAGAGGGACCAAAGGGGACCGGAAGCATAGAGACGAGGCTCGAAGCATTGGAGCAACAAGTTTTCAAGTGCCAGGGGATGGTGGAGCGTGGAATCAACGCTATCCACACGATACTCGCGGAGTTCACTAACAACTACAAGCCGGATGCCAAGAACACCGAGGAAGCCTTCTTGAAGCTATATGAGAAGATCGAGCACCTCCAAGCCCAAGTCTATGACCTTCAAAACCAAAACCGTGAGTATGAATATAGATTCAAAAGAATGAGTTTGGCTGCAGATTTGAGGATTCCGGAGACTCGATCATCTTTCTATGATGGTGAACCTATGCCTTGGAAGATGGATGACAGGCCCGGATCATCAACAACACCTCTACCGTCTCCTCCAACAACGAAGAATTGAGTATCTGGGTATGGGCACTCCCCTTGGCAACTGCCAAGCTTGGGGGAGGTGCCCCGGTATCGTATCACAATCACAACTCCTATCTTTATCGTTTTTCTTAGTTTGATCCTATTAGTAGTATCTTAATCTAGTAGAATGAAGTTTATGGCATGATCTAGTTTTGAGTTTTGCTTTATGATCTCTCTATGTAATCTAGTCCGTGAGCTATATATAATAAAGATTAGTGTTGAGTCAAGGGCTTGATTATTTTGCCATGATCTTGGGTGAATAAAAGAAAAGAAAAAAAGAATAAAAAGAAACAAAAAGTTCATATTGACCTTATTGAGAGTAATGACTTCACATAGAAAGAGTATGATGATTAAAAGTTGTTGGGAATTGGCATACATAGCTTTGGTCATTGTTGCAATTAATAGGAAGTAATAAGGAAAGAGAGGTTTTCACATATAGATATATTACCATTGACATCTTTTATGATTGGGAGCACTCATTAAAATATGACATGCTAAAGAGTTGATGTTGGACAAGGAAGACAACGTAATGAGTTATGTCTTTCTTATATCTGAGATAAAGTATGTTGTCATGGATCCTCTAACTTGTTGAGCTTGCCTTTCCCCCTCATCCTAGCCAAATTCTCAGCACCAAGTAGAAATACTACTTGTGCTTCCAAAATCCCTAAACCAGTTTTTCCATGAGAGTCCACCATATCTACCTATGGATTGAGTAAGATCCTTCAAGTAAGTTGTCATTGGTGCAAAGCAATAGAAATTGCTCTAAATATGTATGATTGATTGGTGTGGGAGAAATAAGCTTTATACGATCTTGTGATGTGGAAGTAATAAAAGCGATGGACTGCATAATAAAGGTTCATATCACAAGTGGCAATATAAAGTGACGTTCTTTCGCATTGATATTTTATATGTCCAATCATAAAAGCGCATGGCAACCTCTGCTTCCCTCTGCGAAGGGCCTATCCTTTATTATTATTGTAACATCCCAAAATTCTAAATTTTGGAATGTTATATTAAATAAATATTTATGATTGTTTGTTTGATTGTTGTGTGACTGATTGTGTGAAATTGAGTGGCATTTGGAAATTTGAGAGGCATTTGAATTTTATTTGAATTTGGATTCAACTTGGCATTCGAAATTTATTTCATATACCCCTGACAAATACTTGTATAAAAGTATGAGAGGAGTTAACATGACACTCCAAAAAGTCAGGAGAAATTAATGCCAAAAGTTTTTGAATTTAAATTGGAGTTTATTTGGAATTTATAAAAAATGCTTTTTCCTTAAGTTTGGATTTTTGCCTCTGGAAAAATGTACACGGTGTAGGATTTATTTTTCTGAGTTTTTAGATATATATATGTCCTATACACAAGTATTTTTGTTTTCTCTCTGTATATTTTTTTCTGACTTTATTTCAAAAAAAAAAAAAAATAACGCCTCAGCCGGGCGCCAGGCCAGCGAGGCCCAGCCACAGGCCAGGCGAGGCCAGCGCTAGCAAGGCCGAGCCCCCAGGCCAACCGCCCCAGCACCCCCACGTGCAAAAAAAGGAAAAAGGAGACCGAGCGCCCCATGCCCTCTCCCCTCGTTCGCTCTCCCCTCCCTCACGTAACCCTCTCCCCCTCGTTGACTTCCCACCTGGCGCATGGGCCCCACCTCTTCTTTCTTTTTCTCCACGAAGAACAGAACTCCTCGCGTTCACGCTCCCGCCGCCGCCGCTTCCGATCCTCTTGGAAACCCTACCCCGAGTCGATCCCTTCCCCAAGCCTCATGTCCTATAAATACCCGAGGCTGTCCTCTTCCGTTTCCCCTCGAAAACCCTCGCCAAATCCCACTGTATCACACGCCCTCGTCGTTTGGATCTAGCCAGAGTTCATGCAGTTCACCGATTGACTCCGACGCGTGTAAGCATCTACAAAAGTTTTTCCTTATGTAGACTACTGTCTCTCATGGTTGTGAACCTCTTTGACATGTTTCAGACATCTAGGAAGCACCGGAGCCACCGCCTCGAGCTTGCAACGCTGCCGGAGTTCATCCAGAGCACGAGAGTTTACGGCGATGCCCGTTGACCCCGATATCCCTTCGCCTCACCATCCACAGAATCGGACGCCCTCGACCTTCGGCATCGCCTGGACATCCTCGCCAACGCCGTCGACAACCGGAGCCTCGCCACCCACCGGCCTCTTCTTCCCTGCCACACACGTTCTTCTCTGTAAGCATGAGCGCATCTCCTCTGTTCGTTTTTTTCCTTCTTTAGATCAAACCGTTAAGTTAGATTAGATCGGTTTAGTAGAACTTTGGTATACTTTGGTTAAGTTACGGTCTAGTCTAGACCGGACCAATCGGTTTTTTTAGTTATTCGCACGCGCAGGTTTCTGTTAAGTTGATCCTGAGCGCTGTATAACTTCAGATCGCACAACCCTTAGGCCCAAGAGCGCCTGTTTTTGTTTTTCTTATGTAATTTCGTTTCTGTTTATAAAACAGAATAGTTTCAATCTTGTAAAATCCGCAGTTAATTATCTACGAGGTATTTTCGAGTGATTCCAACTGCCTTGGATCACAAATTTTTATGAAGTTTCTGTTAGTTCAATTGTATTTCATATCTGAGCAATTTAAATTTGAGTTTGTATGAATTTTCTCAAAGCACTAGATTTGAGCTATTTTGAGTTAGGAATATTATTTTTGACCGATTCTTTTTGCTACTGGTTACTTATTAGACTAGCTACGCAGTAGTGTTTAGTTTGCATGTTAGTGAGTTAGATAGATTAGCTTTTTATTGTAAACAGTACTGTCTACTCTGTTTTTAGTACTGCTTGTAGTTTAATTATTATTAATTAGTTTTAATTAGTTTCTTTTGCTAGTTTTCGCCAGTGTGTCATATATTCTATTGTTTAACATTAGGTGATTTCTAGGATTTATTAGACTTAGTATTCTTGAGGTTCTAGGTGTTGTTTGTTGTATGACTAGTTGCTAGCAATAGGAATAGTGTTAGAGGTTCTAGGTACTGTTAGAATTTTATTATAGGAAAAATACTTTATGTTACTTAGCGAATAATTATTTCTACCTTGTGTTAAGTATTTTTGTTTTAGGATTTTTACTTGTTGTTAGGTAGAGTTGTTGTGGTGTAGATTAGCCCTATAAGTTTATTTGAGTGATTTGGAGTTTTATTTGGTTTTTACCTTTGATCCTATTTCAATTTCGTTGTTATTTTGATTGTTATGATTGAGTGCTAGAATGATTGCTTATGTGAATACTAAGCTTGCTTGTATAGATTTCATTGGAGAGTGACGACTAGCTTATCAAGTTTTTAAGAGCGATAATAACTTCATCAACATACCAGGCAAGTTCACTTTGACCATGTTTTTCATACCCATATTTTTATTGCATTTAGTGTCATCCTTGAAACAACTTCTCTAGTGGTGATGTTGATTCTTGTAGTTGAGTAGAATGCATGAGGTAGGAACCCACCTCCCTGTTACCAAGCCCGGGACGTATATAGTTTTAATGCTACGCTGTAGTAGACGGGGTTTGGTATGAGTGCTCGGGAGTGGTGTGAGAATGAAGGACTTTACGTCAAAGATGACAACTTCATGATGGCATCTGCAAGGACTGCATCTTCAGGACTCCTCAAGATTTCGAGACTCGAGCAAGAATTCAATACACACTACTGGGTGAAGGACGGTTGACGGGCACCCTGGAGAAACCAGTGGTTGGCCGGGATGCATGGAGAAGCGCCATGACATCTTGCGGAAAGCTTCACCCAGACTCAAAGAGACGGAAGAATACTTCATGCCCGGAAGCTTACCTGTGCAACCGCAAGTCACTATGGGCTCTGGCTTGGTTGACCTTAGTTGTGACTCTGGCTGGTACGGTGCTAGCAGATGTAGAACTACGGTAGGATTGGATGAGCACCGGACAGTGGTCAGAGGAACTCTTCAGAAGACCATGTTTCGGTCATCTTGTTCTCAAACACCCTGAAGTGCGAGAATGTAAAGAGAGGGATCGAATCTTGCGGGTAAAGTGTACAAACCTCTGCAGAGGGTTAAAAGCTAATAGATTAGCCGTGTCCCCAGTTACGGACAATTTGAGCCTCTAGACTTGGATCTATCTCGGAACTCTCAACACCGGACTGATAATTTAATTGTGGGCAACTTATGATGATTTGGGCTATGAGACATCGGTTGGCGGAACCATGTCATGATAGAAAACTCCGTAGTACAGACTCCAGTTAATTCCTTTGTTGTAGGGAAAATAAAACCAACTTTTACGCAAAAACATCAGACACAGAGCCATAAAGCCATATTGCATATAGAATAGTTTTATCATCTGCTTTCCTCATATTGTGATCTTGCCGGTACATTCAATGTACTGACCTACATGGCTACAACGTCTCATGTTGCAGATATGTTCCTTCTGACGAGTAAGAGTACGGTACAGGGTTACGGTCTACACTCAACCTGCCGATGGCGTTGATGGGACTCCACACCCGATTATTTGTTTCCGCTGAGACTTATGAGGTATATATCAGTTTTACGTTATTTATACATGTGATTGCACTTTGATATATACATTGATGTACTGTGTGTACCAGCATACCGATCCAGGGATGGCACAGATACACAGAGACTTGACCGTCTGAGGTCGGGTCGCTACAGATATGGTATTAGAGCACATGTTGACTGTAGGACGTGACCCTAGAAATTGGAAATCCCTTAGGACAGGATATCTCTAAAACTTTATTTTCAAAAGGATCCACTACTTACCATCTTTTCTGATTTTATCAAATATCATCTCCTACCTCAAATAGTTAGAGTATACCCCTTTCCCTTTTGACCACATGGAGGAATCAACCGAAGCCACTCCAAGAAGAACAAGATATCGGACAACTGATGCCATTTTAGAGTAAAGAGGATTTCACCATGCATTAGAAGAGTTGAAGCTACAACAATTGAAGACTCCGAAGACTTGAAGAACTTGAAGAATCTGAAGTAATATTTGACCCTTAAAAGACCAAACCCATGTTATATACTTACGTTAGATGCGATGATTTGTGAGCTGTCATTTGTTTGGTGTTTTTCTGACAGCCACAAAATAAAACCCGTTTCTTCAAAAACTATTGTTTGTTTTGTGTGTATCCCTTCCCACCTCTCTCTTATCTCACCCTAAAACCCTTGGACCGAGTAGATGATGAATGAAGTTGGACTGGTATTCTCTGGACCGAAAACCCAGCCAGAGGCAGAGCTATGGATTCAGAACATGGAGAATCACTTCGGGAGCAATTTGGTTTCAAGGAAGAATGAAGTATCGTATGCTCTTCATTACTTTGAAGGAAGTGCTGCAACATGGTGGCATATGCATCAAGCTATACAGGGATGGAATGGAGCAAGGACTTGGGAAGAATTCAAGAAGACTCTGACAAGATCTTGTGTCATCTGGAAGCACCATGATACCCCAAGAAATAAAATTTGTGCCTGCAAGATTTGCGGAAAATAGGACACACCCAGGAGGAACACAAGGATGAATGCCCTCATTGTGAGGAGAAACACCCAGTTGAGGAATGCCCAACTAGTCAGGTGACTTGTTTCTTGTGTGAAGGAACCACCCACTACCCAGCTCAGTGTCACATTTACCCCACGGTGCAACAAACTATTCAGAAGCAGGAAGAAGGAATGAAAGAAGCCCTCCGAGAAGTTATGAAAGAACCTGTGATTAAGGGAAGTGTTGAAGACCCTGATGGAGAAAGCCTCAACAGATTTTTCTCCAATGCATGTTATTCATGTGGAGAAGAAGGACATTTTTCACAGTATTGCACCAAGGAAAGAAAAGAGTATCTATGATACTTCCCGACAAAAGCAGTGGAGTTTGATCCACGGGGAATAGAACGTTTGATCAGAACGAAGAAAACCAGGAAGAGAAAACAAAGACACCCCCAGAACAACCCAATTTCTGCAAAGAGGGACAAGAGTCATATTACCTGTTTTGAATGTAAGGACGTCGGGCATTATGCCAATGATTGTATCGAAAGGAAGCAAGGAACTCAAGGAGCAGGCACCATCACCAAGAAGCCTCGAGACATGCCGGAAGCTATTTGTTTTCGTTGCAAGGAAGCAAGACACTTTGCTAGGGATTGTTCAAATCATGAGAAAGTTGGAGCTGAGTAGTGGAGATGTTGATATCAGTAATAAGGGTAGTATGGAAAACACTTTTCATGAGAATGCGAGGTTGAGTTATGTAATAGATTACTCAGAGATTGTAATAATTCATGACTCAATAAAGTTGATATGTCATATGCTGAAAGGTTTTAAGGAGTTGTTATGTTTTATCTTGGAAATTAATATTCTGGGTGAACATGGAAGAAAATGAGTTGTGATGCATAAACAGGATGTTGGAAATTGAGTTTGAAGTTTTGTTTGGATGATATGAATGTGTACCCAAGGAGATATGTACCTTATTCTGAGCACCATTTTTGTTTTACAACCGCAGATGACGACCCTTTATGAGTCTTTCCTTAAAGGTCCGGAAATGATCATGATCCTGACCAGTGATCATGATTACCCGAAGATCCTGAAGGACATGATGAAGCATATTCACCTTGAAGGAGATGCATTCTACAAAGGCTACCCCTTCATGCAAAAGGGAGTGGAACTTTGGTATGTGGAGGTACACCTCCACCGTATGAAAGGAGTTTGCCCAAAGACGATGGGGCAGTACTTTTTCATCTCACGTGTACCACAAGCAACTTTCTTCGACGCTGTTCGTGAAGCAGCCATGAAAGCCATACGCCAGATCGGAGAAATACTTGAAGCAAGACTCCGTTATACTCAGGAATACCTAAGAGAAGTGCATGCAGAGATGATGGAGGTGAAGCTCAAGGCCACCACGATGAAACAGAAGACTGAAGATTTCAAGGCGCATGTCGCACAATTCCAGTGGGACTGAAGAATCCTCAAGGAGGAAAAATGAATAAAGTAGGAAGTAATGTCTGACCATACCAAACCATGTGGGTGGCAGCATTTGTAACAAAGTACTTTTGGAATTTGGATTTACGAAAAATGGTTAAGGATGTAATAAAAGATTTGATATGAAAATAATATGATTTATGGATAAACTAGTGCATTTTTTTGGTGTGGTAGTACTCCGTAAAGCCACAAGATCAATGAAGAAAGAAATGTGTTATTCATGACGGTCCATAGAAGGGAGCGGGACCAAATAAGTTGGAGTTTTGTATGATCGTCACCACAAGGGTATGAAGGAAGAAGTGCTATTGGATTTAAAGGAGATGTAATCTTGGAATACGGAATGATAATCCTCGAAAGGATGAGTTAAATTTTACAAGAGTTGAAGTGGGCCATAACCCACGGGCCCCAGAGTTAATAAGAAGCAAGCACACTCTTGCTGAAGGAAGATATTTCGGAAGAAAACTTTGAGTTAATCAGCCGACATTTTTAGGAGGATACGAAAACCCGAGGGTTGTGAAGAAACGCTAGATGTCTCGTTTAGCTTGCAGAAACAATGGATTTATTCGAACTCAGTTCGTCGACAAAAGAATTTTTGCAATGCTTGTGAGTATGCCCAAGTGTTAGAATACGTGATTCGATGTCTGCATATGTAGTAATGGTTCAAGTACGGGATGGATTGGCCCCCATTCCGGAGACTCCTATCATGAACTATCATATGTTGATGGAGAATCGGAGAGCCATGAAAACCTTAGAAGAGTGTCGACACAATAAGCCAAAAACCTTAGAATGGTAGGGCGATGGAATCCTTTACAGGCAACCATTGCCAATCGTAGGACATACGGTGAGATTCAACATAGACCAATTTCCTGTAGGAACCAGAAATTGTTGACCACCATGAGAATCTCGATAGTTGTTTAGTATTGGCGACAGACCCGTCAACTGAGAAGACCCTGTCTTGGAAGAACTTTAATTATCATGAAGGACTCATGATTTTGAGAAAAGAGGTTATGCCCTTACCGGAAGAGCACCAGTGAAAGAGTTATTCCGGAGAATATGAGAAGACCGACACCGTCAACCCAAAGGATGGAGTACATGAATTTTATCAGAACCATAGCCTTGCTTTTAAGTGTGGTAGCACACTAGACCAGTCCAATCAATGGCATTGCTAGAAGACCCCCAAACCCTAACCTTTTCTTGCTAGCCTCTTCGAATTTCGAGGACGAGATTCATTTTAAGTGTGGTAGGTTTGTAACATCCCCAAATTCTAAATTTTGGAATGTTATATTAAATAAATATTTATGATTTTTTCTTTGATTGTTGTGTGACTGATTGTGTGAAATTGAGTGGCATTTGGAAATTTGAGAGGCATTTGAATTTTATTTGAATTTGGATTCAACTTGGCATTCGAAATTTATTTCATATACCCCTGACAAATACTTGTTTAAAAGTATGAGAGGAGCTAACATGACACTCCAAAAAGTCAGGAGAAATTAATGCCAAAAGATTTTGAATTTAAATTGGAGTTTATTTGGAATTTATAAAAAAAATGTTTTTTCCTTAAGTTTGGATTTTTGCCTCTGGAAAAATGTACACGGTGTAGGATTTATTTTTCTGAGTTTTTAGATATATATATGTCCTATACACAAGTATTTTTGTTTTCTCTCTGTATATTTTTTCTGACTTTATTTCAAAAATAATAATAGTAATAATAATAATAATAATAATAAAAACGCCTCAGCCGGGCGCCAGGCCAGCGAGGCCCAGCCACAGGCCAGGCGAGGCCAGCGCTTGCAAGGCCGAGCCCCCAGGCCAACCGCCCCAGCACCCCCACGTGCAAAAAAAGGAAAAAGGAGACCGAGCGCCCCACGCCCTCTCCCCTCGTTCGCTCTCCCCTCCCTCACGTAACCCTCTCCCCCTCATTGACTTCCCACCTGGCGCATGGGCCCCACCTCTTCTTTCTTTTTCTCCATGAAGAACAGAACTCCACGCGTTCACGCTCCCGCCGCCGCCGCCGCGTCCGATCCTCTTGGAAACCCTACCCCGAGTCGATCCCTTCCCCAAGCCTCATGTCCTATAAATACCCGAGGCTGTCCTCTCCCATTTTCCCTCGAAAACCCTCGCCAAATCCCACCGTATCACACGCCCTCGTCGTTTGGATCTCGCCGGAGTTCATGCAGTTCACTGATTGACTCCGACGCGTGTAAGCATCTACAAATTTTTTTCCTTACGTAGACTACTGTCCCTCATGGTTGTGAACCTCTTTGACATGTTTTGGACATCTAGGAAGCACCGGAGCCACCGCCTCGAGCTTGCAACGCTGCCAGAGTTCATCCAGAGCACGAGAGTTTACGGCGACGCCCGCTCGACCCCGACGTCCCTTCACCACACCATCCACAGAAAATCGGACGCCCTCGATTGGTTGACCTTAGTTGTGACTCTGGCTGGGACGGTGCTAGCAGATGTAGAAGTACGGTAGGATTGGATGAGCACCGGACAGTGGTCAGAGGAACTCTTCGGAAGACCATGTTTCGGTCATCTTGTTCTCAAACACCCTGAAGTGCGAGAATGTAAAGAGAGGGATCGAATCTTGCGGGTAAAGTGTACAAACCTCTGCAGAGGGTTAAAACCTAATCGATTAGCCGTGTCCCCGGTTACGGACAATTTGAGCCTCTGGACTTGGATCTATCTCGGAACTCTCAACACCGGACTGATAATTTAATTGTGGGCAACTTATGATGATTTGGGCTATGAGACATCGGTTGGTGGAACCATGTAATGATAGAAAACTCCGTAGTACAAACTCCAGTTAATTCCTTTGTTGTAGGGAAAATAAAACCAACTTTTACGCAAAAACATCAGACACAGAGCCATAAAGCCATATTGCATATAGAATAGTTTTATCATCTGCTTTCCTCATATTGTGATCTTGCCGGTACATTCAATGTACTAACCTAGACGGCTGCAACGTCTCATGTTGTAGATATGTTCCTTCCGACGAGTAAGAGTACGGTACAGGGTTACGGTCTACACTCAACCTGCCGATGGTGTTGATGGGACTCCACACCCGATTATTTGTTTCCGCTGAGACTTATGAGGTATATATCAGTTTTACGTTATTTATACATGTGATTGCACTTTGATATATACATTGATGTACTGTGTGTGCTAGCATACCGATCCAGGGATGGCACAGATACACAGAGACTTGACCGTTTGAGGTCGGGTCGCTACAATTATCTTCTGCCTTATGCAAGAGTCATGGTGATCTTCACCTTTTCTTTTTCATTTTATCCTTTGGCAAGCTCGCCATGTTGGAAAGAACATGATATATATATAATTGGATCTAGGGGAGCATGAACCATTATTGTTGACATTACCCTTGAGGTAAAAGGTTGTGGGGCAAAACTATAAAGCCCCTATCTTTCTCTGTGTCCGATTAAACCTCTGTAACCACAAGTATCGCGTGAGTGTTAACAATTATGGAGGACTAAATGATAGTTGAGTATGTGAACTTGCTTTTTAGCTCTGACATAGACTCTTTCCGATGTTATGATAAATTGCAATTGCTTCAATGACTGAGATTATAGTTTGTTGGAGCCCAATAAGGTTTATGATTTATACTTTTGCATTATGAATTTAAATTCATGATGTATTTAAATTCAAAATAACTTTGCAAATGAATATTTAATTATAATAATATAAACTTTATTGTGCTTAAGTGTAACCTAGAGTGGATAGCCCGTGCATCTGCACGGGTTGACGACTAGTGCATCTATTGTATTAAATTCATGGAAGAACAGAGTAATGCCTTAAGCAAGATTACATGATGTAGAAAATATAAACTCACATATTAAATAAATCCCATATTTTTACCCTTAATAGAAATGATACATGCGTGTCATGTCCCTTTCTGTCACTGGGATTGAGCACCGCAAGATCGAATCCATTACAAAGCACCTCTTCCCATGGAAATATAAATCAATCTAGTTGGCCAAACGAAACCAATAAATCAGGGAAGAAATACAAGGCTATGACAATCATGAATAAAAGAGTTCAGAGAAAACTCAAATAATAGTCATGCATAGATTTGATCATGAACTCACAATTCATCGGACCCTAACAAACACACATCAAAAAGTGTATTAAAAACATCCAAGATTGATAATATAATAGCATGGAACAATAAAAAATTATAAATACGTTTGAGACATCTCAGTGTGTACCCAGGGTCAGACCCTCTCGAAGAGGTAAAACACTACGTCCTGCTTCTGATATATTGATTATGAGGGGTTACATAGTACAATATGATCTACCTGAAGATCATATGGAGTACTAAGCTCTAGACTTTGCAATCGTGCCTCTATAGACATAACCCCATGTCTTATATAGGCACCAGGGGTATCTAGGGTTTATCACATGGTCGGTTGCAATATAGGGATAAGCATGTCGATCATTCAAATATGCCTTGGAATGTATGCCCAATCTTCAAAGATCTTCATCTTGATTATGCCAAGGGCTTGCATGGCCCATTCACCAGTCATTGGTGGGTCCTTAGCCTGGCCCATCATTGGCGGGCTGCTACTTCTTGAGGTTGCCTTGGTTTTTACCTTGAAGAGGGAAGGGTGATGCATCAAAGTAAAGATAAGTATTTAACTCAATTAAGAACCAAGGTATCAATCCAGTAGGAGGAACACACAAGTCTCCAATGATAGCACCTGCATGAACAAACAAATACTTGCATCCAACGCGATAAAGGGGTTGTCAATCCCTTCACAGTTACTTGCAAGGATGATAACTAATGGACATAGGTATACAACATAAATAAAAATGCAAAATAAACTAAAGGTAAATAAATTGCAGCAAGGTATTTTGGGTTTTTTGGTTTTATAGATCTGAAAATAATATGATAAGAATAGACTCGGGGCCATAGTTTTCACTAGAGGCTTCTCTCTTGATATAATGCATACGGTGGGTAAACAAATTACTGTTGAGGAATTGATATAAAAGCGAATAATTATGACAATATCTAAGGCAGAGATCATGAATATAGGCATCACATCCATGAAAAGTAGACCGACTCCTGCCTGCGTCTACTACCATAGTACTTCTACATCCTCTATAAAAGGAGGGGTGCGAGGGTAGCGATGCTCATCCATCTCCTCCTTGTTCTCCTTTCTTGCTTCTGTCTTCCATCATGGTGATAGGATTAGGCCGGGCTCATGCTCCGGCCACAACGGCGAGGGCCTTTCCTCGACACCATGCCTCGGCTTCAGCCATGACCGTAGAGGTCAATTCTGGTGCACAGGAGCCGTGGGGCACGGTCGGGGTCGAGGCGGCGCACGTGGCCGAGGCGGATGAAGCGGCGCGCTTGTCATTTCTCCTCCAACTGCTCCACCCCCGGCAGAAGGTCATGCGATGGATACGTTGCTTGGGTTCATCGTCAAGCTACGCGATCCTCCCCGTAGTTGTCTGCGGCTCCCCCGTCCTTTTTACTAGGGTGATGGAGGTCGATCAGCCGCTGGGGCTGTGGTTGCGCATAAGCGGCTGCTGCAATGGCGCCATATGGGTGAATGTTGAGTTCCCCATGCACTGCGTCAAGCTCCTTAGGAGTGGGTGGTAAAGCTTCGCCCGCGCCCACTACCTTGCAGTGGGGTATGTCCTTGGCTTCAAGTTGGTGGAGTTTAGCATGCTCTCTGTCAAGGTCTTCGTGCATTCAGGTGCTCGTCTCGGGTGCTGTGTAGAAAGCTCGAGTGACGACGAAAGCTCCTCCTCGAGTGACAGTGACAAGGAGGACATGGATGGTGATGACGATGACGGCGAGTACCCGGTCACCAAGCCTGAAGTCAGTGACTCGAACTCCAGCTGAACATCAACGACACCATCATGTCCAACTGGGCACCGGCAGCACCATCATCTGAAGCCGGACCTTGGCAGAGCGATTTGCCGGGGGTGCTTGGCCCGGATGCCATCGCCACCTCCAGCTAGACTCCAGCAGGCTCATGGATTCCATCTTCATCTTCCTTGTGGGTGTCCCTGATGAGCCCCGTCCTTTTGGTCCTGGCAGGGGTGACTAGGCATCGCCTAGCTGCTCCCTCCGTCCTTGGCATCATCGTCCCTGCCGCAGAGGTGCTCTTCGGATCTTGTTGGGCTGCGCCCCTCTGGTCCTGGCGGGGTGACCAGGGAGTTGCCTAGGTGCTCCTTTTGCCCTCCTTGCTCTCGAGGTCAACCCTAGGAGGAGAGGGACAAGAAAGACATTATGGAGCACTTCCCTCTTTTTTCTTAAAAATGTAGGCATTTGCCATATTTGAATCAAATTTGAGCATTTCCTCATCCATGTTAGCACCTGTATGATTTGTACTTGTTATTTCATGCAATTTTAAAAGAAAATCCTGCTGGGAACTCATGCATGCTTTTGATGATTTGAAGGCTCCGTCCGCTGCACTCTCTCACAAGCAAGGTTTCCGGCAAGCCTCTTACCGGCCTTTAGCGTAGCTACTACTAATGTTCGTCGAGTAGACTCAAAGCGAGTTAGGAGCCGAATAGAGGCTGATTCCTTACTGGTCTTTTCCAAATGCAGCTGCAACTGATCCTGTCGAGTGGAGTTGAGGGGAGGACTGGAGCGCAAATGACAGACACGGCAAGGTTTCCTCGTGTGTAAGTTTCGCATACGTGGTCGTAACATGGAATGATGGGAAATTTAAAATGAAACAACTTATCTTCCTTTGTTGTAGTTCTTATCACTTAGACAAGGCAGAGTTGCCGCAGGACCAAATAAACGAGCCCGCTTCTGTCTTCCCTCGGGAAAGTTGCTCGCGAGGGACTCTTCTGCCTTTATTAGAAAAATAAAGATATAAGGAATACAAAGCTTTTAGCAGCATGTTAGTTATTTCACCTAAAACTAGTATAAACACATCATGCTTAAGTAAGCAAGAAAACATGCATGCAAGTTTTTGTAAAACATTTAGTTTTATTTAGCTATGCACAGGGTCTGCGCGTGGCTTTGTACAAAAGGTTACATGTCTTGGAGACTATGCTTGTACAAAATGGATTGTGTTTTGCATGAGTTTTATGGGTAGATGTCGTGGGAAACCACGACTACCTATGGGACCCAGAGTCCCTTTCTGGTTCGGCGGGAGGATGGCACGTTGCACAAAGTGTAGAGGAGCGTGGAACAACACAACAAAGATCACGCGGGTAATCTTTACCCAGGTATGGGCCGCCTGTGGCATAAAACCCTACTCCTACTTTGGTGGATTGATGGTGGAAAAATGGTGGTGAGCGTAGCAAGCTTGCCCGGCAGGGTTGCCTTAGGGCAAAAACGGCTATGCGCGCATGAGTATGTGAGGGTGTGGGTTAGCCACCCGACTGTCCAACCCTTTCTACGATTGCCATGGGCCTCCTTTTATAGATCAAGGGGTCACCACAATGGCAAATCAGTCATTATGCATTGATTAGATAGCCAGGCTGACAGAGCGCATTAAATGCGCCGCTCAACGTCACATCACAGCTCGCCCAGCAGGCCCTACCGGGCTGTTTTGCCAGCTTCACGCCTGATTGCTTGACACGTCGCAGGACAGGTGTCGCTTGGAGGTATTTTTTGTAGGAAGTGGCTACCATGTGGTGAATAACAACCAGTTAGTCACTTTGGAGCTTGACACCGCACTGATCGATGATGTGCGTCGTGATGAGGTGGTGCGGTGGAGTGGTTCTACTCGCATAAGCCCCGGCAGGCTTGCTTCCGGGGGTAACCCCGTCCTTGCCAAGTTCGACTGCCCAGCAAGGGAGGTGTTTTCCATTAGCGATATTTAGCCTTTCTAGTTAGTCTTGGTCCTCTTGTGCTGCACGCTGGTCCTTCAATGAACTGATCCCTTGCGTTCCAATCCGACTTTCGTTCTGTGATCTTGTTCTCGTGCCTGTGGACAGCCTGGGCAATGGAACTAGGGTTTGTTGCACCGTCAGAAGGCCCCGAGCCTGGCCCGAACATGCTGCTGGGAGTCGTCGGGCTAGGCCCAAATCAGTGCACATGAAGGGGCGTGGAAGTGGCTGGCCCCTTGAGATCTTCTTTGTTTCTTCATTATCTTGAGTTCGGGCCAGTTTCTAGTTCTCCCACGCGTCGTGTAAAGCCAATCGGGGTGGGGCCACTCTTGTAATGCCCCGTGAATGACTTTAACACACGGGGGAGTAACTATTATTCACTCTCCCCACCACGCCCTTATCCTCAACCACGTATGCTGCATGCATCCGGGGTAGGTAACAGAGGCGCGTGGTGTGGCAGAGCATCAAGGCAGGGGCCCGACCTTCTTGAATTGGTGGAGGGTGGCGCCGGTTTACCCGCCGAGAGATCGGCTCTCTTCCCCAACCCGCCTATAAAAGGAGGGGCGAGGGAGGAGCGAAGTCATTCATCCTCGCATCCCTTCTCCTCCATCCTTTGCTTTCTGTTGGTTATGCTGAAGGGAAGACCCTGGAGCTAGGCCCTAGGGAGTAGCTTGAGGTCGGGATACCGAATGCTCGTGCCAATGCTTGGGGAGTGAGTCTGGTCCAAGCCCATACGAGGCGTGGTTACGTCTTTGTTGGGGCGGGGTCCCTTCCCCATCTTCCTGCAAATCTTGGGAGGACGCGCGGGCAGCGCGGCGGTAACACCAAAGGTGGAGACTCCGGTGTGCTTGTCGCGGGGCCACCCGAGGCTTCAATTCTAGTGGGAGGCGACACAGGCGACAACATGTCGAGGTCCGTAATGGACGCAGGGTTAACGGACGCAGGGTGCGGTAGTCGATCGTGGCCCATTCCTCCTTCTCTCGCGGTGCCAGAGAGGGGTTGCAGAATGGGTTTGCCATCAAAAAAGTTGAACCTGGGCCCCTCCTAGGAACCGCCCGCTGTCCTGCAGGAGGGCTCTTTGCTCCCATACACGTGTTCTGAATGCATGGTGGCTTCTGATATCAGGGCCGTTGGGGACGTCCATGCTCTTTGTGGGGGTGGTGCCTCGGTTCCTCCAACAACCTTCCAGCTGGACCCCGACAGGCTTCCTCACGGGCTGTAGTTCCGTTGGCCTTGCCGCGCCCTACTAGCCCTGGTGGCAGTGGTCGATGGGTCGTCTCCGCCATGCTCTTCATCGTCGCCTTCGTCGGTGCCCTCCCGCCCCCGCCAGGCTGCCTCTCCTGGGGCTTGACAGGGTCAGGCTGGGCTTCTGCCCAGGCACTCCTTCTGCCCTCTTCACCTCTTGCCGCAGTGCCTAGGAGGAGAGGGACAAGAAAGGGCATCACGGGGCACTTATCTTTTTTCAATCTTAAATCTCTAGGCACTTGCCAAAATTTAGTTCAAATAATGTAATCTCTTGAATCCATGTATGTGTTTTGTAAGGTCTGTACTTGTTTGATCATCATATTAATGAAGAAGATGAACCTTGTCGGGGACTCGTGCAGGTATATGTCCATGCAAAGGTGGAGTGCCTCTTTATTTTTAAATAAACGAGTTTCCCCCGGCAGGCTATCCTGCCAGTTCCCTCTATTTTGTTGCCAGGGAGTTAAGCCTACCGGGTAAATATTGTGATGAGGGACCAGCCCCCCGCCAATCATTTTTCAACAAAGGCCACTGCGACCATCCCGACCGAAGCATCGTTCGAGTCAAGGGATGGGAGCACCTAAGTTTCAAAAAGCGGCGAGGTTCTCTTATGGACAAGTTATTGTTTACAGAACACGTATGGACAAGAGGGAGTACTTACCAATTTGGCTTGCCGGGGATCGCAGTGTAGGCTTCATACTTCCATCTCCTTTAGGAGGCCAAGTTCTTGGCAAGAACCTGCAGTTTTATGAAGATGGAAATGATGCCAGATGCGATCTTATCTACATGAACATGCGATGCTCAGGAAATGCTTATGCATGCATCCAACTTGTCGGGGGCCCCAACGCTTCATTTATTTCTCTGTTGCTTAGGGTTTGCGCCTGGCTTTGTATAAGGGGTTACATGCAACTGAGGCAAGGCTTGTAGAAAAGGGTGGCTACCGGGTAGGTCCCGATAGCTGCGCCTTACGGGTAGAACTTGTGGAGATGCTCAATATTCCATGAGTTTTGCAATTGAATGCCATCTCTGATCTCCAGACGGACTGCGCCAGGTCTGGTGACTCAAACTACCCGGTAAGGGCCTTCCCACTTTGGCGTAAACTTGTTTGGACCCTTGGCTGATTGAATGTGCCTAAGGACAAGGTGGGCTTCCTCAAAACACCGGGCATGAATCCTGTGGCTGTGATAGCGACGCAGGGCTTGCTGATAGCGTGTAGCACGCGTAGCAGCCCGGAGACGGTTCTCCTCGAGAAGCACAGCGTCATCATGCCAACGTTGATCCTCTGCTACTTCTTCGTAGGCAAGAACTCGAGGTGACCCGTAAATGAGTTCCATGGGGATAAGTACTTCTGCCCCATAGACTATACTACTAGGGAAAACCCTAGCAGTAACGCGGGTTAAATGCTTAGCAGTAGCACGGCTGGCCATGCTACTGATATGCCGCTACAGCTAATGCTTATCAGTAGCGCGGTTTGACCCGCGCTACTGCTATCTAGGGATAGCAGCAGCGTCTGTCTCCAACACGTGCTGCTGCTAATAGCTGTAGTGCCCTTCAACAAAGAGCGCTACTGCTAAGAACTCGCTGCTGCTAAAGCCATACCCAACGCTACTGTTATTGTTTTTGAATTTTTTTTGCTCCATATTTTGTGCTGCTGTATTTTGTTTAGGGCTTTATACAATAAACTCTAGCATGTCATACACATGCAAATGTAATCATAGCATATACATACAAATAGTCTCATCAAATCATGTCATCATCATAATCATCATCCAACATTGTAGCGACCCGACCCGAATGGATCGAAGTCTCTGTGCTTAAGTGTCATCCCTGGATCAGTATTGCTCACTCAATACTCGAGGATTTATAACAGAGTTCAATTACACACTTATTAACTCGTGAGTCTCATAAAGTGTACTTATTACAATAATATGACTAAAGGCCATCTAAACAAAATAACTGCGGAAGCTTTGAAGGTAAATGAGTCCATCCAACTCCATGGCAAAACCTAGTGCATGACAACGACCTATCGCACCTTACTCTTCATGTGAAAAATTTCTGCAACATGAGATGTTGCAGCCGTGTAGGTCAGCACATGGAATATATTGGCAAGATCACACTATAGAGGAATGTTGAAATAATAGCTATCACTACATGCACATGTGGCTGGTGGAGTCTCTACGTTTAACATGTTCATAAAGCTATTTTTTTTCCTACAACAAAGGAATATATTTTATTTAACTACCAAGTTTATGCCATTATTGAGAAGGTTCCCCCAACTCAATCCCAAATTACCATGTAATAATATTAATAACCCAACAAATTCATCCAGTAAAGTGATGAGATCAATCAATAATTCAAATACCGGATACTCAAGATGTCCATAACCGGGGACATGGCTAACCATGATTAGTTTATACACTCTGCAGAGGTTTGCGCACTTTTCCCCACAAGACTCGACCACCTGCATGATTGGAAGATCGAGACATAGTCTTTCTGAAGCATTAACTCTTTACTCTAGGAAGACAATTACACCTAATTTCCCCTACATTTGCTAGCCTACGACCGAAAGAGGTCCACAACTTACTCAACTATGCTAGAGCCCATAATGGCTTGTGGCTGCACACAGAAGTTTCTAGCATGAATAATCTTATGATCCCTTTGAGGCTGGGTGGTATTCCATAGGATGATCACACGGGTACTCCGGGATATCCTAGGACAACACTGGATTCTCCAGGTGCCCGCAACCAATCCACCCAAATGTGTATTAAAGTAGCCACCTTAAGTTTCCCTTAGTTAACATTAATCTCACAACTTTCATGATTCTCACATACCAATCCCCGTCTACGAGCGTGGCTAAGCAATATGAGCATAACGTATATTCCCGGGGCGAATCAAAGGTAACAGGTTCCTACCTCATGAACTACATAACAATAACCACAAGTTCCCAATCCTACTCATGCAATCTTTGAGGGCTGAAACTACTGCATAAATCTGGGTAATAAAGGGGTCTGATCAAAGTGTAACTTGCCTTGCTGACGATCGGTAAACCCTAGAGATTCGTAGTTGCAAGCTTCCCACTCCGGAAAATCTATCGTAGACAAACAATAGCATACATAAGCACTCTAGAATAAGATGCAAAGGTAAAACAAAATAAAAAGATCTAAACAGAAAGTTCAAGTGAAGAGCTTTGGTTTGCAAAAAGAATCAATCAAATCGGAGAGACGAAACTCAAGTTACGATCAAAAGAAGCTCAAATTCAAATTTGTTTGAAACCAAATTTTGAACTTTCAAAAACATGTTTAAGTTGATTACCTAAACAGAGGAGATCATAACGAAGAATTTGGCGTTGGTTTCGTTGGATTTGGATAAACGAGCAAAAAGTTGTGAGGGTTTAAAGATCAGGGACTAATTTGCAAAGAAAATAATCACGGATGGGTCCCTGGCCAAAAATAAACAGAAAAAGAAAAATCTATCGGATGAACGTCCGCTACGAAAACTTAACAAACGAAAATGTTCTCTGAAACTAACTAAATAGAAAATGTTCGCTACATAACTAACTATAATAAAAATGGGTTTTAAACGAAAACCGAAAACCTAAAAAGAAAAACCAGTGAACCGGGGCGGTTTATTACCGGACTGGGAAAACCGGCGGGTCGGGCGGCGGATTGGGCGGTCTTCGGCGGTGTCGGCAAGGCGGCGGCTCGGCGAACGGTGGCGGGCGCGGCTAAGCAGCGGCGGCGCTGCTGCTGCTGTTGCGAGGGGCGGCGGGCGTGGCTTATAAAGACCCGAGGGGGGGGGGATGAACGGCTTGGGGGAGGGGGTGCTGGCGGCGGGGCGTGCTCGGACTTCGGGAGGAGTCCGGCTCGGGCACAGGATGAAGGCGGCGGCGGCTTTGGGCCGGCTGGGCTTCGGCCTAGTTCGGTGCGAGAGTTTTTTCTCTAAAAATACGAAAAATAGGAAAAACCTAATAAAAATATTTTCAAAAATTCCAGAAAAAATTCACACAGTCCCTCCTAATTAAATGAGCTAAAGTGAACATTTTTCTGGACCTAAATGCCTAAAATAAAATAAACATTTTTAGTACTACTAAAAATAAATAAACTTGCAAATAAAATCCAAATAAAATATATTTTTATTCAAAATTAAATTTCCGCTATTTCTTTGCGGTTTTGAAGAAGTCATATTATCTTCTCTCATTATTTTATTTATTTTGAAATAATTGAAAAATAATTTCGAATAAAACACTTTGATCCAATTTGCCAATTTTGAAAAATTCAAAAATGGATTTTTGTGAAAACCTCCAACTCTCTCAATTGGTCCTTGTGTTGCTTAAGGTTTCTAGGATCGAAATTTCAAATAAAACAAATGCAAAAATGCAGAAATTATGGATGCATATGATGATATAATGAATAACATCCAAATTGAAAGTTGGGATGTAACAAACCTACCCCCCTTAAGATGAATCTCGCCCTCGATGTTCGGGTTGGCTAGCAAAAAGGTGTGGGTGGTATTTTTGGAGGTCTTCTTCTCGCTCCCAGGTGGAACATCGACAATTCCTGCATGGCACTTCTTCAACTGGAAAACATGAAACACATCGTGAACTCCTGACAAACCTTCGGGTAATACCAACTTGTAGGCAACTTCACCCATACGTTCCAAAACTCTGTATGGCCCTACAAATCATGGCGCTAACTTTCCTTTGACTCCAAATCATTTAACTCCTTGAAGTGGTGACACACGAAGATATCCTCTGTCCGGCTTCATAGGCTACCTCCTTGCGTTTAGTATCGGCATAACTCTTCTGCCTGGACTGGGCTATCTTGAGTCTACCACGAATCAACTTGACCTTCTCCTGAGACTCTGTCGGGGATATACCCCGCAGTATGACCCGGCCGGATGTATGACCCGGCCGGACTTGGCGACTCACTGGTGACCCGCCCTGACTTGGCGACTCACTAAGTGACCCGCCCGGATCTCTCCACTCACTGATGACCCGACCAAACCAGGTGACTCATTGGTGACCCGGTCGGTGGGTCAGAGGAGCCACAAGACCCGGAGGCCAGTAGGCGGTTCATGGAATGCCGACTCATGTTATGGTGGACCGGCTTAAGATGAAAGTCATAAGGAATATTCTCCTACAAAGAAAGCAAGACTAGGACTCTACTTTTAATAGAGTAGTCCTAATCCTAGTAGGACTCCACATGTAACCCGCCCCTCCAACTTATATAAGGAGGGGTAGGGCACCCTAAGAGGGAGAAGTTTCACAAGTTAGGTTTAGACAGACAAGTCAATAGCTCTCGAGATAGAGCCCTCTTGTAACCGTGATCATCATCATCAATATCAATGAAGCAGGATGTAGGCTTTTACCTCCACCGCCAGGGGCCGAACCTGGGTAAAACCTCGCGTCTCTTGTCCCGCTCAACCCCTCTCAAGCTACCACATAGATGCACTGGCCTCAGGACTAAGTCCTGACAGTAAGGACATCTGCCATGACAATTCCACGACAGTTGGCGCCCACCATGGGGCCTGCGCACAGTGGTGATGAGTTCTTGGAGGGATCTACCCATGGATGGAGGAGTTTGCAATTTTTTCAGATGAATATTTTTGAGATTGAAGTCGAGGAAGAAATTAGGGTTTGGTACTCTGTATGCCACCGACGCTACATGAGCTGTCGAATCGGATAGGAGATCGATTTCTACTGCTGATGTCGCAAGTCACTAAGATCAATAAGAATCACAAGTCGCCGAGACAATCAAAGTTTTGCTACCCGTGCACTATTACATTGTCTTGAGTCCAGATGGCGTCGACTCATACTTTGGTATTAATTCCTTCACGAGAAACCCGCCGGCCGACTAGTACTACCGATTCCAGATGTGAAGGGAAAAAGTGATCCATCCAATGATCCATCAACACGAGAGAAAAAGTCTAACCAAGAGCGACCCTGACGAGGACATGGACGAGATTGGATTCAGACTGCGTGGTCGTGGCTTCATTCCAAGCCGGCCCGCATAGACCTCTCATCAAGCCACCCTGCTGTTTCCACCTGCCGTTACCTTGACCCGCCGGTGCCTCGTCGACCGCCCAGCCTCTGTCGCTGTGACACACACCTCGTGCTTCTCCGTGAGCCGCGAGCCTATGTCAAGTTGCCATCGCACCTTGCCAATCAACCTGCCTCGGGCCGCCAGACGCCGTTACCGCGACCAAATCAATGGACTTCTCCGATCCGCCATCATGTCGAGTTGCCATCGCCGGTAGCCTTTGAAACTGCACGACCTCGCTGCTCCTCGAGTGGCCGGCCAATTCTCTTCCACTGCTTCTGCTTGGAGCATGACCCTGCCTCGGTTCACTTCATACCACCGTGAACCGCCGTTCCGTGAAGACACCGCAGTGGCCTTGGCCGAGCCGCCCGACTGATCTTGTTGGAGTGGCCACGAGCTGCCCACTACCTCCGCGGCCTCCTGTACTGGGAACCCGCCGAGCTGGTCTAAAACACACCTGAGAAACCGAAACTATGAAAAATCATCGTTTGATGATGCAAAGATGAGTTGCTAGTGTTATTCATGAAGTGTTACATGATAGCCCATATTATATGCCAAGAGTTATTGCATATGATTTCCAACAAGAATATGGGTTGTGCTAAAATTACTCACAGGTTTGGTGTGGAAGATCAATTGCTCAGAAAGAACTTTGTAGCACACAAGATGGGCGTTTAAAAGGTAATTGGATGATGCAAGGATTAGCAAGAGATGCTATGGTTGAACTGGGCCATATTTTCATGCACAGTTGACAGGTTCAGTCAGCATATGGAGCAAATTAAAGTAAATCTGATAAGCTTGCTGATTTTTTTTTGAGATCAAACCTAAGCAGTGGTCAGATGCCCTTTCTATGAGGCCATGGTGCTAGGGTCGCGTCAAACATTTTCTATGCTTTTATCATCAACATCCACATTCATCTGGCAAAAAATACCAGGTGCTGTCTTTTCTATATATTTTTATGCTGTTTTCATCAAAGAACAATTATTTTTGTCTATGTATTTCTTGTATGCAGGACAATTTGTTCACTACAAGAGTGATGGTCATGGATATGTAGCTCGCGCCAACATTATCATGCGCCAGCATCTGACTGTGCCATAATGAATATGTATGCAAGCCGCGACCTCTGCGGTCCAGTCTGCATCAACATGACGCAGATAACTCGCCCGTCCGCGCGGCTTACCGCACCAGCGATTGACTTGCCCATCCGTGCCGGCTTACAATCCCGCAACTGACTCATCTGTCCATACCGCCTCTGATGCCGCGGTCGTCTTTGTCGTCCGTCTCTCGCAGTCTGGTATACATCAACATACCGGGCCGCACCTATGTGCATGAGCTGTTTATTTAGTGCAAGCAAGTCACTACTTGCTTCCTCTTGAGCACTGCGTTGGACTTCCCCGAAGAGGAGAGGATGATGCAGCAAAGTAGCGTAAGTATTTCCATCAGTTTTTGAGAACCAAGGTATCAATCCAGTAGGAGGCTATGCGCGAGTCCCTCGTACCTACACAAAAACAATAGCTCAACGCAACCAACGCGCTTAGGGGTTGTCAATCCCTTCATGGTCACTTACGAAAGTGAGATCTGATAGAGATGATAAATAATATTTTTCGTATTTTTGGTATAGAGATGCAAAGTAAAAGGTAAAAGCAAAGTAAAAGCAAAGCAATAATAAAGTGATGGAGATTGATATGATGAGAAAGAGACCCGGGGGCCATAGGTTTCACTAGTTGCTTCTCTCAGGAGCATAAGTATTCTACGGTGGGTGAACAAATTACTGTTGAGCAATTGACAGAATTGAGCATAGTTATGAGAATATCTAGGTATGATCATGTATATAGGCATCACGTCCGAGACAAGTAGACCGACTCTTGCCTGCATCTACTACTATTACTCCACTCATCGACCGCTATCCAGCATGCATCTAGAGTATTAAGTTAAAAATAGAGTAACGCCTTAATCAAGATGACATGATGTAGAGGGATAGTTTCATGCAATATGATAATAACCCCATCTTGTTATCCTCGATGGCAACAATACAATACGTGCCTTGCTGCCCCTTCTGTCACTGGGAAAGGACACCGCAAGATCGAACCCAAAGCTAAGCACTTCTCCCATGGCAAGAAAAACCAATCTAGTAGGCCAAACCAAACTGATAATTCGAAGAGACTTGCAAAGATAACCAATCATACATAAAAGAGTTCAGAGAAGATTCAAATATTATTCATAGATAGACTTGATCATAAACCCACAATTCATCGGTCTCAACAAACACACCGCAAAAAGAAGATTACATCGAATAGATCTCCACGAGAGAGGGGGAGAACATTGTATTGAGATCCAAAAAGAGAGAAGAAGCCATCTAGCTACTAACTATGGACCCGTAGGTCTGAAATAAACTACTCACACTTCATCGGAGGGGCTTGGATGATGATGTAGAAGCCCTCCGTGATCGATGCCCCTTCCGGCGGAGCTCCGGAACAGGCCCCAAGATGGGATCTCATGGATACAGAAAGTTGCGGCGGTGGAATTAGGTTTTTGGCTCCATCCCCGATCGTTGGGGTATGTAGGTATATATAGGAGGAAGAAGTACGTCGGTGGAGCTTCGAGGGGCCCACGAGGCAGGGGGGCGCGCCCTCCACCCTCGTGACCGCCTCGTGGCTTTCTTGACGGAGGGTCCAAGTCTCCTGGATCTTATCTGATGAGAAAATCACGTTTCCGAAGGTTTCATTCCGTTTGGACTCCGTTTGATATTCTGTTTCTCCGAAACATTGAAATAGCCAAAAATCAGCAATTCTGGGCTGGGCCTCCGGTTAATAGGTTAGTCGCAAAAATAATATAAAAGTGGAAAATAAAGCCCAATATAGTCCAAAACAGTAGATAATATAGCATGGAGCAATCAAAAATTATAGATACGTTGGAGACGTATCAAGCATCCCCAAGCTTAATTCCTTCTCGTCCTCGAGTAGGTAAATGATAAAAACAGAATTTTTGATGCGGAGTGCTACTTGGCATAATTTTAATGTAATTCTTCTTAATTGTGGTATGAATATTCAGATCCGAAAGATTCAAGGCAAAAGTTCATATTGACATAAAAATGATAATACTCCAAGCATACTAACTAAGCAATTATGTATTCTCAAAATAACATGGCCAAAGAAAGTTCATCCCTACAAAATCATATAGTTTAGTCATGTTTCATTTTCGTCACACAAGAATGCTCTCATCATGCACAACCCCGATGACTAGCCAAGCAATTGTTTCATACTTTAGTAATCTCAAACCTATAAACTTTCACGCAATATATGAGCGCGAGCCATGGACATAGCACTATGGGTGGAATAGAATATAATGAGGGGGGTTATGTGGAGAAGACAAAAAAAGGAGAAAGTCTCACATCAACGAGGCTAGTCAATGGGCTATGGAGATGCCCATCGATTGATGTTAATGCAAGGAGTAGGGATTGCCATGCAACGGATGCACTAGAGCTATAAATGTATGAAATCTCAACAAAAGAAACTAGTGGGTGTGCATCCAACTTGCTTGCTCACGAAGACCTAGGGCACTTGAGGAGGCCCATTGTTGGAATATACAAGCCAAGTTCTATAATGAAAAATTCCCACTAGTATATGAAAGTGATAACATGAGAGACTCTCTACTATGAAGATCATGGTGCTACTTTGAAGAACAAGTGTGGTAAAAGGATAGTAACATTGTCCCTTCTCTCTTTTTCTCTCATTTTTTGGGCCTTTTCTTTTTTATGGCCTTTCTATTTTTTTAATTTATTCCTCACTTGGGACAATGCTCTAATAATGATGATCATCACACTTCTATTTATTTACAACTCAATGATTACAACTCGATACTAGAACAAAGATGACTCTATATGAATGCCTCCGGCGGTGTACCAGGATATGCAATGAACCAAGAGTGGCATGTATGAAAGAATTATGAACGGTGGCTTTTCCACAAATACTATGTCAACTACATGATCATGCTAAGCAATATGACAATGATGAATGTGTCATGATGAACGGAATGATGGAAAGTTGAATGGCAATATATCTCGGAATGGCTATGGAAATGCCATAATAGGTAGGTATGGTGGCTGTTTTGAGGAAGATATAAGGAGGTTTATGTGTGAAAGAGCGTATCATATCACGGGGTTTGGATGCACCGGCAAAGTTTGCGCCAACTCTCAATGTGAGAAAGGGCAATGCACGGTACCGAAGAGGCTAGCAAGGATGGAAGGGTGAGAGTGCGTATAATCCATGGACTCAACATTTGTCATAAAGAACTCACATACTTATTGCAAAAATCTACAAGTCATCAAAAACCTCGGCACTACGCGCATGCTCCTAGGGGATAGATTGGTAGGAAAATACCATCGCTCGTTCCCGACTGCCACTCATAAGGAAGACAGTCAAATAACACCTCATGTTTCAAATTTGTTGCATAATGTTTACCATACGTGCATTCTACGGGACTTGCAAACTTCAACACAAGTATTTCTCAATTTCACAAGTACTCAACTAGCATGACTTTGATATTATCACCTCCATATCTCAAAACAATCATCAAGCATCAATCTTTTCTTAGTATTCAACACACTCATAAGAAAGTTTTATTATTAATCTTGCATACCAAGCATATTAGGACTTTAAGAAAATTACCATGCTAATAAGACTCTCAAAATAATCTAAGTGAAGCATGAGAGATCAATAGTTTCTATAAAAAAAATCCACCACCGTGCTCTAAAAGATATAAGTGAAGCACTAGAGCAAAACTATAAAGCTCAAAAGATATAAGTGAAGCACATAGAGTATTCTATCAAATTCCAAATCATGTATGGCTCTCTCAAAATGTGTGTACATCAAGGATGATTGTGGTAGACTAAAAAGCAAAGACTCAAATCATAAAAGACGCTCCAAGCAAAACACATATCATGTGGTGAATAAAAATATAGCTCCAAGTAAAGTTACTGATAGAAGTAGACGAAAGGGGGGATGCCTTCCGGGGCATCCCCAAGCTTTCGCTTTTAGGTATCCTTAGATTATCTTGGGGGTTCCATGGGCATCCCCAAGCTTAGTCTCTTGCCACTCCTTGTTCCATAATCCATCAAATCTATACCCAAAACTTGAAAACTTCACAACACAAAACTTAAAGTAGAAAATCTCGTGAGCTCCGTTAGCGAAAGAAAACAAAATACCACTTCAAGGTACTGTAATGAACTCATTCTTTATTTATATTGGTGTTAAAACTACTGTATTCCAACTTTTCTATGGATTATAAACTATTTTACTAGACATAGATTCATCAAAATAAGCAAACAACACACGAAAAACAGAATCTGTCAAAAACAGAACAGTCTGTAGTAATCTATAGCTAGCGCAAGATATGGAACACCAAAAATTATAAAATAAATTTATGGACTTGAGTAATCTATATATTAATCATCTTCAAAAAGAATTAACTAAATTGCACTTTTCAAATAAAAATTACAGCAGTTCTCGTGAGCGCTAAAGTTTCTGTTTTTTACAGCAAGTTCAACAAGACTTTCCCCAAGTCTTCCCAACGGTTCTACTTGGCACAAACACTAATTAAACACAAAAAACACAACCAAAACAGAGGCTAGATAAATTATTTATTACTAGACAGGAGCAAAAAGCAAGAAATAAAAACAAAATTGGGTTGCCTCCCAACAAGCGCTATCGTTTAACGCCCCTAGCTAGGCATAACAAGCAAGGATAGATCTAGGTATTGCCATCTTTGGTAGGCAATCCATAAGTGGCTCTCATGATAGATTCATATGGTAATTTTATTTTCTTTCTAGGGAATTGTTCCATGCCCTTTTTTAATGGAAATTGAAATCTAATATTCCCTTCCTTCATATCAATAATTGCACCAACCGTTCTAAGGAAAGGTCTATCGAGAATAATAGGGCAAGAAGGATTGCAATCTATATCAAGAACAATAAAATCTACAGGCACATAATTCCTATTTGCAACAATAAGAACATCATTAATTGTTCCCATAGGTTTCTTAATAGTGGAATCCTCAAGATGCAAGTTTAGAGAGCAATCATCAAAATCACGGAAATCTAGCAAATCACACAATGTTTTGGGAATAGTAGAGACACTAGCACCCAAATCACACAAAGCATAAAACTCATAATATTTAATTTTAATTTTAGTATTAGGTTCCCACTCATCATAAAGTTTTCTAGGGATAGAAACTTTCAACTAAAGTTTTTCTTCATAAGATTGCATCAAGGCATCAACGATATGTTCGGTAAAGGCTTTATTTTGACTATAAGCATGAGGAGATTTTAGCAAGGATTGAAACAAGGAAATACAATCAATTAAAGAGAAATTTTCATAATTAAATTCCTTGAAATCCAATATAGTGGGTTTAGCATCATCTAGGGTTTTATTTATTTTAATCCCACTTTTATCAATTTCACCATCAAGATCTAAATACTCTGAATTTTTAGAACGCCTTCTAGGTAAAGGTGGATCATATTCAGTCCCATCATTATCAATATTAATATTGCAAAACAAAGATGTAATAGGGTACACATCAATAACTTTTAGATCTTCATCATTATTTTCATAGGAACTAGAAGAACACACTTTAATAAAGGCATTTTTCATAGCACGCGTCCTAGTGGTTCTTTCCTTGCACTCATCAATGGAAATTCTCATGGCTTTGAGAGACTCATTGATATCATGCTTAGCAGGAATAGATCTAAGCTTTAAAGAATCAACATCAAGAGAAATTCTATCAACGTTCCTAGCCAAATCATCAATCTTAAGCAATTTTTCTTCAATCAAAGCATTAAAATCCTTTTGCAAAGAAATAAATTCTTTAATATTAGATTCAAAATCAGAGGGCATCTTATTATAATTTCCATAAGAATTGTTGTAGGAATTACCATAATTATTAGAGGGATTACTAGGATATGGCCTAGGATTGAAATTTCCTCTATACGCATTGTTACCAAAATTGTTCCTACCAACAAAATTCACATCCATAGATTCATTGTTATTCTCAATCAAAGTAGACAAGGGCATATCATTAGGATCAGAAGAAACACTCTTATTACCAAATAATTTCATAAGTTCATCCATCTTTCCACTCAAAATATTAATTTCTTCTATCGCATGCACCTTTTTATTAGTAGATCTTTCAGTATGCCATTGAGAATAATTAACCATAATATTATCTAGGAGTTTAGTAGCATCTCCTAAAGTGATTTCCATAAAAGTGCCTCCCGCGGCCGAATCTAAAAGATTTCTTGAAGCAAAATTCAATCCGGCATAAATTTTTTGTATAATCATCCACAAATTCAAACCATGAGTAGGGCAATTACGTATCATTAATTTCATTCTCTCACAAGCTTGTGTAACATGTTCATGATCAAGTTGCTTAAAATTCATAATACCGTTTCTAAGAGAGATGATCTTAGCGGGAGGAAAATACTTAGAGATAAAAGCATCTTTGCACTTGTTCCATGAATCAATACTATTTTTAGGCAAAGATGAAAACCAAGCTTTAGCACGATCTCTAAGCAAAAAAGGAAATAGCTTCAATTTAACAATATCATTATCGACATCTTTCTTCTTTTTCATGTCACACAAATCAACGAAACTATTAGCGGCATCTTCACTAGGAAGGCTGGAGAACGGATCTTTCATGACAAGATTCAGCAAAGCAGCATTAATTTCACAAGATTCAACATCATTAAGAGGAGCAATCAGAGTGCTAAGGAAATCATTATTGTTGGTATTGGTGAAGTCACACAATTTAGTATTATCTTGAGCCATCGCAACAAACAAGCAATCCAACACACGAGAAAACAAAAAGCAAATAGGCAAAAGAGGCAAATAGAGAAAGAGAGGGAGGATAGAGAGAGAGATGGCGAATAAAACGGCAAGGGTGAAGTGGGGGATAGGAAAACATGAGGCAAATGTCAAATAATGTAATGCGGGAGATAGGGATTGTGATGGGTACTTGGTATGTTGACTTTTGCGCAGACTCCCCGACAACGGCACCAGAAATTCTTCTTGCTACCTCTTGAGCACTGCGTTGGATTTCCCCGAAGAGGAGAGGATGATGTAGCAAAGTAGCGTAAGTATTTCCCTTAGTTTTTGAGAACCAAGGTATCAATCCAGTAGGAGGCTACGCACGAGTCCCTCGTACCTACACAAAAACAATAGCTCAACGCAACCAACGCGCTTAGGGGTTGTCAATCCCTTCATGGTCACTTACGAAAGTGAGATCTGATAGAGATGATAAATAATATTTTTCGTATTTTTGGTATAGAGTTGCAAAGTAAAAGGTAAAAGCAAAGTAAAAACAAAGCAATAATAAAGTGATGGAGATTGATATGATGAGAAAGAGACCCGGGGGCCATAGGTTTCACTAGTGGCTTCTCTCAAGAGCATAAGTATTCTACGGTGGGTGAACAAATTACTGTTGAGCAATTGACTGAATTGAGCATAGTTATGAGAATATCTAGGTATGATCATGTATATAGGCATCACGTCCGAGACAAGTAGACCGACTCTTGCCTGCATCTACTACTATTACTCCACTCATCGACCGCTATCCAGCATGCATCTAGAGTATTAAGTTAAAAATAGAGTAACGCCTTAATCAAGATGACATGATGTAGAGGGATAGTTTCATGCAATATGATAAAAACCCCATCTTGTTATCCTCGATGGCAACAATACAATACGTGCCTTGCTGCCCCTTCTGTCACTGGGAAAGGACACCGCAAGATCGAACCCAAAGCTAAGCACTTCTCCCATGGCAAGAAAAACCAATCTAGTAGGCCAAACCAAACTGGTAATTCGAAGAGACTTGCAAAGATAACTAATCATACATAAAAGAGTTCAGAGAAGATTCAAATATTATTCATAGATAGACTTGATCATAAACCCACAATTCATCGGTCTCAACAAACACACCGCAAAGAGAAGATTACATCGAATAGATCTCCATGAGAGAGGGGGAGAACATTGTATTGAGATCCAAAAAGAGAGAAGAAGCCATCTAGCTACTAACTATGGACCCATAGGTCTGAAATAAACTACTCACACTTCATCGGAGGGGCTTGGATGATGATGTAGAAGCCCTCCATGATCGATGCCCCTTCCGGCGGAGCTCCGGAACAGGCCCCAAGATGGGATCTCATGGATACAGAAAGTTGCGGCGGTGGAATTAGGTTTTTGGCTCCATCCCCGATCGTTGGGGTATGTAGGTATATATAGGAGGAAGA
The DNA here is from genome assembly GCF_002162155.2 of Triticum dicoccoides. NCBI lineage: Eukaryota > Viridiplantae > Streptophyta > Magnoliopsida > Poales > Poaceae > Triticum > Triticum dicoccoides. The sequence continues at coordinate 377,528,391 of NC_041386.1, forward strand.
AGTACGTCGGTGGAGCTTCGAGGGGCCCACGAGGCAGGGGGGCGCGCCCTCCACCCTCGTGACCGCCTCGTGGCTTTCTTGACGGAGGGTCCAAGTCTCCTGGATCTTATCTGATGAGAAAATCACGTTTCCGAAGGTTTCATTCCATTTGGACTCCGTTTAATATTCTGTTTCTCTGAAACACTAAAATAGGCAAAAAACAACAATTCTGGGCTGGGCCTCCGGTTAATAGGTTAGTCCCAAAAATAATATAAAAGTGGAAAATAAAGCCCAATATAGTCCAAAACAGTAGATAATATAGCATGGAGCAATCATAAATTATAGATACGTTGGAGACGTATCACTACTCGGGTAGCCCGGCCTTTCTCCCAATAGTTTGGAGGCAAATTATCATATATTATTAGCCGCCGTCTACACCGGATGGCTCAATGGGCAGGCGCACAAATCGCCGCCACTGCAGTTTGGTTAACTTCAAACAACCAGTTGGGATGAACCATTGGCCGAATTACTGACACAGCTCATATGGGATCATTTATAACCCGCCGCAGTCAACCTCAACCTTCTATGGATTCACATCGCGTTATCAACGCCAATGATATACATCTTATGCTATGGTCAAATATGAAGAATCTCAAGCCAACTCCTCGAATCGTCTTGAGACTCGGGGGCTACAATGACATGACTCAACAAATGTTGCCAGTTTAAGAAAAATTCAAGAACTCCAGATCATTAGAGGGAAAAATAACCCGGCTCCGGAGGATACTGCCCTATTGGTGAAAATTTGAAGGCCATCAAACATTTCTGGCTTAAAAAAGTGCCTGACAGTCATAAAATTCTGGCTCAATTAATGGACGGGAAATGGCAGTTCCTAAACTTGGCGATGGCTAGCATGGGCGCGAGGCGGAGTGCGAACGTTGGTAGCGAACGCATATGCCCATCATCAAAAGTGAGCTCCTTGAGCTGATCTAGGGTGGGGGATCGGAACCAGTCGTCAAGCTTGGCTCGGTCCTTGCCGTTGGAATGGAACTTGCCCATTCTAAGGCCTTTGGTTGGGCCAAGGTAACCGCCGAGGATCTTGGAGAACGCATCCAAGCTTTTGCGATAGCCATGGCAGAGCTCGTGGGTGTCGATGAGGTCGAGAGGGCTGGAGTTCCATAGGGGGCGCCACCGCCGGGAAAGGAGGGTTGTCCGCGCCCGTTATTTGATTGGGAGGAGGGAGATGATGACTCTCAACATATCATCGGGGAGGCTGCTGATTAAGTCTAGGGCTGCTGGAGTCGCTTGCGGTTCTAGCTTGCCCGCCTCCGTTTGTTGGCAGCCCCGTTCTCCACCTCTGGAGTCTCCTTGTCAGCGGCGCTTTCTGATAGAAATGGGAGTACAGGGAATATTTAGTTAAAACAGGGCAATAGAAAAGTGTATTGGTAACTAGAAGTTATTAGGTAGGAATATACTAAGAAAAGGGAATAACAATTGGTTACTTAAATACTACACAATTCATTTGACATTGTGGGGTAGGTCAACATATGCAGATAGTTGAAAAGAAAACTTACTTTGAACAAAGTTTGGACGGATGATTTTGTCGGGGAAGTTAGCATATATCTCATGACCAGGCCCTTTTATGTGCAGTGCAATTTTAGTGCCAGCTTTCAGTACATAAAACTTTGCAATTTCATTCCAAAATCCAGTACCAAAATAGGAGTCACCACGTTCATCAAGTCTTGCAGTAGCAATAATTGTAAATCCATGGTTTGTGTGCAGTATGACATCCGTGGAGCCTTGATTTATGTAAAGGAAAAAAATTGTGCACTACATAATCTGTTGCATAGCGAGGGATGTTCTACAAAAAATGGTAGGATTGTTATAGAAAATATGGTAACATGCAAATATGGGCCCAAATTGAAAGAACTGTACACTAGTTTAAATCGAAGGACAAAAATCTATAATTAAACAGATAGGGTAAACATGATGTCATGGCAAAATGAGAGTAATCGAAAGAACAATACATCATTAATTTTCCTAATATAGAAAGAAGAGGGGAAAATCCCCTTTGACATAGATGGTGCATGTGGCACCTTTTATACAAATGTAGCAATATGTAGAATATGTTCAGGAAAGTAGGCCATGCCAACCGATTTAGGGTGAGATTGAACATACCGTGCATGTGCTCAAGTTATTTGGTATGGAGAGATGGAATCTCTGGCGGCGGTCGCAAAGTCCAGAAGTGTCGGTGCACTGTACATTCTATGAATGAAAGAAAACCCTCAAATTGGCTCGAATAAAAATGAATTCAGGGTGATTTCCACCGGGTGATTAAAGGAGGCAGATGAACTGGGATAAGAGATGGGATAATATCTCGTTAAGCTAGTTACCTTTCGTCCATCAGAAAGAACCCTCAGTACGGCAGATTCCCCAACCGAGCGGAGCTAGGTCGACCACGAGCAGCATCGAGAAAGTCGATGGTGATAGGCGGCGGCAAGCGGAAGTGGCGAAATGCGGTGGGCTTTCCGGCAGCGGTGGCGGGCGTCGAGCTAAGTGTTTACCACCCTGATAGGTAGTGCCATGGCATAGACGCAGAGGAGCTTGTGTAGTTGTGAATGGGGAACGTACCGGAGGGGCCGAGGGGGTGGCGGGCGGGATGAGGGTTTTTGTGACGTGGGGATGTTGAGGGTTTTATTTTTTCTTTTCTGAATTGGGTGGTGAGGGTTTTCTGTCCCACAAAGAATTTTGGGGGCGACGGTTTGCTAGAGCGAACCATGTGTGATTGATGCAGCAGGCAAAATGAAAGTCATTGCACACGGTTCCAATTTTGGGAACCATGTGTGATTGACGTACTACCTCCATCCTGGTTTATTGGTCCCCCATTGTAATTTTTACCAAAATTTGGCGAAATATTTAACATACTCAGACATAGATAATAGGTGTACACGTAGATAAGCATAGTTCAACCATAAGTTGTACATAGTTCAACAGTATTAAGCATACTCAAGCGTACATATATAGTTCCATCCATCCCACATCTCATCTCACAGGCCGACACGATCCTGAAGCTTCTCCAGGTACTCGGCGTACACGCCGTGCGCCACCCTGCGAGAGTACTTCTGCTTGAAGGAGCCAATGGCCCGTCCTCTTGCATGCGCCACAACACTTAGATACGCGTCATGAAGCTTCTGGTTGCAAAATGGGCATCCATAGCCGCTGTTCCAGGTCCTAATACGCCTGTTTTGCATTCCCGCATAAAGCTCCCTCAGGATTTGCCTGTTGTACCTCCTCTGGACATCTTCATCCTCGCTATCCACATCGTCAAACAACACCTATACAAATAGTAAAACAAATTTGGCATCAAATCAATGATTACATGCCGTGAAGTAGGATTAGGAATTTATGGCTATTTATTTATACATATCCAGATATGATGGTTCGATTTTTAAGTGTAGTCGTCTATGTACAGACCAATCTTGATGAAAATAATGGCACAAACATATGTAGGTCATTGAAAATCAATTGTCAAGCCATGGCTAGGAATTATTAGCATGAACACTAACCCTAGCCGAATTACTAGCAGAAATCATTTGCACAGATGAAACAACTAATCACTTACCACCTGTACCACTCAAACAATCAATACACTACACGAATCTAATGAAACTTACTCAGATTTCATGGATTGGGAGAACATAACCATAGGATTTCTATTCCAAAAAGGGGGAGGCAGGAGCAACCAGAGAAACCCTATGATCTACTTGACACATAAATGGATATAGATGACTAACCAGCTATCCGTCATCGTTGGAGTCGTCGTCGGAGTGGTCGTCGGAGTCGTCACCGAAGTGGTCGTTGGAGTCGGTGTGGAACTCCGCCTCCGGCTGTGGAAGCTCGACGCCGTCGACGATGTCAGGGTGCAGCGATAACTCGCCGGCGGTGACGTCAACCTCTGACTCCATCTCCACGCCGTGCTCCGGTGCTTTAGCAGCGCCGGCGTCGCCACTCCCGCCGATGAGGCGCTTCGGCGGCATCCTCATACACTGACGGCTTTGAGGACTGAGAGTGGCGTCGAGGATGCAAGTGGAGAGAGATGATTGTGTGTGCGTAGCGAGGATGGGTGGTGCGGCCGCTCGGGCGCACCATTAATATGGAGTAGTGGGAGTTGTGGGAGAGAGGCGGGTGGCGGTCAAACCAATGGCTCGCCTCCCAGTGAGCCTGCGCACCAGACTGCTGGCATGCCTACCGAAGTTTCACACAGCTACTCGCACGCCTCCCGATGACACTGCGTAGCGAGCACGCCTCCATCAATTCACACACCTGCGCCCATGTCTCCCCGTCTGCTTGCGCGGTGGACGTGTCTCGTTAACTCACGCCTACTCGCACGCCACACGGGTCGCGCGACAACACGTATGTTGTTTTTCTATTTGGATGATTAATGCTGCCACTTTATTGCTTAACCGAAGCATGGCACGTATCCATTGTTGGTCTAACGCTCACAGTTCGAATAAATAATCCATTTGGGATATTGGTTCCCAATTATTAATAATCTCCCGTCTATAATTAGATAAAGATTACATCAAAACTGGTCTCAAATTTGACAAAAAAGTACAATGCCACTTTGTATTGGTGTCCATATGACAACACGATAAGTTTCATGAACTTCAAATAAGTTTTGGATGTACTAGAATTTAAAAATCAAGATTCTCAATGTTTGAATTTTTTTGCACGGGGAGTAAACATGCACCCAGTGAGACACATGTGTTTTTGCAATCCATTTAGGTGCACTGTCACGTGTGCATGTAGCTCAAATTTGATTTTTGCACATTATACCCGTAGAAAATCAATCAATCAATGTACTAAAATGTCTTAATGATCTTTGTGATTTTTTTGAAATTAAAACGTCCCTCCTTTGGTAACATGTATGTTCATTGCGGGATAATTATTTTAACATGCATCGTAGTTGCGGTAGATTCACGGTGTGTGTGTGGGTGTGTGCGTCCGGGGGTGGCGGGTGGCTCGCAGTACACTACGAGTTGTGAGCCACCATGTGGGTTGGCGTTTTGTTAGGTAGGCCGGTGCCACATCAGAGTCGTGAAATCGTTATTTAAAACGTTACACAACCTTGTCATACATAAATGTTTTGGCCACATATAGTCGATAGTTGTCCTACACGACACTCGATACTCGCGTGTGACGCTTTCTGTGGGCCCGCGAGGTCGTCGTCCATGACTTTGACGAACAACCGACAGTGAGGTTAATTTGACCAGCAAGGTAGAATCTTTTTTGTTTGTGTTATGGTGGTATATAATACGTGTCGAAGAGGTGGGAGGGGACTAGCATATATACTATGCGTACGCCTCCGTGAATAAGTACACGTTACTCAGTGTCGGGACTTTTTCATTTCCGAGGCACGTGCCACATCAAAATTGTGAAATTGGTTATTCAAAAATCACCCAACACCTTTTTTGGGCACATGCATATACTAGCTAGGACACTCACGTGTGACGCTTCCATTTGTGGGCCCATGAGGCCCTCCTTGATGCATGCATGCATCACTTTGACCTACATTGGGAGAGGTTAATTAATTTCACCATCGATGAGGATTCTTTTGGGTTACATATATTACGGCATGAGCATATAGTATGCGGTGAAGAGGGGGGGCGGAGGGGACCATCATATGTAGTACGCTTGATATGAACCTCGCTTTGTGTGGGTGCATGGTTTACGGTTTTTGAGGCATGTGCCACATCAAAGTTGTGCATTTTGGGTATTCAACATATACATAATTGTCCCACATGCAAAGCGGTGGTGGTTGTCCTCTCGCACCCACTTAAGCGGTTATCAGCGATATCGATGCTTTCCTTTTGTGGGCCTGCTTGGTCCATCACTACTTTTTGCCTGACAACAAGAGAGGTTAATTCGTCTTAGGAGGGGATTATTATTTTTGCTCTGGATGACATGCATGATACAGCTTGATCACACACACATGCAAGTGTACGCATGAATCCCTCCCATTGAGTAGAAGAGGCAAGTACAACGACACATCATGAATCGATCTAGCTCTATGTGGGGAGCTAGTGTATGATTTTTGACACACGTGCCACATCAATGTTGTGTATTCAAACATGCATGCACGCATCACCTCCATACATATGCATGTAGTGGTTGCCTTCGAACGGTACACTCCCACGCGTGGTTATCGGTGACAAGCCTATATATTCATGGGCCCGCGTGGGCATCCATGATCACCTGACAAACAACAAGATAGGTTACCATGGCGGATTCTTCATTTGGTTCGTGTTATCGTAGTATAGGTAATGGTGAGATTCAGACCTAATTAAGTTTGAGCGCCTATACTATGCACACATGCATGCATGAATCCCAGTCATTGGCTTGAAGAGTGGTGTAACATACATATGCATCGTCAACCTAACCCTCACTTAGTCTGGGGATTTCTAGTTTGAAATCACGGTGCCACAACAAAGTTGTTCCATTGTTACTCAAAAACACACCTCTCCATACATATGTTTGGGCCATACACATGCAGTGGTTGTCTTCGGGGACTAGCTACTTGCATGATTATTGGCGAGCTAGCCCCTCTCTGGGGTCGCATGGACGGCCATCACTTTGACCAACAACAAGAGAGAGGTTGTACGACCAAGGTGCATTATTCTTGGTCCGTTTTACGATCCATCTTGGTGAGATATATGCCTCTCTGGCACGCCGACTGAAAGTGTGTGTGTGTGTGTGGGGTTGCTACTTCGCACTTTGCTAGGTGAACCTAGGTTGGGGGCACGCATTCATAGCTTAGGATTCCCTTCGTGGCGACACGAGGGGGG
>NC_041386.1:377536240-377551316 GCF_002162155.2 Triticum dicoccoides
TCGGGTGGGGGGGATGCATTCATAGCTTAGGATTCCCTTCGTGCCGACACGAGGGAGGAGGGGGGCTGCTAGCTACTTCGCACTGTGGTAGGTGAACCTCGGTTGGGGGGAGGGGGCATGCATTCATAGCTTAGGATTCCCTTCGTGCTGACACGATGGGGGCAAGCAATACAGTGTGCTTTGCGAGAGAGGTGCCACCCTTTTGATACATAAATTTGGTCCACATGCAAGTGTGTTCGTGTTCTGACCCTCTCCCGCGTCATTTTTCGAAAAATTTATGAACATTAGATAAGTCGGATGACGCAACAGACATGGTTCACTCAAACTAACCGTGTGCCACGCCGGTGCACCTGTCACGCACACATCCGCATAGTACATTGGGCTCCACGAGGCCCCCCCTCACAAAAATATCTTCCCGCCTCGAGGGTTTTTCTATTTCATAACACATAGTTGTTATCTCCGAACTGTGTCCGATGTTTATTTTTCCCAATACCGCCTGCATCCCTAGAAAATATCTGCCCGCCTCGAGGGTTTTTCTGTTTCATAACACACGGTTGTTATTTCCGGACCATGTGCGATGCACTATCATCAAAAATTTCAATAGCCCGCGTTTGACTCCCGCGTAGTAAAATTTTCAGTACCCGCGTCATTTCCTCAAACACCCCGCGCCCCCTCCACACACGCACACACACACACCAAAACCCCCTCAGGTGTACGTGCGTGCGCACACACACACACACCCCTCCCTCACTCGAAACCCTAGCAAGGTCCCCGCTACCGCCGCCGCCGCCGCAAGGCCACCATTGTGAACATCTGCCAGTTTGCCCTTGCAGCTTACCCACAGATCTCCATACCCAGGCCGCCCTGAGTTTCTTAGATGACGCCTACCAAACGCCGCCTTTCCCACAGATCCCTATCCCCCACTCCAGAACGTCGCATCCTAAGCCTGTCTACGCTTCCCGTGGAGCTCGAGGAGCGACTGGCCCAAAAGAGGTGTATAGCGGTCTCTTCGCCCGACGTCGCCGAGGAAGCTGATGACCATTACTGGCGGTAGGCACTCAAGCAGCAGGCTAGAGTATGCGGGCATGTCTCGTCCGCCGGCTACTACATAGAGGTCATCGACAGCGACGGCCTGAGGCGGGCTATGTCACAGGTTAAGTGGCCGACCCCAACCCCTCGGGTTCAGCCCCCGTCGATCTCATCCATGCCCCCACCACTGATCTCCTCTCGCTCGCTGTCAACAATTTTCCATTCTACATTGCCATCGAGCCCCTTTTGTCATTTCTGAAGGACACTTTCTGCGACGCTGGCTTGGGATCCACAGCTTCCAAGTCAGACCTTATCGACGGCAACCACGAGGAGGGCACCCTCTCCGGCTCTTCCAAGGGGAAAGCGCCCGTCTGCGACATCAGGGAGGGCACCCTACAGCCGTGCTCTTCCAAGGGGAAGGAGCCCATCTGCGACAACATGGAGCGCATCCAGGTCCGTGCTCTTACCACGGGAACGAGCCCATCTGTGACAAGTGAGGAAACCCATGATTTGTTTTGCCACACCTCTTCACAGGGGGAACCCATGATTTGTTTTGTCGAGTCCATTTTGTAGTGTAGTGAGAATATGTCCAGTTTTAATTGCTATATCTGGTTATTTGCAGCATGCTTTGTTTATTTCAGTTGTTCACAATGTGATGCTCTATATGTGCAATTATTTATTGTGCAGTACATTTCATCAATCCAGTTTTAAACATACCGATAGGAATGCATATATTTGCTTGCTATTAAGCCTGTTATAGCTAGCATATGCCTCTTTTAAAGTTTTTTGATTGTTCGGTTGTTTGTAGTTAGCATATGTCCAGTTTCAAGTGCTATCTTTGGTTGTTCGTAGTATGCCTTGTTTATTCCAGTTATTCACAACGTGATGTTCTATATGTGCAACTATGAAATGTTGTGCTTAACATGCTTTTCGATGTACCTACACAGGACAATTTTGGGAACGACTGCTGTTTTCCATCGAGGTTAGTTTCATCCCGTGGCTTATATCTTCTCACTGTTCAGGATATGGTAGCTGGTACCATATAGGCTGGCGGCTGATAAGGGACTAATCGTGAATTAGACTTTTAACTAATATATCTGCAACCCATTTATCGTTAGGTTAACTAGATCCATATGTAATATATCTGAGGCTACATAGCAACATGCACTATACTTAATGTCTAAATATGCAATCCTAGGCTACATAGAAACAAGGAAGAGTGCTACATTAATGTTCTAAAGATGTCTAGATATACGTAGAAGGGCAGCACCACCACCACCAACAACACAACCCTGTTTGGATACTCAAATTAGCTAGAGGTTAGAGTTAGTTTCTAGCTCATTACTAACCCTGAAGTAACTCCATCCAAAGAGTTGTTTGGATGGCATGGTTAGATTGACAATAAATGCACTAGGAGAACTAGCTCCAATTAGCACATCTTGGGTTGGATAGTTTTTTTTGGGTGGGTTATAGATGCAACTAGCTCAAACTAGCCCTCATGTTTAGATATAATTTAGGGCTATTTGAGCCCGAACTAGCTCAAACTAATTGTAACCCCCTGGATACAGCAATAGTTAATCAACCGATAATTTGTAAGAATGCACTAAACTCCTTCCGGCCCATAATATAAGATGTTAATTCATCTAATATGTGAGTATATTGGATGTTATAAGATACTCCCTCCGTTCCTAAATATTTGTCTTTTTAGAGATTTGAAATGGACTACCACATATAGATGTATATAGACATATTATAAAAGAGTGTTGTGCTACATCATTGTGCAATTGTTGTTTAGCTTATAATATTAACTTGGTGCTTTTAGGTACATATGTCATTGGTAAAGATCCGCGCTTTGACCCTTTCTGCGTATGGGGCAATGAGATATCGATGAACCAGCATCAAGTGAGGAAGCTGATAAAGGTTGTTAGTAAAATGGGTCCAAAGATGGCAATTAAACTATTTGTTTACACTTTATCCAAGACAACAGTGAACTGCAGGATGGTAAGTAAGAACTCTGCAGCCTTGTTTTTACTGCCCATAATGAGTTGTGTTAGATGACAATGTCTGAATCTTTTTCCTTAAAGTGGTTGCCAAAGCAGTTTACTGAAGATTACCTCTCAAACTACATGATTGGTGGGCATGCAAAGGTGAAACTATTTCTACCAGAACACGACGATTATCTAGATGTTTTCATGAAGACCGTGAAGGATGGGCGGTCGGCCATCACAAGGGGTTGGACTAGAGTCGTGCGTGCCTTCTGCATGGAGGCGAGCACAATATGGACATTCCGCTTCACCTTGTTCAGCAACCAGAATATATTTCGCCTCTTTCTGTACCGTCTTTAATAGTACAACTATACAACTGCGGTTCATCATCCTTTATTTTGTTCTTATGTAATTCTTGAATGTATGTACCTATGAATCGAATAATGCATTGGTTGTTTGAACCCGATGGATATGAATAAAGCTGTAGAATACTTTCAAATTCAAATTCAAATCCAAATCCGGTACAATTTGGAAAAGCAACAATTAAATTAGGGTAAAATTACGGTCTCCAGGTTGTTACGGCACACACGGTTGGTAAAACACAAGAGTTTGCGATATGCACCATAACCCGAGACGGTTCACAGAGAGGAAACATGTGCAAGCATGCACACAGTTGCCGTTTGCAAACCGTGTGCGATGTCAGACAATATCAAAAATGGTGCGGGCAAACTAAACGTTTGTGCTAGTTGCCTTATCATACACGATTCACAACCATGAACTGTTTCTGATGAAGTATGCATAGTAAACGTTGCACCACAGGATAGCATGTGCGATGGTTGTCGTGTACGACGATGTTACGACGGTCCGACGTTTTGTAATCCTGTCCAACACTCGTATGACGATTAGCTAATCTTCTTAACGGTGAACCGTTTGTGATGGGCCGCGCATCATACACGTTCTATAATAGTGAACCGTTTGTGATGGGCCGCGCACCATAAATGTAGCACCACAGAATATCGACTACGATGGCAATGTGAGCAGAAACGAGTAGGAGTACTATAGGGGCTCTATCCCCGACGGTTTCTGGGTCGTGTGGGAAGGAGCCCCCTATCGCCCACACTCACTTGGCGATGGTTCCAAATGCCGTCACGGAAAGGGGTAAAAAACCGCTTGTTTATGACTAATGCGCACCAGTGATTGCTCATCCCAGCGTCAACAGATCTAGTAGATGGTGTCTTTAAGATCCTTGTTGTACATCTCGCCTATGCGTCCAATGGTGATGTGCGCGGCCATGCTCTTTCCTAAACTCTAGGTTGGTGCATCAATGGAAAACTCGATGGGATCGGTAATTGGCGCAAAAGTCCTTCCTGGAACATGAAATTGAATCGTCTAGCGCTCCTCTTCTGGTGAAGTTGCAGTGAAGGTTCCGGTGAAGCTTGGTATGCCGATGTTCAGGTACCTAGTGACTTCCTTCAAGTGTCGTTTGAAAGGGGTGTCGTCATCCGGTTGAGTGAACTTGTTCCTTGGGTCTAACATCTATAGTGTAGAAATAGAGAAGAGTTAGAAATGAGTAGAGAAGATTATCATGTGGCTTTTCCTAGTGGTCGCGTCCTACAGTCAGCGTGTGTTCTGATACCATCTTGTAGCGACCCGACCCGAATGGATTGAAGTCTATGTGCTTAAGTGTCATCCCTAGATCGGTATTGCTGACACACATAGTACTCACGGATTTATAACAGATTTCAATCACACACTTATTACATCGAGAGTCTCATAAAGAGTACTTATTACAATAATATGGCTGAAGGCCGTCTAAAAAAAATAACTGCAGAAGCTTCAAAGGTAAATGAGTCCATCCAACTCCACGACAAAACTGAGTGCATGACAACGACCTATCGCACCTTACTCTTTGTCTGAAAATTCTACAACATGAGACATTGCAGCCGTGTATGTCAGCACATGGAATATGTTGGCAAGATCACACTATAGAGGAATGTTGAAATAATAGCTACCACTACATGCATATTTGGCTGGTGGAGGCTCTAAGTTTAACATTTGCATAAAGCTAATATTTCCCTACAACAAAGGAATATATTTTATTTAACTCCAAGTTTATGCCATTATTGAGAAGGTTCCCCAAACTCAATCCCAAATTACCATGTAATAATATTAATAACCCAACAAATTCATTAAGTAACGTGATGAGATCAATCAATAATTAAAATATAGGATACTCAAGATGTCCATAACCAGGGACACGGCTAACCATGATTAGTTTATACACTCTGTAGAGGTTTGCACACTTTTCCCCACAAGACTCGACCACCTCCATGATCAGAAGATCGAGACATAGTCTTTCTGAAGCATTAACTCTTTACTCTGGGTAGACAATCACACCTACTTTCCCCTACATTTGCTAGCCTACCACTGAAAGAGATCACACAACTAACTCAACTATGCCAAAGCCCACAATGGCTTGTGGATGCACACGGAAATTTCTAGAATGAATAATCTTATGATCACTTTGAGCCTGGGTGGCATTCCATAGGATAATCACACGGGTACTCCAGGATATCCTAGGACAACATTGGATTCTCCGGGTGCCCGCAACCAATCCACCCAGATGTGTATTAAAGTAGTCACCTTAAGTTTCCCTTAGTTAACATTACTCTCGCAACTTTCATGATTCTCACATACCAATTCCCGTCTACGAGCATGGCTAAGCAATATGAGCATAATGTATATTCCCGGGGTGAATCAAAGGTAATAGGTTCCTACCTCATGAACTACATAGCAATAACCACAAGTTACCAATCCTACTCATGCAATCTTTGAGGGTTGAAACTAATGCATAAAACTGGATAATAAAGGGGTATGATCAAAGTGTAACTTGCCTTGCTGATGATCGGTAAACCCTAGAGATTCGTAGTAGCAAGCTTCGCACTCCGAAAAATTTATCGTAGACAAACAATAGAATACATAATCACTCAAGCATAAGATGCACAGGTAAAACCAAATAAAAATATATAAACAGAAAGTTCAAGTGAAGAGCTTTGGTTTGCAAAAAGAATCAATCAAAGCGGAGATACGAAACTCAAGTTATGATCAAAAGAAGCTCAAATTCAAATCTGTTTGAAACCAAATTTTAAACTTTTAGAAACTTGTTTAAGTTGATTATCTGAACAAAGGAGATCATAACAAAGAATTTGGCATTGGTTTCGTTGGATTTGGATAAACGAGCAAAAAGTTGTCAGGGATTAAATATCATGGACTAATCTGCGAAGAAAATAATCACGGATGGGTCCCTAGCCGGAAATAAACAGAAAAAGAAAAATCTATTGGACGAACGTCCACTATGAAAACTTAACGAACGAAATCGTTCGCAGAAACTAACTAAACAGAAAACGTTCGCTACTTAACTAACTATAATAAAAAACCGGGTTTTAAACGAAAATCGAAAACCTAAAAAGAAAAACCGGCGAACCGGGGCGGTTTATTACCGGACCGAGAAAACCGGTGGGTCGGGCGGCGGGTCGGGCTGTCTCCGGCGGCAGCGGCGGCTTGGGGAACGGCGGCGGGCGCGGCTAAGCGGCGGGGGCGCAGCAACGGTGGCTAGGCGGCGACAATGCTACTGCTGTTGCTTCTGCGAGGGGGCAGCGACTGACGAGGGGAGGAGAGGCGGTGGGCACGGCTTATAAAGGTCCGGGGGGAGGGGGCAAACGGCTTGGGGGAGGGGGTGCTGGCGGAGGAGCGTGCTCGGACTCCGGCTCTGGCACGGGACGAAGGCGGCGGCGGCTTTTGGGCCGGCTGGGCTTCGGCCAAGTTCGGTCTGAGAGTTAAAAAACATTTTCCGAAATTATGAAAAAGAGGAAAAACCTAATAAAAATAGTTTCAAATATTCTAGAAAAATTCACACAGTCCCTCCTAATTAAATGGGCTAAAGAGAACATTTTTCTGGACCTAAATGCCAAAAATAAAAAATATTTTTAGTACTAATAAAAATAAATAAACTTGCAAATAAAATCCAAATAAAATATATTTTTATTCAAAATTAAATTTTCACTATTTCTTTGCTGTTTTGAAGAAGACATATTATCTTCTCTCATTATTTTATTTATTCTGAAATAATTGGAAAATAATTTCGAATAAAACACTTTGATCCAATTTGCCAATTTTGTAAAATTCAAAAATGGATTTTTGTGAAAACCTTCAACTCTCGCAATTGGTTGTTGAGTTGCTTAAGGTTTCTAGGATCGAAATTCCAAATAAGACAAATGCAAAAATGCAGAAACTATGGATGCATATGATGATATAATGAATAACATCCAAATTGAAAATTGGGATGTTACAAACACAAAGTTGACTCTCGTCATCATCTCGAAAATAGCGATACATGTCTTGAATACTTGCAACTACATCATCATCCATTTAAACAATGATATACGTGAGAAGAGCTATCACTATGAGTGAGAGCGGAACTATGCAGTACATGAGGCGGCGGTTATGAGTCCTCTCTCGCGCTAGCATGAACATCAAGTAACTAGCTTCTGCTTCTTGTTTGCTTTTGAAGCCTTTATTGCTGGCGCCCGAGACCCCATCCACTTGCGCCTGACACTCATGCCACTCGTCGTACACTCCCGGAACCTTCCCTTTGTACACACCATAACACTGCTTATTCGCCATCAAGAATCTAGGTACCTGTTAGAGATGCATCTTCATCAAGAGAATGTACAATCATATGCAACAAAATATACTAGATCAACACGAAATAGAAAGTGTTAGCAACTAGATACAACATATAGTACGCAAACTAATTAACTAGGGGTACACAGGCCATCTTACCCAAACTAACAAAGTAGCATTACGCAAGTTCGGCAGGGACCGTGGACATCACAAAGATTCATCACTACAGAAAGTATACAAGTTCAACTGACACCTATCATCATCATCGGCATCATAAATCACTAGAAGGGGGAATCAATCACGGAGGGCTTCTACATCAACACCATAGCCTCTCTGATGATGTGTGGGTAGTTTACCTCAGACCTTCGGGTCCATAGTTATTAGATAAATGGCTTCTTCTCTCTCTTTGGATCTCAATAAAAAGTTCTCCTCGATCTTCTTGGAGATCTATTCGATGTAACTCTTTTTGCGGTGTGTTTGTCCAGATCCGGTGAATTGTGGGTTTATGATCAAGATTACCTATGAACAATATTTGATTCTTCTATGAATTCTTATATGCATGATTTGATATCTTTGCAAGTCTCTTCGAATTATCAGTTTGGTTTGGCCTACTAGATTGATCTTCCTTGCAATGGGATAAGTGCTTAGCTTTGGGTTCAATCTTGTGGTGTCCTTTCCCTGTGACAACAGGGGCACCAAGGCACGTATTGTATTGTTGTCATCGAGGATAAAAATATGGGGTTTATATCATGTTGCTTGAGTTTATCCCTCTACATCATGTCATCTTGCCTAATGCGTTACTCTGTCCTTATGAACTTAATACTCTAGATGCATGCTGGATAGCAGTCGATGTGTGGATTAGTAGTAGTAGATGAAGAATCCTTTCGGTCTACTTGACACGGACATGATGCCTCTGTTCATGATCATGCCTAGATATTCTCATCACTATGCGCTTTTCTATCAATTGCTCGGCAGTAATTTGTTCACCCTCCATAATATATGCTATCTTGAGAGAAGCCACTAGTGAAACCTATGGCCCCGGGTCTACTTTACATCATATAAGTTTCCGATCTATAATTCTAGTTTACTATTTATTTTTCAATCTTTACTTTCCAATCTATACAAAAATACCAAAAATATTTATCTTATTATCTTTATCAGATCTCACTTTTGCAAGTGGCCGTGAAGGGATCGACAACCCCTTTATCGTGTTGGTTGCAAGGTTCTTATTTGTTTGTGAAGGTACTAGGAAATTTGCGTGTAGTCTCCTACTGTATTGATACCTTGGTTGTCAAAAACTGAGGGAAATACTTACGCTACTTTGCTGCATCACCCTTTCCTCTTCAAGGGAAAACCAACACATGCTCCAGAGGTATCAAGAAGGATTTCCGGCGCCGTTGCCGGGGAGATCTACACTCAATTCAAGACATACCAAGTACCCATCACAAACTTTTATCCCTCTAATTACATTATTTGCCATTTGCATCTCGTTTTCCTCTCCCCCACTTCACCTTTGCCGTTTTATTCAGCCCTTTTCCGTTTGTTTCCTTTCGCTTACCTCTTGTGTGTCTGTGTGTTAGATCGTTTATTTTGCTGTCATGGCTAGCCCTTTCTCCCTTCCTTCGTCTCCTGGTTTTGAAGTTCTTCACTTCAAAAAAGATAGGGAGGAACTTAAAAGATGCTTGGTATAGGATGATGGAATCCTATCGTAGTTGCACTATAGGGGGAGATTTCAAGATTCTACTTTGTAATTTTTATGTTGGGCTAACCATATTTTATTGAAATTGATCCCAATATTGCTTATGAAATTATAGAGGGAATAGTAGGAGTGCTTCCCGCACAAAAGGAACTACATCTTACTCAAGAAGGAACCAAAATTTTAGAGAAATTGTGTGAATTGCAAAAATCTATTGAGCCTCTTAAAAATGTTGTTGGGAACCTTCACTGTATGAATACGTTGATCACTCTTTGCAATAAGCGTTGGATGCTCTAGATGTAAAAATCTACGAGCAAGAAGGGACACGTAAGGAACCTCCCGTATCCGATCACAACTCCATTAAAAATATAAATACCAAAGAGGGCAATACCTAGATCTATTCTTGTTTTTATGCCTAGCTAGGGGCATTAAAGGATAGCGCTTATTGGGAGGAAACCCAATTTTATTTTTGTTCCTTGCTTTTTGTTCCTGTTTAGTAATAAATAATTCATCTATACTCTGTTATGATTGTGTTTTTTATGTTTTAGTTAGTGTTTGTGCCAAGTAAATCCTTTAGGATCTTCTTGGACGATTGTTATTTGATCTTGCTGAAAAAAACAGAAAGTTTGCGCTCAGGAGAATAATTTTCATGTTTTACCAGAGAGCGATAAAATACTTATTCCAATTGCAGTAGATCAATATACAAATTATTTAGGACTTCCTAATTTCTTAGGAGTTTTGGAGTTACATAAGTATTCAAAACCTACATATTAGTACAGACTGTTCTGTTTTTGACAGATTCTGTTTTTCGTGTGTTGTTTGCTTATTTTGATGAATCTATGGCTAGTATCGGGGGGTATGAACCATAGAGAAGTTGGAATACAGTAGGTTTAACACCAATATAAATAAATAATGAGTTTATTACAGTACCTTAAGGTGGTGATTTGTTTTCTTATACTAACGGAGCTAATGAGATTTTCTGTTGAGTTTTGTGTTGTGAAGTTTTCAAGTTTTTGGGTAAAGATATGATGGATTTTGGAACAAGGAGCGGAAAGAGCCTAAGCTTGGGGATTCCCAAGGCACCCCAAGGTAAAATCCAAGGATAACCAAAAGCCTAAGCTTGAGGATGCCCCGGAAGGCATCCCCTCTTTCGTCTTCATCTATCGGTAACTTTACTTGAGGCTATATTTTTATGCACCACATGATATGTGTTTTGCTTGGAGCGTCTTGTATGATTTGAGTCTTTGCTTTTTAGTTCACCACAATCATCCTTCTATACACACCTTTTGGAGAGACACACATGAATCGGAATTTATTAGAATACTCTATGTGCTTCACTTATATCTTTTGAGCTAGGTAATTTTGCTCTAGTGCTTTATTTTTAGAGCACGGTGGTGGTTTTATTTTATAGAAATTATTGATATCTCATGCTTCACTTATATTATTTTGAGTGTCTTTTAGAACAACACGGTAATTTGCTTTGTCTATAAAATTAGTCCTAATACGATAGGCATCCAAGTTGGGTATAATAAAAACTTTCATATAGAGTGCATTAAATACTATGAGAAGTTTGATTCTTGATAGTTGTTTTGAGATACAAAGGTGGTAATGTCAGAGTTGTGCTAGTTGACTAATTGTGGAATTGAGAAATACTTGTGTTGAAGTTGGCAATTCTCGTAGCATGCACGTATGGTAAACGTTGTGTAACAAATTTGAAGCATGGGGTGTTCTTTGATTGCTTTTCTTATGAGTGGCGGTCGGGGACGAGCGATGGTCTTTTCCTACCAATATATCCCCCTAGGAGCATGCGCGTAGTGCTTGGTTTTGATGACTTGTAGATTTTTGCAATAAGTATGTGAGTTCTGTGTGACTAATGTTGAGTCCATGGATTATACGCACTCTCACCCTTCCATCATTGCTAGCCTCTTCGGTACCATGCATTGCCCTTTCTCACCTCGAGAGTTGGTGCAAACTTCGCCGGTGCATCCAAACCCCGTGATATGATACACTCTATCACACATAAGCCTCCTTATATATTCCTCAAAACAGTCACCATACCTACCTATTATAGCATTCCCATAGCCATTCCGAGATATATTGCCATGCAACTTTCCACCGTTCCGTTTATTATGACACGCTCCATCATTGTCATATTGCTTTGCATGATCATGTAGTTGACATCGTATTAGTGGCAAAGCCACCTTCATAATTCTTTCATACATGTCACTCTTGATTCATTGCATATCCCGGTACACCCCCGGAGGCATTTACATAGTGTAACACCCTTGATGCGACTATAGCTCCCACGTGTCGAGGCACGACTTAGAGACATAATCGCATTGAAGGCATATGTCGCAAGTTAGGCAATCTTCACAACATCCCATGTAATATAATAATGAAAGGGGAGATAACATAGTTGGCTTACACTCACCACGTCAATCAAGTACATAAATAACATTACATCATCCAAACACTCATGGCCCGTCTACGACGCCAAAATAAAAGAGAACCCAACATGCGACACGGTCCCAATCACCCCCAACTGGGCGCCACTACTGATCATCAGGAAAGGAAACATAGTAACATTGAGAGTCTTCGTCGAACTCCCACTTGAGCTCATACGCGTCACCTGGAGCGGAATCATCAGGCCCTGCATCTGGTGTAATAGTAATCGGTGAGCCACAGGGACTCAGCAATCTCGCACCCTCGTGATCAAGACTATTTAAGCTTATAGGTAAGGCAAGGTAAAATATGAGTGGAGCTGCAGCAAGCGACTAGCAAGTATGGTGGCTAACTTATTCGCAAAGGAGAGCGAGAAGAGGAGGCAAAGCGCGAGCGAGAAACTAGAGAGCAACCTGCGCAAACATTACTCCAACACCGTGTCCACTTCCCGGACTCCGCCGAGAAGAGGCCATCACGGTAACACACTCAGTTGATTCGTTTTAATTAAGTTAAGGTTCAAGTTATCTACAACCGGACATTAACAAATTCCCATCTGCCCATAACCGCGGGCACGGCTTTCGAAAGTTCAAATCCCTGCAGGGGAGTCCCAACTTAGCCCATGACAAGCTCTCACGGTCAACGAAGGAATAGACCTCCTCCCAAGACGTTCCGATCAGACTCGGTATCTCGGTAATTCAATACACTTCGACAGGTTAAAACAAGACCAACAACACCGCCCGAATGTGCCGACAAATCCCGATAGGAGCTGCACATATCTCTTTCTCAGGGCACACTCAGATGAGCGCTCCATACAACTAAAACCAAACCTCGAGTTTCCCCGAGGGGGCGCTGCACATGACTCTAGTTTGGACCAACACTCAGAGGAGCACTGGCCCCGGGGGGGGGGGGGTTAAAATAAGATGACCCGCGAGCTCCGGAAACCCGAGGGAGAAAGAGGCTAGGTGGCAAATGGTAAGACCAAGGTTGAGCATTGCTGGAAAATCTTTAATCAAGGCGAACTATCAAGGGGTTCCCATTATAACCCAACCGCGTAAGGAACGCAAAATCTGGGAACATAACACCGATATGACGGGAACTAGGGCGGCAAGAGGGGGACAAAACACTAGGCGGAAGGCTGAGCCTTCCACCCTTTACCAAGTATATAGATGCATTAAGATAACATGGCAATATAATGATATCCCAACAAGTAAATAAAAGATGTTCCAACAAGGAACGGCCTCGAAACTTCACCTGCAGCTAGCAACGCTATAAGAGGGGCTGAGCAAAGCGGTAACATAGCCAATCAATGGTTTGCTAGGACAATGGTGGGTTAGATGTTTGACATGGCAATTTGGGAGGCTTGCAAGCAAGTGGTAGGCATCATAGCAATGGCATATCAAAAGAGCGAGCAAACTAGCATAGCAAAGATAGTAGTGATTTCGAGGGTATGATCATCTTGCCTGCACAGTTGTCAGAGTTGACTGGATCCTCGAAAGCAAACTCAACGGGCTCCTTGTTAGCGAACTCGTATCCCGGCTCTACCCAAACAAGACAAACAAGCAACAAGGATACAATAACCACGTGCAAGAACAAGCAATATGATGAAATGATGATATGCTATACGGGATGCGATGCGGGATGCCAAATGCAAGATATGACAGGAAATGCATGAACCTGGCCTCAACTTCGAAAACCAAGTGTGCCACTGGAAAGATGAGATGAAATTGCTTGAAAACGATATAAAGAAAGCCGGAATCGGAGTTACGGATTGGAAATGGCAAGCGATTCAAAAATGACACCGGTCTGCGATTTACAGCAAGTAGGCATCTAAATGCAATGAGATGAACATGCTACAACACCTAAACATGACAACAAAATACATGGAAGGGATGCACACAAGATGCTTAACAAAAGTCTAGCACTGAGCTACGGCCAAATCATCCATTAACAGGTTCAAACAAGCATGGCAAAAATGCATATGACAAACAGATCTCAGACTTAGTGAAATTAACACTTGTCTGGAATTTCAGATCAGGTAGCCCTCTTCGGAGCAACAAATACATAAGCTACAGGACCTGAACATGACAAAGTAAAGCATGGCATGGAACTACTCAAAGAGCTTAACAAAAGTCCCTTAGTGACCTTGAGCCAAAAGGGATCAGAAAATACAATTGCAAGCATGTGAACATAGCAAAAACATAATCAGTTTCAGACTTAGTGAAAAACTGACACATGCTAAAATATAACTCAAGTAGGCATGTTTACGAGCTCGATGCACTCACTACAGAGAAAGTCATGGCAATACAAGCATACAAACATCAAGAAGGCACAAAATGCAAGCTAGAAATGGCAAGAACAATAGCATAGCATGAACGGATCAACTACAACATCACCGGCAAAATTGCAAACAAGTTGACAATCTGCCCAGATTCACAAAGTAGCAAAAGTAGAGCTCGATTGACTCAAGCTAGGGTGATCCATAATTGCAAACAAAGACATGGATGGATAGAGCACTACAAGATTAACAAAACTCCCTTAATGATCATCCTCAAAAGAGGCACGGATCACTTGGAAACAACAAGAACATATGGCTTCATGAGATAAACAGCTCCAGGACTTAGTGATTTCACTAAGTCCCTGAAAACAGAATTAGCAAGTGCACCATTTTGCAAGCTTGCACAAGTCACCACACACATCCTAAAAATACATGGGTTGCACCTCTGGAAAGATGACAAAACCCTTAACAAAACACATGTAGAACTCACGGGCATATCATGCACACAATAATCATGGCAAAAATGACAAAAGTACTAAACGGAGTAGCAGATCTGACAATTAACTCAAGTAGCCCTCTTCTAACAGCTTTTCGGGCATCAAGATGAACTCTAATGAAAATGATGCAATGGAATGAAATGATGTACTCTCTGAGGTGAACATTTTGATATGCTATATGTATGAATCGGAGCTACGGATGCAAAGTTACGGAGCCGCGAACATGGGCATATGAACTAAAAATTCTGAGGACTTAGGAAAAATTCAACCTCCGGATCTGGATCTAGGGTTTCGGGGGCACGCGGCCCGAGGTTCGCCGGGATCCCACCGGAGCTCTTGCAAGACGACGAGGGAGAGGACGGGCCGACGCTAGGGGGCGACACCGGCGCGCTCCGGTGGCAGTGCGCAAGGCGGCGGCTCGGGGCGGCGAGCTCGCCGGGCGGCTGGGCGCGCGACCGGGCGGCGGGAG
>NC_041386.1:377552064-377559512 GCF_002162155.2 Triticum dicoccoides
CGAGGCGAGATGGGCCTCGGGGGCCGGCCACGGGCCTCCCGGGCCTGGCGGCGGGGTGGAACGGCGGCGGAGGCGGGGCCAATGGTGGCGTGCCATGTGGCGGCGGCGAGGCGGACCGGACGTGTCCGTCGGTGGCGAAAGTGTCCGGCGGCGGCGGATCGGGAATTTAGGGTTAGGGACGAGGGGAGACCTGGGATTTGGAATGGGGGGTGTTTAAATAGGCATAGAGGGAGCTAGGAGAGTCCAAATGAGGTGCGGTTTTCGGCCACGCGATCGTGAACGAACGCTCTAGATGATGGAGCAGAGTTTGGTGGGTTTTGGGACAAAATAGAGGGGTGTTGGGATGCAACACACACAAGGCCTTTTCGGTCCCTCGGTTAACCGTTGGAGTATCAAACGAAGTCCAAATGATACGAAACTTGACAGGCGGTCTACCGGTAGTAAACCAAGGCCGCTTGGCAAGTCTCGGTCCAATCCGGAAATGTTTAATCCCCACACACGAAAGAAAGCTAGAAATGACCACCGGAGGAGAACGAAGCGCCGGAATGCAAAACGGACAACAGGGAAAATGCTCGAATGCATGAGACGAACACGTATGCAAATGCAATGCACATGATGACATGATATGAGATGCATGACACGCAATCAATGACAAGGCAACAGCAGCGAATAACTGCACGGCACCTAGCACATCGGTCTCGGGGCGTTACAACACTCCACCGCTATCAGAGGATCTCGTCCCGAGATCTAGAATGGCACCGGAGGGACAACAGAAGAGAAAGAGAAGAGGTAAGACTAAGTTGCTTCTTTGACAAACGAGTGAAACCAAAGAACCTTGAAAGGTTACACAAATTCGAGAAAAGAATACAACGAAGGTGAACAAGGTTGAAAACACTCCGTTAGAAAAGAGGGACAAAGAACATTTGTGAAAAACCTTGAGGTTGAAGGGAAGATATATATTGAAAACACGCCGGTTAAGGAAGGGGATCAAGGAAGACCGAATTCGAACAGCATTCCGGTTGAAAAGTGATACGAGACTAGTTAAGATGAAAAGAACTTGAGCAGAGGACACGACACTCCGGTTAAATGGATAAGCACGAAAAGAACATGATCTTTGACAAACGAGATGATGGGTTGAAAAGAGCAACATCACAATGACTCCGGAACGAAGGGAAACAAGATCTTGAGAGAGCACGGTTACAACAAATGCTAGAATGGAGTTGTTGAAAACCAACAACGAAAAGAATAATCTTGATATGGTCTTATGAAATACATCTCAAAATTATGAGGTGACAATCTGCCACTCATGGAAAGAATTGTATTTATTTGAACAAGGAGACGAGAAAGTATTTCACCGGGAGGATAAAGAAGAGCTTGGATCATTTATTTGCACCATAGATAGCAACAATCCTTAGGGATGGCTTTAGGTGAAATATAACCCAAGATAACTCCCATGACGAGCTTGATGGATTTAAGATATCTCAATCTTGACAACATGTGAATCATGAACCACATAGGGAAATCATCAAGAATGACATAATGCCACCTCAAATGATACGGTAGAAAGAATTGAACTCCGGATTGCAAGATGAAGAATGCTTGAGCTCCTTAGAAAAGAATCTTGATGAACACTTCAAGAAGGAGTATCAAACGAAAAGAAAAATAAGTTGAAAACACAAAGTGAAACCTTGTAATGATTTAGATGGATCTCCGTGATGAAGTAATTGAAAAAGGTTGGAACTCCGAGAAAAATAGAATATGAAACAAAGAAACCGAGAATTTTTTCAATGAACCTTCGGAATAAGGAATTAATCATTTGGATGAACAAGAATAAGAATTATGTTATGCTTATCCTTCACCAATTTAAATTGATGACAATCCACGGATTTGGCATACTACTTATTCTTGTAGCAAGGATGAAGATAGATATAGCTCAACTTGAGAAGGTCTTCAATGATCCACCGATAGTATTGAAACAACGACTGAATTGATAAGGAAGAGAAATCTTGAACGAACCACCATAAGAACTAAAAAATAGAAGATGAGAAGATAAAGAAACACCGGGAGGAATTAGCAAATTAACGAAAATACTTGCTAGGATTTAGATACATGAGAACGAAAAGATCACGAACTGATTAGATTTCACTTGACCGATGTACCGTCAAGATTGGAGAATGATAACTGAATGCTGAGAATGAATAAACCTTACGAAATGATGGCCTTCGGAGGCACAAGCTGAAAAGACTCCTGAATTACTCCGGA
This sequence comes from Triticum dicoccoides, assembly GCF_002162155.2. Classification (NCBI taxonomy): domain Eukaryota; kingdom Viridiplantae; phylum Streptophyta; class Magnoliopsida; order Poales; family Poaceae; genus Triticum; species Triticum dicoccoides. Next base: position 377,554,327 of record NC_041386.1, read on the forward strand.
TGGTTTAAAAGAATTCTCACATCGAAAACAATTTTGAGAGGATGTCATTAAGCTAGAATCACGAATCTTTGAGAGAACGGATAAAATATGGAGGGAAAACTCTTCTTCGGTCTTCAAAATCCGAGAATGATGACGAGAAACAATCACCATGAATCGTTGAGATACTCTGGAATGAAAAATGGAAAGGTTGAACCAACGACGAAAATAAATGAAAGATCTTGGAGAAAGACATTTGACTGATGACAATGCATTCTTATGCCAAATTTCGAAAAGAATTTGATGGTAGCTCCGGGAAAATAGAAGAGTCAGGTAAGATCCTGGGAAAAGACCTGTGGGTTAGGGCCCACTCAAGAGAAGCACCGTTGAAATGATTTTAAAGAGAGGTTGCACCGGTTGAGAAGATATTTGAAACGAGGAAAAAGGATATGATCACCACCAAAAGCTTGAATTGGTTCCACCAGAGAAGAAAAGAATGAAGAATGACGAACTAGTAGAACATCTCCTTGAGAACCACCGGGTAAGAATATTGATGAAAAAGAATGGAGTGACTTCACATGAATTGAATGGATACCCGATGAAGAAATCTGGGTCCTCGAAGAAACAAAAAGGGAGGGAGGGTGGGAAAAAAAGAAAGACAACTTGGAGATGGATGAAACGAACGCTGTTGAGAGAGCTGATACTTGATCTTGCAGATGTTGAAATGATCGGATCCACTTGAGGAGAGACACATCAGTTGAAAAGGTTTGACATGACAATCTCGATTATCATGAAGGATTAGTATTCACATGGGAACATGAGAACACCATTTGGGGAAGGTATGGAATCAACATTTGACTTCGAAGCAACTCGAATACCACAACTCAAAAAAAACAAAGGGTTGGCTTGCAAAATAAGCCGGAACAAACATATGATAGAGATTTCGTCCGAAGTTTTCGTGGTGGGGCCTAGACGGGCTCGATCGTACAGCACCATCATGTACAAGGCAGTGCACATGACATACGATGCGTCCCCTAGTCGGCATAGCCAAGGACTCTTTAAGACACAACGAGACCACTGTAAAACCGACCGTGAATAGACGGACCACTAGACGTCGAACCCCAATTTCATATCATACATCTCTCGGAAAGATATCCTAAGAGCTACTTGAATTCCCACCTATGAAACTCCCGAAACTTTCCGGTTATGCAATCAGGTGTTGGGGATACAGGGGAAGCATAATATCTCACCCAAACTAGCAATTCCTACATCCAGCTGTATCCATCCTTCAACACATAACCAAGAAACTTTCGGAAACCATCTACCTCAACCTTCGAAAAGCATCCGTTATACAAGTTATGGCGATACTCCCGAACTCCCACCCTAGTACTGGGTGGCGTCGAGGTTATCTCACCAACGAACTGCATAAAAGAGATTTTCGATGTCGGCGTACTAAACTCAGGTATTCCAGAACTGCAACGATAAAATTATGATGAAAACACCTCAAAGCTCAACTCCCCGGGACACTTCCACTAAACCCCTGACAGGAGGCACCAAGACAATGTTCTCATCATAAAACCATCGGAACGATTCCAAGATACCCGCGTGATCCTAATTTTTTTTGTGAAATTTGAGAAGAGAAGAGTCAAAAATCTACGTCAGGATGCCTTACCAAAGCGATGAGGAGACTGGGAAGTAAAAAAAAATTCCTAAACTCTCCGATATATAATTCCTAAAGACTCAAAACATTTTTCTAGACACAACTCGGCCGCTAAAAACGATCAAGCAATGGGGCTCCTAAGGTCGGGGAAGGCTCTGATTACCAACTTGTAACACCCTCGATGCGACTATAGCTCCCACGTGTCGAGGCACGACTTAGAGACATAATCGCATTGAAGGCATATGTTGCAAGTTAGGCAATCTTCACAACATCCCATGTAATATAATAATGAAAGGGGAGATAACATAGTTGGCTTACACTCGCCACGTCAATCAAGTACATAAATAACATTACATCATCCAAACACTCATGGCCCGTCTACGACGCCAAAATAAAAGAGAACCCAACATGCGACACGATCCCAATCACCCCAACTGGGCGCCACTACTGATCATCGGGAAATGAAACATAGTAACGTGGAGAGTCTTCGTCGAACTCCCACTTGAGCTCATACGCGTCACCTGGAGCGGAATCATCAGGCCCTGCATCTGGTGTAATAGTAATCGGTGAGCCACAGGGACTCAGCAATCTCGCACCCTCGTGATCAAGACTATTTAAGCTTATAGGTAAGGCAAGGTAAAATATGAGTGGAGCTGCAGCAAGCGACTAGCAAGTATGGTGGCTAACTTATTCGCAAAGGAGAGCGAGAAGAGGAGGCAAAGCGCGAGCGAGAAACTAGAGAGCAACCTGCGCAAACATTACTCCAACACCGTGTCCACTTCCCGGACTCCGCCGAGAAGAGGCCATCACGGTAACACACTCAGTTGATTCGTTTTAATTAAGTTAAGGTTCAAGTTATCTACAACCGGACATTAACAAATTCCCATCTTCCCATAACCGCGGGCACGGCTTTTGAAAGTTCAAATCCCTGCAGGGGAGTCCCAACTTAGCCCATGACAAGCTCTCACGGTCAACGAAGGAATAGACCTCCTCCCAAGACGTTCCGATCAGACTCGGTATCTCGGTAATTCAAGACACTTCGACGGGTTAAAACAAGACCAGCAACACCGCCCGAATGTGCCGACAAATCCCGGTAGGAGCTGCACATATCTCTTTCTCAGGGAGCTCTCAAATGAGCGCTCCATACAACTAAAACCAAACCTCGAGTTTCCCCGAGGGGGCGCTGCACAGGACTCTAGTTTGGACCAACACTCAGAGGAGCACTGGCCCGGGGGGGGGGTTAAAATAAGATGACCCGCGGGCTCCAGAAACCTGAGGGAGAAAGAGGCTAGGTGGCAAATGGTAAGACCAAGGTTGGGCATTGCTGGAAAAGCTTTAATCAAGGCGAACTATCAAGGGGTTCCCATTATAACCCAACCGCGTAAGGAACGCAAAATCCGGGAACATAACACCGATATGACGGAAACTAGGGCGGCAAGAGTGGAACAAAACACTAGGCGAAAGGCCGAGCCTTCCACCCTTTACCAAGTATATAGATGCATTAAGATAACATGGCAATATAATGATATCCCAACAAGTAAATAAAAGATGTTCCAACAAGGAACGGCCTCCAAACTTCACCTGCAGCTAGCAACGCTATAAGAGGGGCTGAGCAAAGCGCTAACATAGCCAATCAACGGTTTGCTAGGACAATGGTGGGTTAGAGGTTTGACATGGCAATTTGGGAGGCTTGCAAGCAAGTGGTAGGCATCGTAGCAATGGCATAGCAAAAGAGCGAGCAAACTAGCATAGCAAAGATAGTAGTGATTTCGAGGGTATGATCATCTTGCCTGCACAGTTGTTAGAGTTGACTGGATCCTCAAAAGCAAACTCAACGGGCTCCTCGTTAGAGAACTCGTATCCCGGCTCTACCCAAACAAGATAAACAAGCAACAAGGATACAATCAACCACGTGCAAGAACAAGCAATATGATGAAATGATGATATGCTATGCGGGATGCGATGCGGGATGCCAAATGCAAGATATGACAGGAAATGCATGAACCTGGCCTCAACTTCGAAAACCAAGTGTGCCACTAGAAATATGAGATGAAGTTGCTTGAAAACGATATAAAGAACGCCGGAATCGGAGTTACGGTTTGGAAATGGCAAGCGATTCAAAAATGACACCGGTCTGCAATTTACAGCAAGTAGGCATCTAAATGCAATGAGATGAACATGCTACAACACCCAAACATGACAACAAAATACATGGAAGGGATGCACATAAGATGCTTAACAAAAGTCTAGCACTGAGCTACGGCCAAATCATCCATTAACAGGTTCAAACAAGCATGGCAAAAATGCATATGACAAACAGATCTCAGACTTAGTGAAATTAACACTTGTCTGGAATTTCAGATCAGGTAGCCCTCTTCGGAGCAACAAAACTATACGCTACAGGACCTGAACATGGCAAAGTAAAGCATGGCATGGAGCTACTCAAAGAACTTAACGAAAGTCCCTTAGTGACCTTGAGCCAAAAGGGATCAGAAAATACAATTGCAAGCATGTGAACATAGCAAAAACATAATCAGTTTCAGACTTACTGAAAAACTGACACATGCTGAAATATAACTCAAGTAGGCATGTTTACGAGCTCGATGCACTCACTACAGAGAAAGTCATGGAAAGACAAGCATAAATCCATCAAGAAGGCACAAAATGCAAGCTAGACATGGCAAGAACAATAGCATAGCATGCACGGATCAACTACAACATCACCGGCAAAATTGCAAACAAGTTGACAATCTGCCCCGATTCACAAAGTAGCAAAAGTAGAGCTCGATTGACTCAAGCTAGGTTGCTCCATAATTGCAAACAAAGACATGGATGGATAGATCACTACAAGATTAACAAAACTCCCTTAATGATCATCCTCAAAAGAGGCACGGATAACTAGGAAACAACAAGAACATATGGCATCATGAGATAAACAACAACAACAACAAGTCACCACACACATCCTAAAAATACATGGGTTGCACCTCTGGAAAGATGACAAAACCCTTAACAAAACACATGTAGAACTCACGGGCATATCATGCACACAATAATCATGGCAAAAATGACAAAAGTGCTAAACGGAGTAGCAGATCTGACAATTAACTCAAGTAGCCCTCTTCTAACAGCTTTTCGGGCATCAAGATGGACTCTAATGAAAATGATGCAATGAAATGAAATGATGTACTCTCTGAGGTGAACATTTTGATATGCTATATGTATGAATCGGAGCTACGGATGCAAACTTACGGAGCCTCGAACATGGGCATATGAACTAAAAATTCTGAGGACTTAGGAAAAATTCAACCTCCGGATCTGGATCTAGGGTTTCGGGGGCACGCGGCCCGAGGTTCGCCGGGATCCCACCGGAGCTCTTGCCGGACGACGAGGGAGAGGATGGGCCGGCGCTAGGGGGCGACGCCGGCGCGCTCCAGCGGCGGCGCGCGAGGCGGCGGCTCGGGGCGGCGAGCTCGCCGGGCGGCTGGGCGCGCGGCCGGGCGGCGGGAGGTGGCGCGGTCCGGGCGGCGGCGACCGGAGGAGGAGGCGA
>NC_041386.1:377560358-377645915 GCF_002162155.2 Triticum dicoccoides
GCGAGGTGGGGCCGGGCTGCCGCGGCCGAGGAAGAAGGAGGCGCGGCCGGCGGCTTCACCGGGCGGCGGGGCGAGGCGAGATGGGCCTCGGGGGCCGGCCACGGGCCTCCCGGGCCTGGCGGCGAGGTGGAACGGCGACGGAGGCGGGGCCAATGGTGGCGTGCCACGTGGCGGCGGCGGGGCGGACCGGACATGTCCGTCTGTGGCGAAAGTGTCCGGCGGCGGCGGATCTGGAATTTAGGGTTAGGGACGAGGGGAGACCCGGGATTTGGAATGGGGGGTGTTTAAATAGGCATAGAGGGAGCTAGGAGAGTCCAAATGAGGTGCGGTTTTCGGCCACGCGATCGTGATCGAACGCTCTAGATGATGGAGCAGAGTTTGGTGGGTTTTCAGCCAAAATAGAGGGGTGTTGGGCTGCAACACACACAAGGCCTTTTCGGTCCCTCGATTAACCGTTGGAGTATCAAACGAAGTCCAAATGATACGAAACTTGACAGGTGGTCTACCGGTAGTAAACCAAGGCCGCTTGGCATGTCTCGGTGCAATCCGGAAATGTTTAATCCCGACACACGAAAGAAAGCTAGAAATGACCACCGGAGGAGAACGAAGCGCCGGAATGCAAAACGGACAACAGGGAGAATGCTCGAATGCATGAGACGAACACGTATGCAAATGCAATGCACATGATGACAAGATATGAGATGCATGACATGCAAGCAATGACAAGTCAACAACAACGAATAACTGCACGACACCTGGCACATCGGTCTCGGAGCGTTACAACACTCCACCACTACGAGAGGATCTCGTCCTGAGATCTAGAATGGCATCGGAGGGACAACGGAAGAGAAAGAGAAGAGGTAAGACTAAGTTGCTTCTTTGACAAACGAGTGAAACCAAAGAACCTTGAAAGGTTACACAAATTCGAGAAACGAATACAACGAAGGTGAACAAGGTTGAAAACACTCCGTTAGAAAAGAGGGACAAAGAACATTTGCGAAAAACCTTGAGGTTGAAGGGAAGATATGTATTGAAAACACGCCGGTTAAGGAAGGGGATCAAGGAAGACCGAATTCGAACAGCACTCCGGTTGAAAAGTGATACCAGACTAGATAAGATGAAAAGAACTTGAGCAGAGGACACGACACTCCGGTTAAATGGATAAGCACGAAAAGAACATGATCTTTGACAAACGAGATGATGGGTTGAAAAGAGGCACATCACAATGACTCCGGAACAAAGGGAAACAAGATCTTGAGAGAGCACGGTTACAACAAATGCTAGAATGGAGTTGTTGAAAACCAACAACGAAAAGAATAATCTTGATATGGTCTTATGAAATACATCTCAAAATTATGAGGTGACAATCTGCCACTCACGTAAAGAATTGTATTTATTTGAACAAGGAGACGAGAAAGTATTTCACCGGGAGGATAAAGAAGAGCTTGGATCATTTATTTGCACCATAGATAGCAACAATCCTTAGGGAAGGCTTTACGTGAAATATAACCCAAGATAACTCCCATGACGAGCTTGATGGATTTAAGATATCTCAATCTTGACAACATGTGAATCATGAACCACATAGGGAAATCATCAAGAATGACAGAATGCCACCTCAAATGATACGGTAGAAAGAATTGAACTCCGGATTGCAAGATGAAGAATGCTTGAGCTCCTTAGAAAAGAATCTTGATGAACACTTCGAGAAGGAGTATCAAACGAAAAGAAAAAGAAGTTGAAAACACAAAGTGAAACCTTGTAATGATTTAGATGGATCTCCGTGATGAAGTAATTGAAAAAGGTTGGAACTCCGGAAAAAATAGAAGATGAAACTGAGAAACCGAGAATTTTTTCAATGAACCTTCGGAATAAGGAATTAATCATTTGGATGAACAAGAATAAGAATTATGTTATGCTTATCCTTCACCAATTTAAATTGATGACAATCCACGGATTTGGCATACTACTTATTCTTGTAGCAAGGATGAAGATAGATATAGCTCAACTTGAGAAGGTCTTCAACGATCCACCGATAGTATTGAAACAACGACTGAATTGATAAGGAAGAGAAATCTTGAATGAACCACCGTAAGAATTAAAAAAATGAACGAAGAGAAGATAAAGAAACACCGGGAGGAATTAGCAAATTAACAAAAATACTTGCTAGGATTTAGATACATGAGAATGAAAAGATCACGAACTGATTAGATTTCACTTGACCGATGTACCGTCAAGATTGGAGAATGATAACTGAATGCTGAGAATGAATAAACCTTCCGAAATGATGGCCTTCGGAGGCACAAGCTGAAAAGACTCCTGAATTACTCCGGATGGTTGAAAAGAATTCTCACATCGAAAACAATTTTGAGAGGATGGAATTAAGCTAGAATCACGAATCTTTGAGAGAACGGATAAAATATGGAGGGAAAACTCTTCTTCGGTCTTCAAAATCCGCTTGGCAAGTCTCGGTCCAATCCGGAAATGTTTAATCCTCACACACGAAAGAAAGCTAGAAATGACCACCGGAGGAGAACGAAGCGCCGGAATGCAAAACGGACAACAGGGAAAATGCTCGAATGCATGAGACGAACATGTATGCAAATGCAATGCACATGATGACATGATATGAGATGCATGACACGCAAGCAATGACAAGGCAACAACAGCGAATAACTGCATGACACCTGGCACATTTGTCTCGGGGCGTTACACATAGAGTCATATTTTGTTCTAAGTATCGGGTTGTAATTCTTGAGTTGTAAGTAAATAAAAGTTTGATGATTTTCATTATTAGAGCATTGTCCCATGTGAGGAAAGGATGATGGAGACTATGATTCCCCCACAAGTCTTGATGAGATTCCGGACAAAAAAAGGAGGCCATAAAAAAATAGAAAAAAGGCCCAAAGAAAAAAAATTAGAGAAAAAGAGAGAAGGGGCAATGTTACTATCCTTTTTCCACACTTGTGCTTCAAAGTAGCACCATGATCTTCATGATAGAGAGTCTCCTATTTTGTCACTTTCATATACTAGTGGGAATTTTTCATTATAGAACTTGGCTTGTATATTCCAATGATGGGCTTCCTCAAAATTCCCTAGGTCTTCGTGAGCAAGCAAGTTAGATGCACACCCACTTAGTTTCTTTTGTTAAGCTTTCATATATTTATAGCTCTAGTGCATCCGTTGCATGGCAATCCCTAGTCCTTGCATTGACATCAATTGATGGGCATCTCCATAGCCCATTGATTAGCCACGACAATGTGAGATTTTCTCCCTTTTTTTCTTCTCACACAACCTCCATCATCATATTCTATTCCACCCATAGGGCTATGTCCATGGTTCGCGCTCATATATTGTGGGAAAGTTGAAAGAGTTTGAAAAGGCTAAGTATGAAACAGTTTATTGGCTTGTCATCAGGGTTGTGCATGATGGGAGCATTTTGTGTGACGAAAATGAAGCATAGCCAAACTATATGATTTTGTAGGGATAAGCTTTCATTGGCTATGTTATTTTGATAAGACATAATTGCTTGGTTAGCATGGTTGAAGTATTATTATTTTTATGTCAATATTAAACTTCTGTCTAGAATCATTTGGATTTAAACATTCATGCCACAATAAAGAAGGACGAGCGGGAATTAAGCTTGGGGATGCTTGATACGTCTCCAACGTATTTATAATTTTTGATTGTTCTATGCTATTATATTATCTGTTTTGGATGTTTAATGGGCTTTAATATGCACTTTTATATTATTTTGGGACTAACCTATTAACCGAAGGCCTAGTGCAAATTGCTGTTTTTTTGCCTATTTCAGTGTTTAGCCGAAAAGGAATATCAAACGGAATCCAAATGGAATGAAACCTTCGCGAGGATCTTTTTTGGAACAAACGCAATCCAGGAGACTTGGAGTGGAGGTCAAGGAAGCAACGAGGCGGCCACGAGGTAGGGCGGTGTGCCTAGGGGGGCCAGGCGTGCCCCCACCCTCGTGGGCCTCTCGTAGCTCCACCGACCTACTTCTTTCGCCTATATATACTCTTATACCCTGAAAACATCCAGGGGAGCCAGGAAACCACTTTTCCACCACCGCAACCTTCTATACCCGTGAGATCCCATCTGGGGACCTTTTTCGGTGATCTGCCAGAGGGGGATTCGATCACGGAGGGCTTCTACATCAACACCATAGCCTCTCCGATGATGTGTGAGTAGTTTACCACAGACCTTCGAGTCCATTGTTATTATCTAGGTGGCTTCTTCTCTCTCTTTGGTTCTCAATACAAAGTTCTCCTCGATGTTCTTGGAGATCTATTTGATGTAATTCTTTTTGCGGTGTTTGCCGAGATCCAATGAATTGTGGGTTTATGATTTAGATTATCTATGAACAATATTTGATTCTTCTCTGAATTCTTATATGCATGATTTGATATTTTTGCAAGTCTCTTTGAATTATCAGTTTGGTTTGGCCTACTAGATTGATCTTTCTTGCAATGGGAGAAGTGCTTAGCTTTGGGTTCAATCTTGCAGTGTCCTTTCCCAGTGATAGTAGGGGCAGCAAGGCACGCATTGTATTGTTGCCATCGAGGATAAAAAGATGGGGTTTATATCATATTGCTTGAGTTTATCCCTCTACATCATGTCATCTTGCCTAATGCGTTATTCTATTCTTATGAACTTAATACTCTAGATGCATGTTGGATAGCGCTCGATGTGTGGCATAATAGTAGTACATGCAGAATCGTTTTGGTCTACTTGACACGGACATGATGCCTATGTTCATGATCATGCTGAGATATTCACATAACTATGCGCCTTTCTATCAATTGCTCAGCAGTAATTTGTTCACCCACGTAATATATGCTATATTGAGAGGAGCCACTAGTGAAACCTATGGCCCCCGGCTCATCTTTACATCATATAAGTTTCCGATCTACAGGTCCTGACGTTGCATGCCTATGCGAGTTCGGACGTCAGCTCGAGATATAGGGCCGTGGTGGAACATCCCCTTCTCATCGATGACTTTTTCATGATGATCGTCGCAATGCCCCTCTGGATGCGAAATAAGTCTTCTCTAAGTTTATAATCCGCTTTTCCATGAGATTCTACCCACTTGAGGATATGATCATCGTTTCTTCTTGTCATGCAAAGCTTTTGGTGATCTGTGCTGAACTCAATCAAGAGATGGAGGAGGTAGAATCCATCTTTCTTGCTTGGTTTTGGGACATGGATGCAGCAAAAGTTAGTTTTATGCGAGAAACCCAACTTCTTGTTCCTTTGTTCCCTGATCTGTAGGTGGCCACCCCTAATGCTAAAGCCTTGGAGAGCATCATCTAGAATATTCATTATGTGGGTGTAGTCCTTCTTCTGGTAGGGTCGAAATACATGGCGTGGGAGACTCGCGGGTAAAGAACGATAAGGATGGCGTGCCTGTTGGTGCGGGAAAAAATACCTCAAATTATTCTCCATGTGAGCGAGAAGGATTGATTCAAATGTACGAAAGGGTTGTCCGACACTGACTTACTTTGGATGATAAGACAGGAGGACAATTTCCTGGTTCTTATACTGTACCATGAAGTTTTGGAGGTACTCCCTAGCAGTTTCACGCTCAAAGTAGCCGAGACTCAAGAAGGACTCGTGCATGTAGTATGGATCCGCCACACAGATTTGCGAGACTTCTTCTCTCTTCATGACAGAGCTCATATTTAGCACAAAAAGGCGGACGATTGTAAAATCGAGCCGCCTTGTCACAAACATCTCGAAGATATGGTCAAACCACAGGAAGAACACCTCCGTGGGCCGTGTGTTGACATAGCACTTCCCCTCAGGCACACAAGCCGCGTATATCAGATATTCTGGATCCTTTAAGGCTAGTAGGCTTTTCTCAGTCAACAACACATGGTCGTGTAGTCTCCTGAGATCCCCTGATAGTTCCTCCAGCGGTTTCGGCGGTAGCATCGGCTCGCTCGTGACATGGAACATGGCCGCACCTTTGACGGGTACACACTCTTCAAAATCCACCGTCTGGATGCTATGTGCTCTGGTTTGTTTGTAGGTAGCTGAGCCTATCTTCGCCAGTCTCTTCCTCTCCTTTTTCTTGGGCTGACCTTCCAAACCCTTCCTTAACCCCCGCCCCAGTGTTGTCAGGCTAAGCACTATATGACCCCCGGCTAGTTGAACCTGTGTTGAGGCGGCATCTTCAGGCGTGTCCTGTGAGGATTTCATGAAGAGAGACTTCTTGCAATCCCTGCTAGGACGTTCCTGCCCAAGCAGATCATCCAAATCCTCATCAGTATGCTGATAGCGTGAGTCTTCATATAGCTGATTCATCATATATAAGTCACTGTCATAGGCGCCTGTATTGAGGAAACTCATTGGGTCGTCCTCCTCCATCTCATCATCCATTCTTTGTTCTACGGTGGCGATTACATCATCCACTATTGGACCCCCTTCATAATGCTGTCTGCCGCTCTCACCCTGCACTACAGGCGCTGGTAATTGCGTAGGCGGGGTGGTGGTCTCCATACATGCTTGTTGATGTGTCGTTATTGGTGTGCTCTTGGGCGGCTCTAGACGAAGAAGATTCTTCAGCCATAGCAGCATCCAACCCTTGCAGCTTCCAATCGGCGGCGGGGTCTCGTCTTCCTCTCCCACTAGCCGTACTCGAGGACGCAAATCCTCGTGCCCCAATTTCACACTCGAAAAGGTAACCCTGAAGTGCCCACCAGGCACTGGGTGTGGAACGTGAGTTCCAAGGGCTTCGTTATCACCCCCTTTCCCACGTCCACCTTCTGGCGTTTGATCAAGTAGAGTACGGTGCACAGGGTTTCATCGACCTGCAAACACATGTCTGCGGTGTAAAACATCTGAAAGGCAACAAAAATGGAATATTCTTGATATATTTTGGTCCAACATGTAATTACAGTGAGGGCGTCGAGCTCAGCCAAAGATGAAGGCCCTCCTAGCGTGCCATAGACTGAGGACGGGCTGCTATGAGCGGGTGCAGGTGCGAGAGCAGGCCCGGTTGCGTGAGTAGGTGATGGTGTGATGACGTTGTTAACGGAGTTGCTCATCACGAAACTGGGCATGGGGAAATCATGTACCGTCTTGTATGGATTTTCCTTCGTCCATTTGATGATAGCCAGGATCAAGTTAGTAGCGAAATCATTTTTGCACACATTTACAGCTGCATCGACTGCCTGCTGTAGCAACTCTTTTTTCTCCTCGGCTACTTTTTTCGCATCCTCAGCTACTTTTTTCTCGAATGGAAGCTTCACCTTCTCGTTGATGTCCGCCTGACTAAACTTCTTTTTCTGCTTCTTGGCCTCCAGGCCCTCGTTATAAAACACCTTCCATGTGGCGCCGTCTCCGGCGCCGTGCACAAGTCCATATTGTGGCCGCTGGCCCAAAGGGAGTCCGGTAAGTTCGTTCAAGGCCCGGTTGAGAGGGGTGTCCCACTTGGGCCTCATCGGCGAAGTAGGCTTTTCAGCTGCAAGATGATGTTGCTTCTCCTACAGAAGGAACATGAACTGTTTACGAATGTGTAGTCGACTTGATTAGGAGCTAAATGTAAGGTGGTAAAAGAATAATTACCAGTATTCAAATCAATTGCCTCGTGATCTGGTCCATGTAAAAAACCTTCTTTTCCTTGTCCCACTTGTAGCGGGCCCTAATGAAGTCACGCTCCAAGGGGTTGGTGAACTTCACGAAGGGGTCTGGGAGACCCGCGGCTTCACATTCCGTGTCCTCCTTATCCCATATGGGCCTTTTGCCAAGGTAGCCATGGCTTCCGAGGCGATGCTTCCCCGTGTTGCTTTGCTGAAGGCTCTTAAATTTCGCAGCCTTAGCCTTGGTAGCCTCAGTAGCACAAGTGTCCTTGAACTTTTCTAACTCCTCTTTCGTAAGTGTCATATTTTTCTCGAGAAACTTGGACATGGGTTCCTCAGACTCAATAGCTCGTTTCACCCTCCCTTTCTATGAGGCCAAATCATTGCTGAACATGCCCATGGTGTGATTTTTCATCTTTTTCATCTTCAGATCATCCCATGGTTGTTCTATGCTATCATCCCGGTCGGGGAAGTTGAATTTGTTGTGCAGCTTCATCAGGAGCAACTGCCTCAAATGTTCTTTACTCCTTAAGTCATCGTCGTTGATGCTTGTGCATTCCGGTAGGATGCATCCTACTTGGTTCCCATAGCACTTGCGAGGATCTTCTGACTCTAATGGATAAAACTTCCCAGGGGCCATCTTTGTGATCACTAGTCGTCTGATGCCGAGTTTGTTAGGTTTTCGTATCCTCTACTTCTTCTGCTTCTTCTTTTTGGTAGCAGCATCGGCACCGGTACCTTCCCCGCTGGTATATTCCCCGTCGGTCTCGGTGCTGCAATTGGTGCCGGCACCATCGGTGTTGATGTCGGCATTAGTACGATCATCGAGGCCGACCTGTAAACCTTGACTCTGCATAGCAGACAAAAATTCGAGGTACTGTTGTTCACCCTCATAATCCATCTCGTTTGCATCTTGGTCAGAAGGCCCGTTTCTTCATTGTTCCACATGTTTCATATGATCAAGTCTCCTTGTTTAATTCTAAAATTATAATAAAATGAAAAATGATATAAAAAGTCGATGGTTTGCTGGAATGTTGTTTCATTCCCGTCGGAGCAAATCGCGGCACTCGATATGCCTACTTTCTAGCACAAGTCATGCCAAAATTCACGAGAAATTTCGGCATGACCATTGCTAAAAAGTGGACATCTCAAGCGCCTGAAATTCATCGCAATGGAAATGAATTAACATTCTAGCGAAAGATAGGCCACTCGGATCATTTACCCTACACATAACCATCATTTTCTAAATATCACATGTCCAAATTCCAAACATCACATGTCCAAATCACATGTCGACATATCCGATGTCTACCTCAACTAAAAAATGCAACAATTGCTAGAATTCATTTTCCAACAATTTAAATAGCAACAATTGCTTCAACTAAAAAAATTAAACACCTAAAATACCTAGAATTCATTTAACCCATAATAATTCTGTTTTTTCAACTAGGGTTCATACCAACTAATTAACTAGTGTTCATACTAAATTCATCACCGCAAAACAAATAACTAAACTAACCTACTACCCTCTTGCAAAGTATTCACCTAAGTAAATTAACCTAAGAACCTAATTAACCTACTGCCCTAACTAAAAATATAACCTAATTAACCTACTTGTCACATCCCTAGTTCTTGTATGACCTGGACTAGCTGGTCATGTGTGCATCATGTTTAAATTTCATTTAAATTTGAAATGGGGATTTGTGAAACCCTCAGAAATCATTTCTAGAAATAACCCAGATAAAAATTGCTCCAAAAAGGTCCAAGAAAATGTTCATGATGCTCTCTAAAAATATTGGTCAGAGGTAAAAATCAAACCAATATTTTTAGGAGCTCATAAGTATTTATTTTGGGCATTTGGAATTAATGCAGTAATTATTTGCTTTGGATATATATTGTTATATATATATATATATAATATTGCCCAAAAATTATGCTAGTAGTTGAGGAGCTCTGGAATAATACCACTAGCCCCTACAAAAATTGGCATAAGAAAATAAAATGGTTTAGTATTTTTATTAAACCAAACAAATGCCAGAAAAATAGAAAACAGAAACAAAATAGAAAAAAGGGAGAAACTTACCTGGCGCCTCTGGCCGGCCCGTTTCTGTTCTGGCCCAGCCCACCAGGGGCATAGCCGTCTTCCTCCTCTTGCCAGTAGGCAGAGGGGAGGCGGTGCCCGACGCTGTGTGCACCGGCACGCAGCTGCCTGCCTGGCCTTTCCAGGCCTTCTCCTCACGCTAGATGTCGCCACGCGCCCCCCAAAGCCTCTCTCGCTCTCTCCCGTGCCATTCCCTCTTCACCCTCGCTCCCTCTCTTGCGGCCGAAATCGCTGTCGTCGCCGTCCACAGCCACCATGACCTCGGCCACTTCCGCACCTCGCCGACACGCTCCCCAGCTCCACCCCGACCCCATCTCCCTCCTCACCGAGCCAAGCAACCCGGGCGAGCTCCGCTTCGTCCTCAGCGCCGTTGTCTTCATCTTCAGCCGCTGAAGATCGCCTTCGCCGCCCCGCCGACTCCAGCCTTCCCCAAGCTCTCCGACGACGCCCGCCGGTCCGCTGTGAGCCCCGCCGTCGTTTCCCCTACTCCCCTACCCTTCTGCGCCCTCTAGCCCCTCTGCCGCTCGAGCCGAGCTCCGGCCGCCGCCGCGAGCTCCGCTCCGGCGAGCTCAGGCCACCCCCGTCTCTCCCGTTTGCTCCAGACGAAGCGGACGGGCCCTGGCTCCTCGCCCGTGGCCTCCGCCGCCCAAATGGTCGTCGTTGCGATGGACCCGAGCCCCTCCGTCGCGTTCGCCCTCGCCGGCGACTAATCGCCGGTCAAACCGGGTCAACCCGCGCTAATTAACCCCCCAGTTGACCAGATTTGACCCGCGTGGGTCAATGACAGGTGGGGCCTGTCTCTGACTAAAATCTGTAGTTAAGCTAGTGTTAGTGCTAACTAATCTCTGTTAATTAACTATGACACTGACGTGTGGACCCCACACGTCAGGTTTGACCTGATCAGCCACGTTTGACTCGCTGACGTTATGCCTCTGTAATGCTGACGCAGTTATTCATTTTCTGGTATTAAAATAATTCAAAAATTCCAGAAAATGTTCAAAACTTCAAAAAATCATAGAAATTCAACCGTAGCTCAGATTGAAATATGTTATATATGAAAAATTATCAAAAAAATTCAATCTATCCATATGTACCATTTTCATGCATGACAAACCAATCTGTACATGTTGTATATATGAAAACACACTTATGGCATTTAAAGGGACTTAATTTAGAGTTGCATTTGAACCTTTCGTTCAAATGGACCTCTTCCAAATAGAATGCTTGATGCATTAACTCAACAACATCACATACTCATGCCATGTTCATGCATCATATTGTTGCATATGATTGTGTATTGATTGCCGACACCGTTCCTTCTCGATAGGTCCTGCTCCAGAGACCGATCCAGGGTACCTGTCAGAGGAGCAGTGCCCCCCTGTTGATCTACCAGGCAAGCAAACCCCCTTGTTCATTCCAATACAATCCCGCTCTCTCGCTCCTACTCTCTTTTATTGCATTAGGACAACAACGATTCAACTGCTACTTTATGTTGCGGTAGTTGAACCCATTCCTTTGCATGACCTGTCATTGCCACAGTAAATAGTTGAAACCCATTAGCATGTGTAGGAGTTGATTGAGCCATGTTGTGTTCCTACCATGCCATGCCTGCTATTGCTTAGAGTTGTGTCAGGTCTGATTCATTGGGAATGGATTGGAGTGTTATGCTATGTTCTGATGCTGAGAGTTAAGTGTGTGAACACGATTTGGTAAAGGTAGCGGTGAGAGGCCATGTAGGAGTACATGGTGGGTTGTCTCATTGGGACCGTCCTTAAGAACCGAGTTCTGTGTAAGTTGTCCAATGACTAGCTACTAGAACACATTGGGCTCTGGGCGCTCCAAGCTCTCTCGACTTATTAACCAACTTGAACTCTGTCTAGAAGTCGCAACTAGTTTCTGGTGTTTGTAGGTAGTGCTATTTTTCTACCGAGTTGCACCCGACAGGGTGGGCTCGGGACAGACTAGGCACAGGTGGCACGGTGTACCAAGTGGCACCCGGATGGTGGGCTTGGGAACCCTGCTCACATCGTTTGGGGCCGTGAGCGACACTCCGGACGGATCTCCTTGCGGATGGAACTCGAATAGGCGATAAACCTGGACTAGAGTCTTGTGTGGTTAGTTAGGTCGTGGCAGACACCCTCGCCAGGCTTCCGCTTGAAGGTTGCCAAGATACATGATGTGTACATGGTGATAAGTGGTGAGAGCGTGTGTGAAGAAGTACACCCCTGCAGGGTTATCATGATCTATTCGAATAGCCATGTCCTCGGTTATGGACTTCTTGGATGCTTATGTGGTACATAGACAACTTAAAGTGGATACTCTAAAATGCACAAGACAAGTGTGAGTGCTATGGATGGCCTTCACGTAGAGAGACGGGGATGAATCCATAGTAGTGTATTGATGTGGTGATTAGTGGACTCATGTGAGCTGCCTCACCTCAAAGAAGTTTCTCGTTGTCGTAGAACAGGATAGCCACTGAGTTAATGCTGGCTTTCTGGAAGTAAACCCCACATTACCTTCTTGATACAAATGCATGTATGATAAGATCTGATGTAAGTCTTGCTGAGTACCTTTGTACTCACGTTTGCTTTATTTATGTTTTGCAGGTGAGACATCTGTCTCACTAGTAGTACCGCTTGGACTTCGACGAGTAGCTTGTTACCTCAGCTACGATCTTGTACCCTTGGGAGGGACTTGTAGATAGTCAGGCTTCTCAGCCTTTTCTTTTGTAGTTGTCTGTACTCAGACATGTAAAGCTTCTGTTGCTTGTATGCTCTGAATGATGGGTCATGAGACCTTTGTTTGTATTAATGCTATGTGGCTCTTCTGGTCCTTTATCTATATGAGTTTGAGTTATGTTGTGATGCCATGTTGTACAACACATACTTGCATGTTATGCGTACGTGTGACGTGTATTGCTATGTGTGGGATCCGACAACCTAGTTGATTATCCTTGGTAGCCTCTCTTATGGGGAAATGTAGTCTAGTGCTTCCACTGAGCCATGGTAGTCTGCTACAGCCCGGTTCACCGGAGTCCTGCTAGCCCAGCACTATTGCTCCGGAACACTTAGACTGGCCGGCATGTGATTCACTTCATTCCTGTGTCTGTCCCTTCGGGGAAATGTCACGCGGTGACTTCTGGAGTCCTGCTAGCCTGCTACAGCCTGGATTCCCGGAGTCCTGTTAGCCCAGTTGCTACAGCCCGGATTCACACGCTGATGACCGACATGCTCGATGTTGTTTCATGTATGCCTGTCCCTGTAAGTCAATGCCACTTTGGGTTCACGACTAGTCATGTCGGCCCGGGTTCTCTGTCATATAGATGCTAGCGATACTATCATATACGTGAGCCAAAAGGCGCAAATGGTCCTGGGCCATGGTAAGGCGACACCCGTGGGAATACCGTGCGTGAGGCCGCAAAGTGATATGAGGTGTTACATGCTAGATCGGTGTGACTTAGAATCGAGGTCCCGACAGCTTTGGTATCAGAGCCTGACTGCATGTAGGATTTCCAAGCCAACCTGGTCGAAGTTGAGTCTAGAAATTCTTTAGTTATGAAAGGGAATTGATTGTGGAAGGGAACGTAAGGCTCTTTTTACTCCTTATATCTCATGCCTTCTGATCCGAGTCATCCTATCTTTCCTACAGGGTTAAGGAACTAGGCTTTCTCTTCTGTCTATCAGGATCACGTGTTACTACTCCGTAGTCTATTAGGATTAGTTTATCAGAGTCATATCCCAGTTCGAGTACCTCCGGTGTAGTCTGTTTAGTAATGTCTCAGAACCTTGAGTGATGATGTTGAGTATGGTACTACCCATCGTTTGCAGGATGTCTCATTTTGAGCATTTTACCGCTGTTATGCTGCCGGAATTGTCCTAGGAGTTTGAGAGATACTAATTTCTTGTGCTACCTTCTACATCCTAGAGTTGATGCTGAATCCATCCTTGTTTTCCTTGGTTCCATTCCTCAGGATGTTGCCGGTTAACCAAAGTTCTGTTGCTCGTAGCCGGAACCACGGAGATGGTAGCGATGAGGATCCTCCCGACCAGTCTTCGTTGGCAGAGTTCATGTTAGAGATGGAGAGGAACAAGCATGAGTCTAACCGCTTGTTAGCACGTATCGAGGAGAACACCGCACCCCGGTGCGAAGAGTCAACGACCATCCATGATTTCACTGGTCTGAAACCACCCACCTTCCATCATTCCATTGAGCCACTCAATGCAGATGACTGGCTCCGTAGTATCACTCACAAGCTGTGTTACGCGAGCGTAGCTGAAGGTGACAAGGTCACCTATGATGCATATCACCTGGAAGGTCCTTCTAGTCTTTGGTGGCAGAACTATGAGGCTATGCTTCCAGCTAGCCAGATACCTACCTGGAGAGATTTCACTCAGGCTTTTCGCGAGCATCACATTCCTCTAGCTCTCATTGACCACAAGAGAGAAGAGTTCTATAGTTTCACCCAGGGTAAGATGGCTGTTGATCCTTACAGTAGAGAGTTTGAGAACCTTGCCCGCTATGCTACAGAAGAAGTGTCCACAGACGCCAAGAAGCAGGCCAGGTTCCGGAAGGGTCTCAACCCCAAGTTGCGTCATGATCTCCACTTGCATCATTGCAACACATTCCAAGCTCTTGTGAACAAGGCCATTAACGCAGAGACAGCTCAGCTCACTTACAAGGAGTCTCGTAAGCACACCCATGATTTGGGTTCTTCCTCCGGTTCTAGTTCTCAGAAGCGCCGACTTTGGGTTCCGAACTCCGCTCTTCCACCCGGTTATTCGTCGAGGCCATCCTATGTGGTACCTCCCCCAGATAAGTTGTATGCTACACCCAGGCCTATTGGTAGACCGCTTTTCATGTGGGTCCACGTCCTACTTCAGGGACTTGCTTCACATGCGGAGAGCCAGGACACAATGCACGTGACTGCTCCCAAACCAACTATGCTCCACCCCAGCCCGAGAAGTCTGTTGGCCGTGATAAGCCATCACGCAAGATGATCAGTGTCAAGTCAGCTCCCACTGAACGTGGACGTGTGCATCATGTCTCAGCTAAAGACGCTCATGATGATCCAGATGTCATTCTTGGTACACTCCTTGTCAATTATCATGCAGCTTCGGTTCTGTTCGATACTAGAGCATCTCATTCCTTCATTTCTGAAAGCTATGCCAGCTTGCACAACATATCATTTTGTGATATGCCTTCTCCACTAGTCATTCAAACTCCTGGATCCAAATGGCAAACTTCTAGTGTAAGCCATGGTAATAAAATCCTCGTTGATAGACTTGTATTCCTTGCATCACTTGTAGCCCTCAAGTCCACAGATATTAACATCATCTTGGGTATGGACTGGATGAAAGCTCATTATGCCAAGATTGATTGTTACACCAGGTCTGTTCAACTTACACATCCATCTGGCAAGATAGTCACCGTCTCCACCAGAGTCGCAAAGCGTCAACTCTATTCTCTTAATGCCATCCCTCTTCCAGACCTTGAGGATATCCCGGTAGTCCCTGACTTTTTGGATGTCTTTCCAGAGGAACTGTCAGGCATTCCACCTGACAGAGATGTAGAGTTTATCATAGATCTTATCCCAGGAACTGCTCCAATTTCTAGGAGACCTTACAAGATGGCACCCTTAGAGCTAGCCGAGCTTAAGAAACAACTTGATGAGTCCTTGCAAAATGGTTTCATCCGACCTAGTTCTTCTCCTTGGGCTTGCCCCGTCCTCTTTGTCAAGAAGAAGGATGGTACGGATCGGATGGTTGTAGATTATCGTCCCGTTAATTTGGTCACGATAAAGAACAAGTATCCGCTCCCCAGGATCAACGACCTGTATGATCAGCTTGCTGGATCCTCAGTCTTTTCAAAGATGGATTTGAGGTTAGGCTACCACCAAATCAAGATCAGAAATGGGGACATTCCTAAGACGGCTTTTGTCAGTCGTTATGGCCAGTACGAGTACACCGTCATGTCCTTCGGTCTAACCAATGCTCCAGCTACATTCTCCCACTTGATGAACTCGATCTTCATGGAGTACTTAGATAAGTTCGTCGTGGTTTACCTCGATGATATTCTTATTTACTCGAAGAACGAGGAAGAGCATGCCGAACATCTTAGACTTGTGTTAGAAAAACTCAGAGAGCACCGCCTTTATGCCAAGTTCTCCAAGTGCAAATTTTGGTTGCCGGAAGTGACCTATCTCGGCCATGTGATCTCTGGCAAGGGCATTGCCGTCAATCCCGAGAGAGTTCAGGCTGTTCTTGATTGGACTCCACCTGAAACAGGTAAACAAGTTAGGAGTTTCCTTGGTCTAGCCAGTTATTGTCGCCACTTCGTTGAAAACTTCTCCAAAGTGGCCAAACCTCTCACGGAACTTCTCAAGAAAGATAAAAAGTTTGAGTGGTCCCCACAGTGTGAGTATAGTTTTCAGGAACTGAAAAGATGCCTCACTTCTGCTCCCATACTTGTGCCACTGGATTTCACTAAGGACTTTGTTATCTATTGTGATGCCTCACGACAGGGACTAGGTTGCATTCTTATGCAGGATCGTCATGTGATTGCCTATGCATCTCGACAGTTGCATCCAAATGAGGATAATTATCCTACACATGATCTAGAGCTTGCAGCCGTAGTCTATGCACTTAAGACATGGCGACATTACCTTCTTGGTAAACGTTGCGAGATTTACACCGATCACCAGAGTCTCAAGTATATTTTCACCCAACCAGATTTGAACCTTAGGCAAAGACGTTGGTTGGAGTTGATCTCAGATTATGACTTAGGGATTACCTACACCCCAGGCAAGGGCAATGTCATGGCTGATGCGCTAAGTCGTAAGTCCTATTGCAAGAATCTCCTGTTGCAGCAGGGCCAACCACTTCTTCATGAGGAATTCTGTAAGCTTAACCTTCACATTGCTCCTCATGGATTCCTTTCTACCTTGGTGGCGAAACCTACTCTTGTGGATCAGATCATCTCTGCTCAGAAGTAGGATACGGGAATTTCCCGGATCAAGAGAAACATTAACAAGGGAGTTGGTGGTAGTTTCTCTATAGATGATCGGGGTGTTGTTTTCTTTGAGAATCGCTTGGTGGTTCCCAAGAATCAACATCTGCGACAACTGATCCTTAAGGAGGCTCATGAATCTCCTCTCACAATTCATCCCGGTAGTACTAAGATGTATCAGGACCTACGCCAAAGGTTCTGGTGGACTAGGATGAAGAGAGAAATCGTCGACTTCGTTGCTAATTGTGACGTTTGTCGTCGCGTTAAGGCAGAGCATCAAAGGCCCGCTGGCACCCTTCAGCCTCTAGCTATTCCTAAGTGGAAATGGGATAAAGTTGGTATGGACTTCATCACCGGTTTTCCCAGGACCAAGAAAGGGAATAATGCTATCTTCGTAGTCATTGACCGCCTGTCCAAAGTGGCTCACTTCCTACCTGTTCGGGAGAGTATCACTGCTAGTCAGCTCGCTGACTTATATATTTCTCGAATAGTTTCACTTCATGGTTTTCCACTAGAGATCAATTCAGACTGTGGTAGTCTCTTCACTTCTCATTTCTGGGAGAGTTTCCAAACTGCCATGGGCACCCATCTTTCCTTCAGTACCGCTTTCCACCCTCAATCAAGTGGTCAGGTGGAATGGGTCAACCAAATTCTCGAAGACATGCTCAGAGCTTGCGTTATCTCATTCTATATGGATTGGGATAAGTGCCTTCCTTTTGCCGAGTTTGCTTATAACAATAGCTACCAATCCAGCCTCAAGAAAGCTCCTTTTGAGATTCTGTATGGACGAAGATGTCGAACACCTTTGAACTGGTCAGAAACCGGTGAAAGACAATTCTTTGGACCGGATATGATCCAGGAGGCAGAAGAACAAGTTCGCATCATTCATGAGAATTTGAAAACAGCCCAATCTCGTCAAAAGAGCCAGTATGACCGCCGTCATAAGGAAGTGGCTTATGAAGTTGGCGACAAGGCTTACCTTCGGGTTACTCCTTTGAAGGGTACCCATTGTTTCGGTATCAAGGGCAAGTTGGCTCCTCGTTACATTGGTCCCTTTCGCATTCTTGCTAAATGAGGAGAGGTTGCCTACCAGTTGGAACTACCCCCACATCTTTCCCGAGTACATGATGTCTTCCACGTCTCTCAACTCAGGCGTTGCTTCTAGGATCCCATCCGCGAAGTGGACCACGAAATGCTTGATCTCCAAGATAACCTCACATATCGAGAGTACCTTGTTTGCATCCTTGATCAAGCAGAGCATGTCACCCGATGTCATAACATCAAGTTTCTCAAGGTTCAGTGGTCTCACCATTTCGACTGGAGTACCCCACCTTGTTTCCATCGACCCCTGAATCTCGGGACGAGATTCTTTCAAGTGGGGGCGAGTTGTCACATCCCTAGTTCTGGTATGACCTGGACTAGTTGGTCATGTGTGCATCATGTTTAAATTTCATTTAAATTTGAAATGAGGATTTGTGAAACCCTTAGAAATCATTTCTAGAAATAACCCAGATAAAAATTTCTCCAAAAAGGTCCAAGAAAATGTTCATGATGCTCTCTGAAAATATTGGTCAGATTTAAAAATCAAACCAATATTTTCAGGAGCTCATAAGTATTTATTTTGGTCATTTGGAATTAATGCAGTAATTATTTGCTTTGAATATATATTGTTATATATATATATAATATTGTCCAAAAATTATGCTAGTAGTTGAGGAGCTCTGGAATAATACCACTAGCCCCTACAAAAATTGGCAATAGAAAATAAAATGGTTTAGTATTTTTATTAAACCAAACAAATATCAAAAAAATAGAAAACAGAAACAAAATAGAAAAAAGGGAGAAACTTACCTGGCGCCTCTGGCCGGCCAGTTTCTGTTCTGGCCCAGCCCACCAGGGGCATAGCCATCTTCCTCCTCTTGCCCGTAGGCAGAGGGGAAGCGGTGCCCAACGCTGTGCGCGCCGGCACGCAGCTGCCTGCCTGGCCTTTCCATGCCTTCTCCTCACGCCAGACGTCGCCAGCGCCCCCCCAAGCCTCTCTCGCTCTTTCCCGTGCCATTCCCTCTTCCCCTCGCTCCCTCTCTCACGGCCGAAATCGCCGTCGCCGCCGTCCACAGCCACCGTGGCCTCGGCAACTGCCGCACCTCCTCGACACGCTCCCCAGCTCCGCCTTGACCCCCTCTCCCTCCTCACCGAGCCAACCAACCCGGGCAAGCTCCGCTTCATCCTCGGCGTTGTCGTCTTCATCTTCAGCCGACGGAGATCGTCTTCGCCGCCCCGCCGACTCCAGCCTTCCCCGAGCTCTCCCACGACGCCCGCGGTCTGCTGTGAGCCCCACTGTCGTTTCCCCTACTCCCCTACCCTTCTGCACCCTCTAGCCCCTCTGCCGCTCGAGCCGAGCTCCGGCCGCTGCCGCGAGCTCCGCTCCGGTGAGCTCAGGCCACCCCGCCTCTCCCATTTGCTCCATACGAGCGGACGGGCAATGGCTCCTCGCCCGTGGCCTCCGCCGCCCAAATGGTTGCCGGAGCGACGGACCCGAGCCCCACCGCCGCGTTCGCCCTCGCCGGCGACTAATCGCCGGTCAAACCAGGTCAATCCGCGCTAATTAACCCCCAGTTGACCAGATTTGACCCGCGTGGGTCAATGACAGGTGGGGCCCGTCTCTAACTAAAATCTATAGTTAAGCTAGTGTTAGTGCTAACTAATCCCTGTTAATTAACTATGACACTGACGTGTGGACCCCACACGTCAAGTTTGACCTGGTCAGCCATGTTTGACTCGCTGACGTCATGCCTCTGTAATGCTGACGCAGTTATTCATTTTCTGGTATTAAAATAATTCTGAAATTCCAGAAAATGTTCAAAACTTCAAAAAATCACAGAAATTCAATCGTAGCTCAGATTGAAATAAGTTATATATGAAAAATTATCAGAAAAATTCAATCTATCCATCTGTAACATTTTCATGCATGACAAACCAATCTATACATGATGTATATATGAAAACACACTTATGGCATTTAAAGGGACTTAATTTAGAGTTGCATTTGAACCTTTCATTCAAATGGACCTCTTCCAAATAGAATGCTTGATGCATTAACTCAACAACATCACATACTCATGCCATGTTCATGCATCATATTGTTGCATATGATTGTGTATTGATTGCCGACACCGCTCCTTCTCGATAGGTCCTGCTCCGGTGACCGATCCAGAGTACCTGTCATAGGAGCAGTGCCCCCTGTTGATCTACCAGGCAAGCAAACCCCCTTGTTCATGCCGATACAATCCCACTCTCTCGCTCCTGCTCTCTTTTATTGCATTAGAACAACAATGATTCAACTGCTACTTTATGCTGCGGTAGTTGAACCCATTCCTTTGCATGACCTGTCATTGCCACAGTAAATAGTTGAAACCCACTAGCATGTGTAGGAGTTGATTGAGCCATGTTGTGTTCCTACCATGCCATGCCTGCTATTTCTTAGAGTTGTGTCAGGTCTGATTCATCGAGAATGGATTGGAGTGTTATGCTATGTTCTGATGCTGAGAGTTAAGTGTGTGAACACGATTTGGTAAAGGTAGCGGTGAGAGGCCATGTAGGAGTACATGGTGGGTTGTCTCACTGGGACCGTCCTTAAGAACCGAGTTCTGTGTAAGTTGTCCAGTGACTAGCTACTACCACACATTGGGCTCCGGGCGCTCCAAGCTCTCATGACTTATTAACCAACTTGAACTCTGTCCAGAAGTCGCAACTACTTTCTGGTGTTTGTAGGTAGTGCTAGTTTTCTACCGAGTGGCACC
Source organism: Triticum dicoccoides (assembly GCF_002162155.2). NCBI lineage: Eukaryota > Viridiplantae > Streptophyta > Magnoliopsida > Poales > Poaceae > Triticum > Triticum dicoccoides. The sequence goes on from NC_041386.1 coordinate 377,580,863, forward strand.
CGGCATGGTGGGCTCGGGACAGACTAGGCACAGGTGGCATGGTGTACCAAGTGGCACCCGGATGGTGGGCTTGGGAACCCTGCTCACATCGTTTGGGGCCATGAGCGACATCCCGGCCGGATCTCCTTGCGGATGGAACCCGAATAGGCGATAAACCTAGACTAGAGTCTTGTGTGGTTAGTTTGGTCGTGGCAGACACCCTCGCCAGGCTTCCGCTTGAAGGTTGCCAAGATACATGATGTGTACATGGTGATAAGTGGTGAGAGCGTGTGTGCAGAAGTACACCCCTGCAGGGTTATCATGATCTATTCGAATAGCCGTGTCCTCGGTTATGGACTTCTTGGGTGCTTACGTGGTACATAGACAACTTAAAGTGGATACTCTAAAATGCACAAGACAAGTGTGAGTGCTATGGATGGCCTTCTCGTAGAGAGACGGGGATGAATCCATAGTAGTGTATTGATGTGGTGATTAGTGGACTCGTGTGCGCTGCCTCACCTCAAAAAAGTTTCTCGTTGTCGTAGAACAGGATAGCCACTGAGTCAAAGCTGGCTTGCTGGAACTAAACCCCACATTACCTTCTTGATACAAATGCATGTATGATAGGATCTGATGTAAGTCTTGCTGAGTACCTTTGTACTCACGTTTTCTTTATTTATGTTTTGCAGGTGAGACATCTGTCTCACTAGTAGTACCGCTTGGACTTCGACGAGTAGCTTGTTACCTCAGCTACGATCTTGTACCCTTGGAAGGGAGTTGTAGATAGTCAGGTTTCTCAGCCTTTTCTTTTGTAGTTGTCTGTACTCAGACATGTAATGCTTCCGTTGCTTGTATGCTCTGAATGATGGGTCATGAGACCTCTGTTTGTATTAATGCTATGTGGCTCTTCTGGGCCTTTATCTATATGAGTTTGAGTTATGTTGTGATGCCATGTTGTACAACACATACTTGCATGTTATGCGTACGTGTGACGTGTATTGCTATGTGTGGGATCCGACAACCTAGTTGTTTATTCTTGGTAGCCTCTCTTATGGGGAAATGTAGTCTAGTGCTTCCACTGAGCCATGGTAGTCTACTACAGTCCGGTTCACCGGAGTCCTGCTAGCCTAGCACTATTGCTCCGGAACACTTAGACTGGCCGACATGTGATTCACTTTGTTCCTGTGTCTGTCCCTTCAGGGAAATGTCACGCGGTGACTTCCGGAGTCCTGCTAGCCTGCTACAGCCCGGATTCTCGGAGTCCTGTTAGCCCAGTTGCTACAGCCCGGATTCACACGCTGATGACCGACATGCTCGATGTTGTTTCATGTATGCCTGTCCCTGTAAGTCAATGCCACTTTGGGTTCACGACTAGTCATGTCGTCCCGGGTTCTCTGTCATATGGATGCTAGCGATACTATCATATACGTGAGCCAAAAGGCGCAAATGGTCCTGGGCCATGGTAAGGCGACACCCGTGGGAATACCGTGCGTGAGGCCGCAAAGTGATATGAGGTGTTACATGCTTTAATCGGTGTGACTTAGAATCAGGGTCCCGACACTACTGCCCTAACTAAAAACATAACCTAAGAACCCTAGAACCCTAATGGTAGAGAGAGGAGCGGTGGGGGCTTATAGAGGATGCAGGGGCGTTGACGGCGAGGAGGCAGTCCCGACGACAGCGGCGAGGCAGACACGACGACAGCTGAGGTAGGGAGGGGACGAGGTCGGAGCGGCATCGAGGTCAGGGTTGGGCAGAGGATGGAGGGGGTGCAACAACGAGGGAGGAGGCGCATGACATTGATGTCGGGGCAGTGCAACGGCGAGGGAGGGGGCGTGCCACTTCGGTGCTCGGGTGACGGCGGTTGCACGGGCTCCAACGGCGATAAGGGGGGAGAAGAGAGAGTGTGGATTTGGGTGAAGAAGCAGAGGCAGGAAAGCGACGGTGGGTTAAGTCAATATAGCAGCAGCGCGTCTCAGTAAAACGCGCTATAGCTATTTAGCTATAACGCGTTTATCCAAGAAGCTCTACTACTATTAACAGTAGCTATAGCGCGTTTCTCCTAGAAGCGCTACTGCTATCTAACATAGCTATAGCGCTTTTTCAGAAAAGCACTACTACTATAATCAGAACCTATAACAGTTTCCCTCTTTTGTTTCTTCCATTTCTTCCTTTATTTTCTCTTCCTTTTATTTTCTTCTTTTTCTTTTCTTCTTTTTCTTTTCTTCTTTTTCTTTTCTTCTTTTTCTTTTCTTTTCCTTTTTTTTGAGAGCAGGAAGGTGATACAATGTATATAACTAAGGCGATAGATATTGCATCATTTGACCCATGGTTAACTGTTAAGTGTTTACACAAAATAGGAACATATATATTACATCATTTGACCGATAACGGTTCCTCAGCGTCGACGTTTTCGTTTTTGAGTGAGCTTCTTTCCCTTCTTGTTCGTTGAAGAATAATTGAGCCCCTCATTGTGACTTTTCCTTTTCCATGGAGTACGATCTTTCTTAGGTAAGGTAGTATTGATTCTTCTTTTGACGTATACTTCATCGTCATCGTCATCTTCCCTCATTGGCTTGCCGTACTGGTCGTAGTTTTCCTTGTTTACGACTCCATCCATTCCAATGATGTTCCTTTTGCCTCTCCTCACGACAACACGGCTAGGATTGCACGGGTCAGTTATGAAGAAGCATTGTCTCACGTGCTTGCCATGTACCCATGGCTCATTTTTTGCGATACCATTCACGGTAGCGCTCTTGGCGTCGGGTATAGTCATGGTAGTGAAATACCGGTTTTCTCTTTCGACATTCTTAGCCCATCTGACATGGAACATCGTCGCGTTGTGCAGTCCAGAGTAGTCAAGCTCCCTGATCTCCTCGACCCTTCCATAAAATCTCTCAGTTGCACTGCTGTCGCTGCCGGTCATGCATTCCATCGCCACCCCTGAGTTCTGATCATGACTATCCATATCTTTGGCCTGCGTGTAGAACGTGTATCCTTTGATATCGTATGTCTGATAGGTGACGAGGTTGAGCAAGGGACCATGTGCTAAGGCGTATATGAGCAATCCGTCCTTAGATCCCTCTTCTAGGGGATTAGCAATAATATGCTCTTTAAACCAATGCAGGAAAGTGCAGTTGTGCTCCCTAGTAACTTCGACATCCATCCTGCATACCCCCCGGTCACGATACTTCTTTGTGCAGTGCTACAAAAGGATCTACCTCGTCTAGGTGTTGTAGTACAACCAAGTTTGCTTTATCAAAGTAATTGTGTCGATCTGAGTATGCCACGTGGACTTCCCTACGACCATTGAAGTGACCTTCTCCTTCGAGCCTCCCATAGTGCTTGCTAACAGGCAAACCAACACCAACACCAGGCGGCTGGTCTGCGCCATATAGAAAATTCTCGCAGAAAGTGATGCACTATTGTGTCAGATAGCCCTAGACGATGCTTCAATTCGTACGGGACATGTTACGAATGAATCCTTTGTTGATCCCATTCATCCACTCAAATGGCATCATGTTGTGCAGGAATGACGACCCTAGTTCTATTATGTCGTCCTCAATATGGACAGACAGATGCACCATGACATCAAAGAACGCGTGCGGGAAGTACATCTCAAGCTCATTTAGTATCACAATGATACCTTCCTGTAGCCTTCGGAGCTGCTTCACACTGATCGACTTTTGACAGATGACGTCGAAAAAGTTCCAGAGACCAATAAGTGTGTCATGGACGTGCTTGTCCATCATCCCTCTAACGACAATAGGTAGTATCTACGTCATCATCACATGAAAGTCATGGGACTTCATCCCGCTAAACCTTTTCTTATTCGTGTCTAGATATCTGCTTATCTTGCAACAGTAACCGAAACTAACTTTGACTTTGGTAAGGCGCTTGAAGAATTGATCGATCTCAGCCGGACTTAAGGTGAAGCAAGAAGGGGGGCAATAATCCTCTTCCTTTACTTTTTTGCCCTTCTTCTCCCACGCCTCTGTCTCCGTCTCTGTCTCCTCTGACTTTTTACAGGGCGGCATGTGCAGATCTGCCCTGATCTCCCAATCTTGCAAGTCTTTTCTTGCCTTCGGCCCATCCTTGGTCTTATCCGGCATGTTCATTAGTGTCACAAGCAAGCTCTCAAGGACATTCTTACATATATGCATTTGATCAAGGCAACAAGGCGTGTCGAGTTTGTGCCAGTACTCCAAGTCCCAGAAAATAGACCTTGTCTTCCTTACCTTCAACAGCGGCTCTGATGCCTTTTTCATTGTCTTTCCCGGCGTGGGGCATTGTTCCCAGTTGTACAACAACTCATTGATTGCGGCGCCGCTCTGCTTACGTGGAGGTCCTCGATGCTCAGCCTCACCATTGAATAGATCTCCAAGGTCTCTCCACGGGTCGTCCTTATCGAGCCATCTTCGATGCCCCATGTACACAATTTTCCCAGACCCGCCATCTTTCCTTGACGTTAGCTGCTGAGACGTCGTATCATCCATGCACCGCGTGCATCTACAATATCCATGGCACACCTGGCCCACGACATATTTTTAATGGAGATAGTCGTGCACCATCGTGATCAGTGTGGCTCTCATATAGCAATACTCGCCTTTGGTGGTGTCCATGCATGTCTTGGCCGGTGTTTTCCATAACGTGTCTAACTCCTCTTGAAGTAGCCCCAGATACAGATTAATTTTATTTCCCAGTTGTTTCGGACCTTGAATCAGCATGCTCATGTGTATGTACTTCGACTTCATGCACAACCAGGGGGGAGGTTGTACATCCATACAAACACGGGCCATGCGCTATGGTTGGTGTTCTGGTTGCCACACGGATTCATGCCATCGGTACATGCACCGAGCATGACTTTCCTTGCCTCACCTTTGAAGTACCGATATTCACCATTCAACGCTCTCCACTGGCTTCCATCCTTGACATGTCTCAGCTTCGGATCATCTCCATCATTGGGCTTCTTGCTCTCCGCGTGCCAGCGCATGAGCTTTGCTTCATTGGGATCTACGAAATAACGCTGGAGACGGGGAGTGATCGGTAAGTACCATACAACTTTGTGGGGATATTTATTCCCGGCCTTCTTGTCTCGAGAAGCATTGCACACCGGACAACTTGTTTTTTCCGCATGCTCCATCCGATAAATCATGGAATAGTTGATGCATGCATGGTATCTAATGTGTCGTAGATCAAGAGGGCACATGATCTTGTTGGCCTCATCCACACTAGTAGGACATAGATTCCCCGCAGGAAGAACATCCTTTATATACTTGAGATGCTCATCTAGGCTAGTGTCGGTCCTTTTGTTTTTAGCCTTCGTGTTCAGGAGTTGGAGCATGAAACTCAAGCGAGACACCTCCGGATTGCAACCATGACACAATGGAGTGTTTGAGTCTACCACCGGCTACTGCAGCATGGCCTCCTCTCTAGAAGCAGCTCTCCCAGTACTCGTCTCCTTGTGAAGTAGTGCTTGAACATGAGGGTCCCGCATGATTGAACTTAGTACCGACAAACTCTGTGGCGTGGAGTCCATGTTCTCTCCGCCGCCATGTCCGGCCCCTTCTCCACCGCCATGTCCGGCCTCTTCTCCGCCGCCATGTCCGGCCCCTTCTCCGCCACCATGTCCGGCCTCTTCTCTGCCACCATTATCGATCATCTCTTTGTCTTGCCCTGTGTCGTCATTGCCTGCCCCGTCGGCGTCCTCAACATCATCATCTTCAATTATCTACCTAGTATAGCCATCCATGAAACCAGTCATGAGCAGGTGCACTTCGACACGACCATAGTTATAGGGGTCGAGCCAAACTCGTCCTTTTCATGTCCTGCACCGCCGACTGCAACCACCTGTCCACCATCGTTCCACTGACCATCATAAACGCCTGCACGGTAGTAATAAACAAATTGATTATAAAAATACATGCATGCTTCAAAGTCATACAAAAATTCGGCATGACCTTCCCTAAAAATAGGACATATAGAGTTTGCTCGGAATTTGTCGAAACGGAAATAAATTGTCATTTTGGAAAAACATAGGCAACTCACAAGCACAGTTCGGCGTCAACTCATGCCACACACACAATTTCCATCATATCGCCCGATTATGTCATATCGCACACACATACACATATTTCCATTCTTGCAAAAGCATGAATTTTTAATCACCTATCTCGAGATCGAGCATGGTGAGATGATGCTGTAGTAGGGAGATAAAAAGTGGACACAACTCTTCTTGACAAGGCTAGATATAGTTAGGGGTTACATAGGTCACTTCACTAAATGCTACATCTACCTAGCTAGCAGGTTTGGGAGGAGACAACTTCAACTACTGGAGGGGGAGGGAAAAAGAGAAAGGAGATGCATTAATGGAGGTGATGTAGTCAGCTAATAGTAATAAAGAGAGAGAAAGGTAGGTAGAAGAAGGAGAGTAATGGTGGAGAAGTAGTGAGGAAGAAGCAAAGTGAGGGAGAGAGGAGGTGGGAGATAGGGGAAAGTGAGGAAGAGAGGATGGGGGAGGAGGGATGGAAAAGGTGGTATGGTGTGGCTTAGTAGTAGCGCTGGGCGTAAAACGCGCTACTGCTAATAAGATATCAGCAACACACTTTTGGCACACGCGCTACTGCTAAGCGGGGCCTGCCAGGTGGCCAGTTTCAAAATTAGTAGTAGCGTCATGCCAAAAAGCCATGCTGCATTTATTAATTTAGCAGTAGAACAGTTAGATCGAGCGCACTACTGCTAAACCTAGGGTGGCGGGAATAGTCGGTCAACTTTAGTAGCAGCGTGGTTCTACTGAGCCGCACTACTGCTAAGTCGTTCGTAGTAGCGCGTGCTTGTGTCCCACGCTACTGCTAATTAGCAGTAGCACCGCTGCTGCTAAGATTTTGTGTATAAGGTTTTCCCTAGTAGTTCTAGGGAGAAGGGAGTCTTACCAGTAGCTCGATTTGGTGTCGCTCTGAGGGACCAGAGAACTACCGGCAGCTCCTCGATCCATCGCATGTCGCACTTCTGCATCATATCAAATGTTCTCGTCTTGAGTCCTTGCAACACTTCAGCATTCGCCCTCTCAGCTTGTCCATTGCTTCTGGGATGTGCAATAGAGGCAAGTGAGATCTTGCTTCCGAGGGCATGAACATATTGCATGAAGGCGCGACTCGTGAAGTGGGTGCTGTTGTCACTGATGATCCGGGTAGGGACCCTCAAGCGGCACACCAATCCTTTCAAGAACTTGGTAGCTGACTAAGCAATCACCTTTCTCACGGCATCTACTTCCGGCCACTTTGTAAACTTTTTGATGGCAATGAACAAGAATTTAAAGCCCCTGACAGCTCGGAGGAAAGGTCCGAGGATATCGAGGCCCTATACCAAAAACGGCCATGACAAAGGGATTGACTGAAGAGCTTGTGCAGGCACATGGATGTTCTTGGAATGGAACTGGGAGGCTTCACACTTGGTGACTAGCATGACCCACATCTTGGAGGGCAGTGGGCCAATAGAATCCTTAGCAGAATGCTTTCCCAACTAATGCCTTTGATCCAATGTGGGAGCCGCACAAGCCTTTGTGTATTTCTTCCAGCAGTTCCTTTCCTTCTTGCTAATAGATGAACTTCGATTTCACACCACTGGGCCTCCCTCTATATAGAGTGTCATCAACAAACTGATACATACTGGGCCTCGGGCTACTCTTTCAGCTTCCTCTTTCTCATCGGGAAGTTCTCCAGTTTGGAGGAAATGGACTATGTGCCTTGCCCAAGTTGGAGCCTCAGGCTCGGCAACAAGGACTAGTGGCACCTCCTCATCTGCAGGAGCCCGTTCCTCGACCGCAGGGACCAGTGGCTTGGCAGGAGGGTGTAGCTCGGCAATCAATGGGGAGTTTTTTCCAGCAAGCTCCGTACCAGGAGCCCCGGGAGGCTCTACCAGGAGAGGCTTATCGGATTCCAACTTCCTCCCTTTAGGGCCATTGTTGCCGGGGATTGGGAGGGCTGAGTAAGATGGAGAACAAAATTTCCTGGTTCCACTAGAAGTTTTTGCGCAGTACAGTTTGACAGATGATCAGCTATGCTGTTTTTCGCACGGGGTACATGCTCTATTTGCAATCCGTCAAAGCGCTCCTCCAATCTTATCACTTCCTCAATGTATGCCTCCATCAATGGACTTTGGTATTTCTTGTTGACTTGTCTCACAACAAGTTGTGAATCTCCTCGAATGATTAGCTTCTTGATTCCCAATTCTGTGGCAATCCTGAGCCCAGCAAGGAGCCCTTCATACTCTGTTGTATTGCTGGTTGCCTCCTCCTGGGGAAAATGCATCTAGACGACGTACATCAAGTGCTCCCCAGTGGGGGCAACGATAAGCATGCTAGCCCCTACACCCTGGAGGGAGAATGCACCATCAAAATACATAATCCATTCTTGGGGCTCTTCCATGCCGGGGGTAACTGTTTCCAACACTTCTTCATCTAGGGTTGGCGTCCATTCTGCGATATACTCTACCAATGCCCTACTCTGAATTGTTGATGTGCTTTCAAACTTCAAGCCAAAGCTGGATAACTCCAATGCCCACTCCACTATTCTGCCGGTAGCCTCAGGGCTTTGGAGTATCCTTTGCAGCGAAAAGCGGGTGACAACCATAATCTCATGGGCTTGGAAGTAGTGGCGCAGTTTACTTGAGGCCATGACGAGGCAAAAAAAAATCAACTTTTGCACACTAGAGTACCTCGATCTAGCCCCCTATAACAGGGAACTAACGAAGTACACTAGGCACTACACCACTTTCTTCCTTGCCGCGTCCTTGGTTTGCCTCTGCTGCCATGCTCTTCTTTGTCCTGATCCTCATCCGGTCCTGCCGGGCTTTGCCCACTATCTGTTTCCTCTACTTCCCACTCTGCCACTAGGGCTACACTAACCACTTGATTAGTTGCCGCTATGTATAGTAGCAAAGGCTCTTGTGGTTTGGGGGCAACCAAAGTGGGCATAGAGGACAAGTAGGTCTTCAAGTCTTGTAATGTTGCATCTGCTTCCAGGGTCCACTTCATGGGCCCTGCCTTCTTCAAAATTTTGAAGAACGGTAGGGCGCGCTTGGCAGACTTGGAGATGAATCTGCTAAGTGCAGCAAGGCACCCTATTAGATGCCTCACATCTTTGACTGTCCTGGGTGCTTGGATCTGCTCGATAGCCTTGATCATATCGGGGTTGGCTTCGATCCCACAATGGGACACGAAGAACCCAAGTATCTTGCCGGAGAGAACGCCAAACACACACTTCTCCGGGTTTAGCTTCAAGTTGATCTTGTGCAAATTAGCAAATGTCTCCTCCAAATCCTGGATGAGGGTTGATCTGTCCTTGGTTTTGACAACAATATCATCCATATAAGCCTCAATGTTTCTGTGCAACTATGGTTAAAAACCAATTTGGACTACTCTAGCAAAAGTGGACCTAGCACTCTTTAACCCGAAGGGCATGCGCACAAAGCAGTACATACCACATGGGGTGATGTATGAGGTCCTCTCTTTGTCTTCCTTGGACATGAAGATATGATGATACCCAAAGTATGCATCCAAAAAGGAGAGCAAATCACAACCTGAATTGGAGTCCACAATCTGGTCGATGCACGGCAAGGGAAATGGGTCCTTTGGGCAAGCTTTGTTGAGATCTATGAAATATATGCAAAGCCTCCATTTCCCATTAGGCTTGCGTATGACCACTGGGTTTTCTAGCCATGTTGGATGCAGTACTCCTCTGACCAGACCTTCTGCTTCAAGCTTCTTAATCTCGTCGGCAATGAACTGCTGCCTCTCCAAGGCCTACTTTCGAACCTTCTACTTGACAGGTCGGGCATGTGGGCAGACGGCAAGGTGGTGCTCGATTACCTACCTGGGAACAACGGGGATATCAGATGGTTGCCAGGCAAACACATCGATATTCACCCGCAGGAAGGCAACTAGCGTGCTTTCCTATTTGTCAGCAAGGGTGGCGCTGATAGTAAAGGTACCATCAATGCCAGCCAGCCCTACCGGGACCTTCTTCACATGTGTTGCAGTCGCCTTGGATCTCTTGCTGTTGAAACTCTCCAGCAAGTCATCAACTGGCATAGCACACTCCGAAGAGGTACGCTTCCTGTATTCCATGCTGGTGTCCCTACTGTCCTTCTTCTTTCCTTTGTTCTCCTTGGCCGAAACCGCAGCTGCCGCGGCCTCTGCCTTGACTTTGTCCCACTACATCTTATCCACACAAATGATTGCGTCTTTCTCATCTGACGGAATGGAAATGGCTCCTACCAGCCCTGGTATCTTCAAAGTGTTGTAGGCATAATGGGATGCCGCCATGAATTTTGCCAGAGCCGGGCATCCAAGGATCCCATTGTACGGTAGGGGGAGGTCAACCACATCAAAGACAACCTTCTGTGTCCGGTAGTTCAACTCTCCCCCAAATGTCACTAGCAATGCGTTCTTTCCCTTAGGATGACTCCTGCCGGGATTGACTCCTTGAAACATGCGCGTGACTTTTAGTTCTTCCTCGGCTAGTTGAAGCTTGCTGATAACCTTCAGGGAAATCAGATTCAATCCGGCCCCGCCGTCAACCAACATCTTTGTGACTTTGAGGTTGCGAATTGTTGGAGAGACCAACAACGACAAACACCCTACCGTGGTGCTACGGTTTGGATGGTCCTCTTCGTCAAAGATGATGGGCGTGCTTGACCGTTTGAGCGGCTTCTGAGACTCTGCCACTGGCTCCACAACATTGACCTCACATGCCAACTGTTTAAGTTGGCGGTGAGAGGAGTGCAAAGATTCACCCCCGTCAATGCACATGGCGTCAGTGGCCTTCTGGAGTTCCTGCCCGCTGGTTTCCTGTTCATCCCCTCCATCACTCTCATCATTGCAACCTTCCTTCTCTTGGCCCTAGGCAGGTTTTCCTTGGTTCCAAAAAGCCTTGTCGGGACAATTTGCTTCACCGCCTCGGCCCTTCCCGCCAGTGCCATTCTAAGCTATTTCCTTATCACGCTTCTCATATTCAGCCCTCTGCTTTTTGACGAGCTACTCAACCCGATGACACTCTTGAAGATCGTGGCATTTGGTCCGGTGAATCTTGCAGTACGGCCCATTGCCTTTCCCAGCCCTATCGGCAGCCGCAGCCTCCCTGAAGTCAGCGCACGCGGAAGCTTCCTTGCCTGGGGCTTCGGCCTTAGCCTTCCTGCCGGTACTAAGCGTGCCCGATCCTTCGACAGTCATCGCTGCCTTATCCTTGCGCCTCTTGTTGTGCTTCTTGTTCTTCTTATTCTGACTGGTGGACTCGTTGTCATCCTCCGAGTCGATGTCGGCACAATCTTCCTCTCCAGGGAGTTTCCTTTCCTCCTCCACCCGAGCGCATTTGTCCACCAATGTGTAAAGCTCCTTCACAGTCTTGGGCAACCGGACATTCATCTTGGAACATATCCCGCGGGTGCGCACATTGGATTGGAAGGTAGCTATCGCAGCTGTCGGGTGGATATTTGGGATATTGCTGTGGACTCTATTGAATCTATGCAAATACTAGCGTAGAGTCTCTCCTTCTTTCTGTTGGAGGAGTTGCAAGTCGCTGGGCCGCCCTGGTTCTTGATGGCCGCCCGTGAAGGCACCAATGAACTCATGGCGCAGGTCTGCCCATGATGAAATGGAGTTCTCCTGCAGGTGCATCAGCCAATACCTCACATTCGACTTCAGTGCCAAAGGGAAGTAGTTGGCCAACACCTTCTCATCTCTTCCCCTGGCATCTTGAATAGTGATGGTGTAGATGCTCAAGAACTCTGCCGGGTTCAGCCTCCCATCATACTTCTCGAGTATCTCTGGCTTGAATGTGCGAGCGGATGCCAATAGACTCGCCGCAGCTCATGAGTAAAGGAAGGACACCCAACCTCGAAAGGCAAGCACCCGCCATCCTCGAGCGCAGGCTCGTCGATGTCGTGGCCATCGCACCCATTGGTCCAACGGTGGTCGTAGCAGCATCGCTCAGCGATGATGCGCGCGCCTCCCCTTCGCCTGTCCTCCAGGGCTCGCCGTTGGCCTGGACGTGCTCGAGGGTCGGAAGAGGCCATCGAGACATCGTCGGGTTATCAATTTCACGGCGCCCATGCTGATTGTCGTGGTGGGGACTGCACAGTGGGGGTGGCCCCTTCCATACGGCTAGCAGGATGAGCCGCTGTTGTCGCCCGGGGAGGCTGCGGCGGGCCAGTTCGTTGTCAGCCCCCAGTCTCGGTGATGCAAATCAGACTTTGAATGGTGGCTCTCCACTCATCCATCTGATCGGCTGCTGGCAGGAACCTCAACAGAAGTTAGGCTCTTGGTGCTTGGCATTGGTGATGATGATGTAGACCGCATCGTCGCCCGGCTTTTGACGGTGTCGGTGATGACTGCGATGCGCCTTCGCTATTGCGAACCAGCTGCTTCGATGGCATGGTGACACGGTGAAGGCGCTTGAGGGTCAGTCGCTCCGTAAGGCACGGCGATTGGGTCGGCAAGCCCCGTGGGAGGTGCGTGCCCTGTGACCGCGCCAGTGGCAGGGGAGGCCGGAGGGTGGTGATTCGCCCCAGACCGGGCATCACCATTGCGGCTATGCCCTTAGGCGAGGAGAAGAGGCACAGACGGAATAACCCTTGCGTTCATACCTCGTGGAGCATGACCGCTGAGATGTTGTTGATGCTGCCCTCCTTCGGTGCCTCTTGCTCCTGCTTCATCCGCGGGGGAGGTGGTGACAACACCGTCTGCGCCGACCGCGTCCCCCGCAGCACCCACATCCTCGTGCGCCTCCGCATTCCCCGCGACGTCGGTGGCTGCGGGTGGCAGATCATTCGAGGTGGATGGGTGAGCTGAGGCACCGGGCTTCTTCTTGGGTGCCATAGTAGATGGAGTGGTCGATGATGACAATGGCGATGAAGATGACGCGCTGCTCACGCTTTCAGGTTCGCACAAATGATCCTCCTAACTTGCACACCAAAGATGTCATGGGAAACCACGGCCACCTATGGGACCAAGAGTCCCTTTCTGGTTCGACGGAGGGATGGCACATTGCACAAAGAGCAGAGGAGCATGGAACAACACGACAGAGATCACGCGGGCAATCTTTACCCAGGTTCGGGCCGCCGTGAGGCATAAAATCCTACTCCTGCTTTGGCGGATTGATGGTGGAAAAACGGTGGTGAGCGTAGCACGCTTACCCAGCAGGGTTGCCTCGGGGTGACATGGCTATGCACGCGTGAGTATGCGAGGGTGTGGGTTAGCCACCCGACTGTCCTACCCTTTCTACGGTCGCCATGGGCATCCTTTTATAGATCAAGGGGTCAGCACAATGGCAAATCAGTCATTATGCACTGATTAGATATCAAACAATGCTATCATACCAAAATCTGCAGGCTAACAGAGCACATTAAATGTGCCGCCCAATGTCACATCACAGCTCACCCGGCAGGCCCTGCCGGGCTATTTTGCTAGCTTCACGCCTGCTTGCTTGACACGTCGCAGGACGAGTGTCGCTTGGAGGTATTTTCTGTAGGAAGTGGCTGCCATGTGGCGAATGGCAGCCACTTGGTCACTTTGGAGCTTGACACCGCACTGATTGACGACGTGCGTCATGATGAGGTGGTGCGGTGGAGTGGTTCTACCCCCGACCTGATGGCTTGCTTCCGGGGGTAATCCCGTCCTTGCCAGGTTCGCCTGCCAGGCATGGGATGTCTTTTCCCTTAGCAATATTTGGCCTTTTTGGCTAGTCTTGGTCCTCTTGTGCTGCACGTTGGTCCTTCGATGAACTGACCCCTTGCGTTCCAATATGACTTTGGTGTTGTGATCTTGTTCTCGTGTCTGTGCACAGTCTGGGCAATGGACCCAGGGTTTGTTGCACCGACAGTAGAACTTGCAAAGATTCTCAATATTCCATGAGTTTTGCACGCGAATGCCATCTTTGGTCTCCAGACGGATTGCGCCATGTCTGGTGACTCGCACTTCCCGATAAGGGACTTCCCCTTCGGTGTCAAGTTGTTTGTACCCTTGGTGGACTGAACACGTCGAAGGAGAAGGTCGCCTTCCTCAAGGCTCCGGGCATGAACCCTGTGGCTATGATAGTTGCTCAAAGCTTGCTGATAGCATGCAGTACGCACAACTGCCCAGAGACAATCTTCCTCAAGGAGCACTGCATCGTCATGCCGTAGCTGCTCTTGCGTTATTTCATTGTAGGCAAGTACTCGATGTGTCCCGTATATGAGCTCTGTGGGGAGCACCTCTTCTGCACCATAGACTAGGGATAATGGTGTCTGACTAGTGGCTCGATTTGGTGTCGTTCTGAGTGACCAAAGAACCCCCGACAAGTCATCAATCCAATGCCTCCCGCACTTGTGTAGCCCGTCAAAGGTTCTTGTCTTCAGCCCGCCCAATACTTCAGCATTTGTTCTCTCTACTCGCTCGTTGCTCCTAGGGTGGGCAACGGATTCAAAGCATACATTGCTCCCAAGGTTCCAAGGGTATTGCGCGGCTCGAGAATTGTGTGCCATTGTTAGTGATGATCCTGTTTGGAACCCCGAACCGACAAATCAATCCTTTGAAGACCTTGGTGGCTGACTATGATGTCACCTTTATCACTGTCTATACTTCAGGCCACTTTGTGAACTTGTCGATGGCAACGTACAAGAACAGAAAGCCCCCGGTAGTGTCGGCGAAGGGGCCCAGGATATCGAGCCCCCAAAACAAGAAGGGACATGATAGAGGAATTATTTTGGAGGGCTTGTGTTGGTTGATGCATGCTCTCTGAATGGAACTGGCATTCTTCACATCTTGTTACTAGCTCAGTTGTGCCCTAGAGGGCAGTGGGCCAATAAATGCATTGCCAGAAAGCTTTGCCAACAAGGGTTTTGTCTCCTATGTGGGAACCACACAAACGCCCATGTATGTCTGCCAACAACTACTATCCATCTTCGTGGATAATGCAATTCAATTTCGCTCCATTGGGCCATTTTCTACACAGGATGTTATCCACAAACTGGTACATACTTGACTGATGGGCTACTTTTTCAGCTTGCTCTTGTTCCTCGGGAAGTTCTCATGTTTGGAGAAACTGGACTATCTATTGTGCCCATGTCGGAGCTTGAGGCTCGACGACAAGGAATAAAGGCATCTCTTCGGCTATTGGAGTGTTTGTCCCATCGGCAAGAATATAAGATTTTGTGTGAGACCGCTACTCACCGTGAGCCGTCCTGATGTTCCTAGCAGCTGCTTTGCCGGTGGCTTCTGGGAGCTCTCGTGGAAAGTACTCAATGGTACTTATCTTCCTCCTCTTCTCGACTCTCATTGATGGGGTAACTGTGGGTTGATTCAACTGGAGCACAAGAGTCCCTGGTTCCACATGTAGTTTTTGGGCAGCACACTTTGATAGCCGATCTACAGCGCTGTTTTCTGCATGAGGGACTTGGTCTATTTGTAGACCATCAAAGCGTTCTTCCAACTTTCTAACTTCATCCACATACACTTCCATCAACGGGCTATGATAGTCCCGATTCACTTGCTTCAATACAAGCTGTGAATCTCCATGAACGATCAACTTCTTGATCCCCAACACTATTGCGATTCTGAGGCCGGCAAGCAATCCCTCGTGCTCACCAGTATTGTTGGTAGCTTCCTCCAGGGAAAATGCATTTGAACCACGTACTTGAGATGCTCTCCGGTGGGTGCGATAAGCAGCACCCCGGCACCGGCGCCTTGTAGCAAAAAAGCTCGATCAAAGTACATGATCCAATTCTTTTCTGCCTCCTTCCAGGGGAGTGCTGACTCCTGGACCTCAGCTTCTGCTATTGGCGTCCACTCTGCAATGAATTCAGCCAAGGTTCTGCTCTGAATAGTTGATGTACTTTCAAACTTGAGGGCAAATCTTGACAACTCCAATGCCCATTCACTATTCTGCCAATTGCCTCTGGATTCCTCAAATAGGCTGCAATGGGAAGCGGGTGACCACCATAATGTCATGTCCTTGAAAATAGTGGCGCAACTTCCTTGAGGCCATGAGCAGGCCAAAGAGCAGCTTTTGGATACCTAAATACCTTGACCTAGCCCCATGTAGAAGGGAACTAACAAAGTAGGCCGGCCACTGCACCACTTTCTTCTTCCATGTCAGTCGTTCCTTAGTTGTTTCTTCTTGCACCATTTACTCCTCCCCGACATCTGATCCTGCCAGAGAAATTGCCACTTCATCGATGAAGGGCTCTGCCGCTTTCTCTTCAACATCGTCAGCTTCCCCTTGTGCGACTAGTGCAGCACTTTCCACTTGATTTGTTGCCGCTAAATATAGCAGCAATGACTCTTATGGCTTGGGAGCAACTAGAGTTGGGACAGAGGCATCTTTTCAGGTCTTATAGCACAACCTCTACTTCCGGATTCCATTTTACTGGACCTTCCTTTTTCAAGATCTTGAAAAATGGCAGGGCACACTCAGTAGACCATGAAATGAACCTGCTCAGAGCTGTGATACAACCGGTAAGACGCCTCACAGCCTTAACATTCATGGGTGCTTGGATATGCTCGATGGCTTTGATCTTGCTGTGGTTTGCTTCGATCCCACGTTGTGATATAAAGAATCCAAGGAGCTTGCCAAAGGGGACACCAAACACACATTTCTCGGGGTTGAGCTTCATGTTAATATTTCATAGGTTGGAAAAAGTTTCGTCCATGCCTTGGATCAGAGTGGACTTGTCCTTGGTCTTGACCATGATATCATCCATGTAGGCTTCTAAGTTTCTGTGCGACTGTGGTTCAAAACTGATCTGAACTGCTCTTGCGAATGTTGTACTTGCACTCTGTATTCCAAAAGGCATCCGTATGAAGCAGTACATGCCACATGGAGTAATGAATGCGGTTTTCTCTTAATCTTCCTTGGACATGAATATTTGGTGATATGCGGAGTAGGCATCAAGAAACGAGAGCAGAGCACAACTGGCAGTGGAGTCCACACTCTAGTCGATGCGCGACAGCGGAAGAGGGTCCTTCAGCCTTGCCTTTTTGTCACGGGAAACCATGACGACCTATGGGACCAAGAGCCCCTTTCTGGTTCGGCGGGGGGATGGCACGTTGCATAAAGAGCGGAAAAACGTGAAACAACACGATAGAGATCACACGGACGATTTTACCTAGGTTCGGGCTGCCATGAGGCGTAAAACCCTACTCCTGCTTTGGGGGATTGATGTGGAAAGAATGGTGGTGTGGGGACCCCGACTCATAAGTCATGATCACCAAATGCACGTGTACAGTGATCCCAGAGATCAATGCTCACTGAACACAGAGACACTGAATAACAAGAGTCTTACATCCAATACATACCATTGTACTCAAATTATGACCATTATGGTCAAGTCTTCATAAACTCATAGCAGAAATCTTCAATGATAGCGAGAACCCACACTACTGCAGGATGCTGCTAACGCGACACTACGATAAGAGACCCTCCGAGAAACTGTGTGCGATGCAATGATCGCAAATGGCGGTGTAGGAAAACCGTTAGAAATGTATAAAGGGTTTGCAATGACGGAGGCATCAAACACGGTTCAGTTTTTAGTTGCGTGTGCGATGAAGGGCATACGGTTCAGTTCAATTAAATATTTCTGATGAGGAGGAACAAAAGAAATGGGCAACCAAATGAAGGTGTGTGCGATGTACATCATACGGTTCACTCAGATTAACAGTTGATTAGGCAACACAAAAGAAACAGACATCCCGATCAAGGTGTGTGCGATGTACAACATACGGTTCACACGGATGAACTGGTTGTGATTAGGGAAGAGAAAAGAAACGGTTCAATATAACAAGATGTGTGTGATACGCGGCAAATAGGTCTGTAATCAGAAATGTGTGCGAAGACCGATAATAATGCAGAGGATTGCTTCTAATAAGACGTATGTGATATGCTCTGTCTACACAACATCTATTGGCCATTGTGGGACGGGCGGTCATCCGGATATGCCACAAGGATGCGAAGAGGCATTCCTATCAGCAAGGACTAGCTGTTCCACCAGTAGCTCATGTAAGAAAACTATCAAGTTATGTGTGCTCCGGCTGGAGCAGCCATCGGATGGGTGACTAGATGGGAAGTTGTGTCGATGTTAAATTAGGTGATGGGAAATTTAACCTCGAGGTCCTTGTTTTTTAACACACGTTAAAGAAGGTCCACCGCATTACTTTTTGACAATGTGCGATACGTGGCATACAGTTCATCCATCCGACCTATTTGTGATGGAATAGGCCGTGTGTGTTGTGGGAAAACACTTGCTAGTATTCAACCATTTGGGATTGATGAATTCATCACCGACGGGATCCCTAGCATGGTCCATGTTCATCTGATCATCATCTACTTCTTGTGCTAGCTCGATGCTAAGTTTCCATTAATTGATGGCGTTTTATGAACACGCCACCATTTCCCGCCATTTCCTCACCTGTTTCCCGCCACCCTGCTGTATTGTGCATGGGGCGCGCGATGCACGGAGGCGACAAGCACAACCTGTAGCACATCCACCTTTTCCAAGCATACCAACCCACCAAAGTGTCGCCTCTGCCATCAACATCGTCGATGAGGAAAACGAGCAGGCACCACGGCCCGCCGAGGACGAGGCGCTCCCGAGAAATGCGATGGACGACACTGTGATGTGCATCATCGCCAGGGTTGAGAAGACCTTAGGCGCATGGTGCTTGAGCGCCATGGATCAAGATAGGCATGTCAGCACCGACAGGCTACAGCTCGCCACACCACATGATCGATGGTGTGCCGCAGAGCAAGCTAGGCGCGTCCACGCTGATAGGCTGCGGCTCGCCGCATGGCGAGACCATTGGTGCGCCACAGAGCGAGAGGAGTGGCGCACCGCACAGCAAGAGCGGATCCATCAGTGCTTGCCTGCTGTCTACATGGCATCGTAGATGGGTACATGTCCCATCAGTACCCCCATTCCTCGCCAGGAGTGGGCAGAGGCCTTCAGCGCCGTACTAGCACCAGATGCCGGCCATGCCGTACTTGCACCGAACGCCCGCCGTGCCGTTCGCATGGGTGCCGCTATTCGCCTTGTCCGCGGCCCACTGATGCCAACACGCTAGTCCGTAGGCTTGACCGTCTCCTTGGCTCAGGTGTCCACCTGGGCGCAGTAGAGGAACATGGCCATCGCATCCTCGAGCTGGTGATCTCCGATGAAATAGCCAACTTGGAGCTCGAGATCGCGCTCCAGATGTACCGCGAGCGTGTCCACCTAACGAACGCCTGCACGAGTTCAGACAGAGCCAAGAGCTACCCTAGGCAAGGGCTGGTGGTCATGGTCTCATGGACGCGTTTTATTTTGAAAAGTAGTTTTGATGTGGATAGCTTTGTATTCACAGCAATCATAGTATTGCTCTGTTTATTGCTCTGTTTCAATGTGTGTACTCTACTTTCCATTCGGTATATGTGGATGATAACAACTACATTCAAAATAAGCATTGGTGATTTTCTATGTTGCTATAAACCCATTTCCCCTACAATTGTTACTAATCTAGTTTTAAATATTATAGGATGAACAGAAGTGTTCTTACTTGGAGTGGGTTGATCAAGAGTGGCCACTGTCTTTGAAGATGTGCCTAATGAAGCTTTGGAGCATGTATGAGGAAGTGAACACATCTAGGCTTAGAGAAAGTCTTGTCAACGCTGAAGCATATTTCAAGATGCGGGATAAAAAGTTGAAGGTGGAGAATGAGCTCAGATTTTTTTAAAAAGAATTTGCTAAGATGGTGTTGGCGAAGGAGGAGGCACTTCCCCAGTTGGGCCATGCAAAACGGGTTCTTACTGAACTGAAAGTAGAGGTGGATAAGACGAGCCTGGATGATCTTGATTAGGGAAATGAATATATTGTCCTTATGAGGTTGAACTAGCTATATATTTTACTGTGATGTTTTCATGTAGCTACCGTACCGTGATGTTATTATATATTTATGTGCCTCATATGAAATTGGCAAATAGCTGTTCGATATGAAATGTGAATTTGCGTAATACTGGAATTACTAATTGTAAACTAATAAACCTGCTAAATGAGTCATGGACCTCCGCAAACGGTTCTAGCAGTAAAAGTGGTTGTGATGGATAGCCCAATGCCACATAGTTTTCTTCATCAAATCGTGTGTGATATAGTTGATAAAAGTAAACAGTCAACCAAGGAAGAGCGAGTGTGATAGTTACACCTTTCACACATGAGCCTACACATAAAACTGTGTTGGATTTACGTCCGAACGGAAATGTTTTCCCTGGATTGACTTTGTGGGATGTACATAAACAGAAACACATTCCTTGGATTGAATGTATGGGATGTACATACCTACGGAAATGATTTTTGAGATTCACCTTGTGGGATGAACATACCTACGGAAATGATTTCTGGGATTCACCGTGTGGGATGTACATACCTATGGAAATGATTTCTGGGATTCACCGTGTGGGATGTACATACCTACGGAAATGCTTTCTGGGATTCACCGTGTGGGATGTACATACCTACGGAAATGATTGTGTTTCCATGCCTCGCCCGATCTCACACGGCCCCAGCCTGGGTCCCACGAGGGCCTATCTGTCAGCGTTCTAGGAATGGGGGTCCCCAGACTTGCCTGCCTACGGCCCGCAGCATGGCTCCACTAGCGGACCTGTACAACCCATCTTGAACAGCAAGCATTGAAGACCCTCACGACGGGCCAAGCCTCGCAAGGCGGACGATGCAAGACCTCCTCAGGGGCGGCCTCACCAGGCTGGCTAGTGAGGGGCAAAGAGATCAAGGCAAGGGGCACCTCATGAGGTTTCTGTGAAGCAAGCCATGACGCCAGGAGCCAGGAGGGCGCCAGCGTGCAGTGTCCTCAATTCCTCTTTGGTGCTAAAGGGGCAAGCACAGATGAGGAGTCCCAAGATATCAGGCAAAGGTTTCCATATTGGTGCAACAAGACCAAGACCAGTAGGACGGCAGGATGGAGGTCACCGTGGAGCCCAAGACGCCGTCACCACCAGAGCCTTTGGTAGGCGAAGACTACTTTTGTCAGGATAGCTAGGGAGGGGGAGAGATCTTTGTGCGCATCCCAGTGTTCAAACCTCAAGGGTTTTGTTAGAACCCGAAATCCAACATTTGGCGCGCTAGGTAGGGGTGCGCCGAAGCTTTCCTCTTCATCGATCCGCGCTTCACCACTCCACCAAGTTCATGGTTGATGCTCGCCGGGCCCGCGCTGAGCGCCAGGCCGCTCTCGCCACCCGTGTCGCTCAGACAAACCTTGTCGGTGGACCTCCCCGTCGTCCACCGTCACCCGCTGCCAACACCGCCACCAGCCCGGTGGCAAACGAGCAGCAAGCCTCTTCACGATAGCCCTCTATGCGGCGTGACGGTTGCACCGCCACCCCGTCGCTGACTCCGACTGTCTCATCGTCTCATGCTCGCCGCAACCTCACAGACGCACAGGCCATGCTGCTCATGGCACGCGAGCTCCTGTGCTACCGACTGGTCGACGAACTCTATGAGGACTGGTTGGACAACATCGCCGAGCTCGTCAGCGCCGCGGGGGGCCCTCCTGCACCTTCCCTCTCGCTGCCTCGCCCGCCCCCGGCTGCGGGCGATGTGGCTCACAGAGCGCCTCCGCCCCCCTAAGCACCAAGATGGCGCCTTTCGCCAAGGCACTTGGCTCATGGAGCGCCTCAGCCTCCCCCACGTCAAGACAGCATCCTCGCTCCAAGATGCACGGGCCAGCAGCGTGATCCGCCATGCCGTGTGCCTGCGCTCGAAGAAAGAAGTTGCCAGGAGGTCCCCCTTCCGCAAGAAGATGCTCCACTGCTTCCAGCACCACCACGTCAGGATCGCTTGCTGCGGCAGGGCCATGTGCCACTTGCCACGGCAGTGCAGGGACACCATGGTCAAGCTCCGCCTCCACGACAGGCCCCTGTGGCCATGGCGGGCTGCCGCGCCTTCACTCCTGAGCTGCGTAGCATCGTCTGGTCGGGCAAGTTCAAGCCGGATCTCCCTCCTTGCTACGACGGCACCCCTGACCCTGTGGAGTTTCTGCAGCTCTACGAGCTGAGCATCAAAGCGGCCAACAACGACGAAAAGGTCATGGCGAACTGGTTTCCCATGGCTCTCAAGGACGGCGCCCGCTCATGGCTCCTGAACCTTCCCCCAGGCTCGATTTCCTCCTGGGGTGAGATGCGCAGCCACTTCATGACCAACTTCCAGGGCACTCGCGACCGCCCCCGGTCGCGGGTGACCTATGCCGCATCAAGAAACAACCGGGAGAAACCCTGCAGAAGTAAATCTTGCACTTCAACAGCGCGCGTATCAAGATCCCCAAGGTGACGGACGAGGCCATCATCTCAGCGTTTTTCGACGGCGTCCATGACGTCAAGATGAAGGTGGAGCTCGCCATCCATGAGGAGTTGTGCATGACCTTGGAGCTGTTCAACATAGCAACCAAGTGGGCAAGGGCTGAGGAGGGGCGTCTCTCCCTCCTCGAGCTCCCTGCTGCAGATCCAGAGGAGAAGAAGGCCAAGGTCAAGGACATGAAGGGCAAAGGAGTGGCCGTACTCGTGGCAGAACCGGACACCAACGATTGTCAAGAGCTCAGGGCCATTCGAGATGGACGCTTCGGTCGATGCCCCGAGCGCAACGACTGGGGCCACGGCCGAGGAGGTGGATGAGGTGGAGGACGTTGCGACGATCGTGGGCCCCGCCAAGAGTGGCGCAACCAGCCTCGCGAGGATCGTTGGCAGGACCAGCCTCGTGAGGGCGCCTGGAGGGACTAGCCTCGTGAGGATCGTCCTCAGGGAAACCTCGGTCTCCCTCCGCTGTCGCCGCCAAGAAGGAACAACGACCATCAACAAGACAAAGGAGTCGGGGGCTTCCAGGAGCCACGCGCCATCGCCTGCATCTTGGGTGGCGCTCAGGCCCCAGCCTCCCAGTGCATCTTCAAGCAGTTCTCCCGCGAAGTGATGCAGCCCTCCCCAAGCTTGAGGCTACGCACCTGCTCAGGTAGTCCAAGTACACCATCACCTTTAGCTCGGCTGACCAGCTCAAACGCGCGGCAACCACTGGCATCCTCCCGATGCTCTGTCCACCCGTCATCAGCAATGTCCAAGTCACCAAGACCCTCATCGACGGCGGCGCAGGACTCAGTGTCCTATCCGTCGAGACGTTCGACAACCTTCATGTACCATACGATCAGCTCCTGCCCACCAAGACTTTCTCAGGAGTGATAGACGGCTCCACCACCCCGATAGGGCAAGTTCGCCTCCCTGTCACCTTCGGTCAGCGTTACAACTACCACACCGAGCTCATCGACTTCTATGACACCCACATCCGCCTGCCGTACAATGCCATCCTCGGGTACCCAGCACCGGCCAAATTCATGGCAGTCACCCACCATGGCTACAACGTTCTCAAGATGCCAAGAAGCGGCGGAATCATCACGGTCCCTTGCGAAGAAAGAGACACGGTGTGCTCCCTCGAGCGCGCCTTCCAGGCTGCGTCAATCGAAGACCCTGACAGCGCGGGTGCGCAGTACCCTCTTGAGGCGAACCCCAAGAAGAAGAAGAAGCAGCTATCCGCACTGGGCCTCAGGGGAGCGGCACCTCCAGCGGTGCCACTTCAGGATCCGTGCCAGTGCCTGGGGCGCCTCCCTCCCTCGAATAGGGAGGCACGCCCGGCGCCCTCCTCGGGCAGGGCTCGAGGGCTTTCTTTAGGAGGGCCTCGGACCTGGCCAACATCATGAGGGAGGCGCTCGGGCACCACTTGGAGGCGCTCTTCGCGGCATGTTTCCATTAGGAGGACACCGGGCGAGGAGCGCCCGGCACTCAGGGATTCATCACCAAGGCATCTCAGGAGCTTCAGGAAGCAAGAGCAATACGCGGCGACGGCCGCCCACCTGGCGTTGCTCCCCACCCAGGCGAGGGTAGTGAGCTGTGCGTCTGCATCGACATCCCAGGGCTCAACAGGGCCGCATCTAAGGAATGCTTCTGGCCTTCACGTGCTGGCCGGTGTGAGGGCCCGGCACAAAACTACGTTCGCATGCTGTTCGGACTACTGAGCATGGCTGCCGCCTTCCAGCGCAATCTGCGGAGCATCCTGGCAGGTCAGGAGGCCAGGCACCATGCGGTCCTGGTGGAGATGGAGACGGTCCTCTGGAGGCCGCCTGAGCCTCCAGAGCCTCCCGAGGCCCAGGGTCTCGGTCGCTCGTGAGAAGCGACTTTGTTGCTACGTGTCTTTAGCTACCCCAACACTCCTTTGGCAACCAAACCAGGTGACATTTTTCCAAGTTCATTCAGCTGGGAGCGCCCTTGGGCTGCATCATCCCCAGGCCGTGTGGGTCCGTCCCTGTGACATGTATCTGCTTGCATCTTTAGTTCACCCTGCCGGGGGCGCCGCTCGTGCTGCATCATCCCCAGGCCGCTCGAGTCCAACCCAGTGGCATGTATCGTTCTCACATTTTCCTAAGCCAGTTGCTTTTCATGCATAATCTATCTATGGTTATCACCTACTTGATTGTCACCCGCCAAGGGAGCTGCGTGCCGATTGTCTTTCTTAAGGATCCTTCGCATAAGAAGGCTAGGCATGGCGTCTATGCTCGGGCTCGTCCCCGCAGTGTCGATAAATCCAACAGTTGAGCTCTGTCTGGCGGCCCGGCCCGGTTCACATCACCTCCTGGGGTCATTGGTGCTTGGCCTTCTCGTGCGATAGCCATAGGAAATCCATTCGGCGCAGGTTCTCTAACCATTTTGCAGGAACGCCACACCCATCAAGAACCAAGACCAGGCGCAACCCGACTTGAGGTAGGGCCTCGTGAGTCCCGCGCTGGCTCATGAGTGCCCAGATACACTTCCTGCAGCCATGCCGTGTAAGCCACGTGTCAGGGCGGGGCTGTACACGCCCCAGGGGCTCTCCGCAGTAGGGAGTCCCCTCCCACGAACCTGTGGAAGCACCATGCTCCGCGCTGGGAGTCGACACTGCCGAGGAGCGGCTATGACCGTGCAAGTGCGGAAGCGCCATGGTCCGTCCTGGTGATAAACAACTGTGGTCGGCCTCACGGCCGTATCAACCCCAGGGAGCCTCCGAGCTCGGTGTCTGGCCTCAATGCAACACCTCCCCTCGGGAGAGTTGCGCGAGGGGGCTGGGCACGGGGGCTGCGCGAGGGTCACGCCCAAGCGTATGCCACCCTGCCAGGTCCCTCGGACCTAGTCGTCGCGCGCCCTCCCAAGCGGAGCCAAGGTACGAAGGTTGTTTGAACGTCAAGGGGGACTCCTGATAATTGCGACTCAGGAGCCTAATTCACCACGTAGCCCCTCACTCCTTGGTCCGTCCTGGTGATCTGGTCCGCCCAATGGTGGCTGAGGTATGCGCGGGGTCATACCCTGCCAACGTAGAACACCAGACCTACCCCAGATCTCCTTTCTATAAGCTGTTTGCGTCAAGGGGGACTCCTGAGCATCGCGACTCAGGAGCCTAACTGACCACGTAGCCCCTCACTCCTTGGTCTGTCCTGGTGATCCGGACAGCCAAACGGCGGCTGAGGTATGCGTGGGGTCGGGCCCTGCCGACGTAGAACATAAAGCAAATAGAAAGGACATCACAGAATTTCAAAGCAAATATTACAGGACATATTGTTCCCCTAAAATGAAAAGTGAGTTTAACGCCTATTGCAGAAGCTAAAACAGGAAAGGAGCCGCCAGCAGGTTGCCTCATCATCCCTGGACACTGCTGTCGCTTGCAAGGGATGCTTCTTCTCCAGCGGCACCGCCTTCACCTGCACCACCAGCCGAGGTTGCAGGATCGGTAGAACCACCGGTCGGCGGTGCGGGAGTGAAGGCGCGAAACCTCTTCAGCAGGGCCTCCACCTGACCCTTCATAGCTGCAGCGGCGGCCTCGTAATGATCGGCGGGCAGCGCGATCACGAAGGTGGAGGTGGCTAAAGACGCGCGTCAGTGCGGCTGAGGAGAGAACGCGGGCTTCTTCCTCCGCCATGGGACCGATGCCGCTCACAACGTCCTCCAGCGCACCAACCAGATAAGGAACCAGCTGGTTGGGGCCCTAGTCGTTGTCAACCAGTGCCTTCTCCAAGCCCTTCTCGTAGAGCGACTTCAGCACCGTCCGAGCCTCATCTTCAAGGAGCTTGAAGGCCGCGCGGCCCTCAGTCAGGACCTTCACCTTGGCGTCAAGCTCAGCCTTCTCCACCCTCATCTTCTGCACCAACTCCTCCAGCTGGCCGCGCTCTGTGGCCTGCGCCTTCGCCAACTGCTCCAGTTCGGTGTCGCGATCCTTGAAGGCGTCCTCTCAGGCTTTTATCTTCTCCTCATCCGCCTTGCAACCTCGGGCTTCCTTCGCATGCTCCCTTTCGCACGGTCTCCAGCTCGGCCGCCAGCGACCGGCAGCGGTCCTGGGCGGCCTCGACGTCCTTCAGCGCCACCTCGCGGGCGGCCAAAGCTTGGGCAACAGCCTCCCTGTCTTTCTCGGAGTCAGCATCAGCTTGGCTAAGTGCCACCCGGACGGATGCGTCGGAGTGCAGCCAGCCAGAGACCAGTTCCAGACGTCTGGCCACCAGGCGATGGTCGTGCCCTGAAGGTCTTCTCACAGCAGGGCCATCGCAGAAAGAGCCCGCTCCAGGACTTTAGGAGAGGCGGAGGAACTTGGGTTCAGCAGTACGGCAGAAGGAGGAGGAAGAGGCTTCGTCATCACCATGGCCTGAGAGGCCAGAGGCTCCTAAGCCTCGGGGACCCCAACGCTCGAGCCGGACGCTGGCACCTCCTAAGCCGGCAGGGCCTCAGGGGATGACTCCTCCCGAGGATGCTCCACCCAGCCTCGTGAGGATGATCGGGATGGAGAAGCACGAGCGCCATCTCCTCCTTTACTCATGGAGAGGGGTACGAGCATAGGATGCGATCTGGGCTCAAGCAGTACCACCTCGCCCTCCCTTCTCCTCTTCGCCCCAGGCGTCGGCCTAGTTGCACACCGAAGAAGAAGAGTCAGAAACGAGCAGCAAAAGTGAGAACAAGGAAGGACAAGAACACTTACTGGTCCACCGCGGCATAGTCCCTCCGCTTCATGAGCTTGAAGCCGGAGAGCTTCAAAGCCCAAGGCGCCGGTGCGCTAGCTCTGGGAGCAGAAGCAGTGGCATCAGCTAGACCAGAAGCAGCTTCACGCGGCGGTGAGGCAGGAGCATTGTCTCGGGAAAGTAGCGCCGACCTGCCCTTCATCGGAACCATGGGCAGCTCCCCCTTCTTCGGGAGGATGTCAGCCTCGTCATCATCGTCAGGCAGGAGGCAGAGGATGTCGGCCTTGCGCAAGGGGGAGGTCTCCCCATCTCCTCGGGGGCTGCCTCTAAGTCGCGCTCCTCGTCCTCCTCCTCCACCCCGTCCCTGCGGGAATCGCCAGAAGACATGTCCACCGTCGTCGTCACCACCGGGACTTCAAAAGGCGTTGGTGGCACCAAGCTGCGTGCGTCAAAGGTGGGAATGGCGGCTATGACATATGCCCCGTCCTTTCGGAGGAACAAGGGAGCATGGGGATTCGGCGGATACTCTTGTTCGTCTCCGACCAGGAGACGGAGGGCCACGGCCTGCTCCTCATCGGACAAGGCCTTCGGACTCAAGCGGAGCTTGTTCTTCTTCATCCACAAGCATCCACAAGGGGCGCGTGCGCACCTGGAGAGGAGCCACCTACAGTGCCAGGAACTTCCTCAGGAGCATGGCCCCCGCCAACTTCGCCGCCTTCGCGTTGCCCGACTTCAGGTCGGTGTTCATCTTCTTCAGCACCAACTTCCCCCGGTCATCAGTAAGCTTCGCGCGGGACCATCCCTCATCAGGCTAGGGCATCCCGGTCAGCAGCTTCAGCAATAGGTGGACACACTTGGCATCCATCATAACCCACTTGCCCCTGAAGCCATCGGCCATATTTCTTGGTCTTTGAAATCGCGTTAGCCTTGCCGGCTGTGATTAATTTGGCACACCCCGTGGTGTGGTCGTCATTGATCCGGAGGTAGAAGAAGTGGCCCAGCAGTGCCACGAACGACATCACCCCGACGTACGCCTCACAGTAGAAGGCAAAGATGGACAAGAGTAGAACGGAGTTGGGATGGAGATGAAGAGCCTGTAACACGTAGTGTTGGAGGATCGCGTAGAAGAAGTCAGAGAAGGGGGGAAAGAGGCCGGTGAAGACGCTGCTCATGAAGAAGGGAGGGGGAGAGATCTTTGTACGCGCCCCAGTGTTCGAACCTCAAGGATTTTGCTGGAATCCGAAATCCCACACTATCCTCGACGATTTCTGGGTAGTGTGGGAAGGACCCCCCCATCGCCCACACTCACTTGGTGAAGGTTCCAAATGCCGCCGCGAAAGGGATAAAAAACCACTTGTTTAGGACCGACGTGCACCAGTGCCATGCCATCTACCTAAACCATACAGGCATTCTGACTGGGAAGCGTCCTAGCTCGCATGTTTGTGACTAAGGTACTCTTCATTATATCATGTTCTTTCATGCCTGGCCAACAAAATAACCAGTGGAAAGCTAATGAGTACTTTGAATGTACTCGCAAGCAACCCATGTTGTCGAACAAGGTACAACGATGCATCATATAGTTAAATTTTTGTAGAAAGCTAGTTTTGAGTGTTATGACATGTTCAACAATTTGTAAAGCATGCATCATAAGAATTTAAGTAACCATGAGGACAGGTTACAGATATCAACATAAACAGAGTTTGGATCAACTCCAGCTTAAATAACATGTCAAGTCTTTTGACTTTACCCAAGTGGTTTTCTCCACTCGTCCATACACGCACACACACACACACATGCATCAGGTTTCACAAACATTTGGACATAGCCCAAGAGCAGTTATCCAACTGTCCTTGACCGTGGACACGGCTATTCGATTAGTTTTACACTCTGCAGAGGTTGCACACTTTACCCACAAGATCCGGGAAGCTTTCGTGTCATCCACGACCCGCGGTACCTCAAGTATGCGGGGTAAGAACCCGATCACTACCTTTCCCTAGCCGTGACTAACAAGGAGTCCACTCAATTGGTAGCAGGCCCCATGACAAACATTGTCACATAATAATTTTTTGTGGAGCCACGCTCCCATCATCATATAATGCAAGCACGGGGTACCAACGGTGTGTCCGGTGCGCTGTGAAAACACTCATGGCCGTCCTACCTGGCACGACCCTGTCCCGAGAGTGACCATGCCACTCCCGTCACTAGTAATGTGGACATCCATGTTAGCATGAACTAGGTAATCAATTATGCCCTTTCCCATATAAGGGTAGAGTGGTTGCGCATGTAATCTTGGCGTAACCGTCGCAACTTAAGCCAATCCATTTTTGAAAACAACACACTCACTTGCCTCGGTACACCACTTCATCATCAAGTGGTTACTTAGCTCAACATCTCACCAGGACATTAGTGGCACCCGACGGGGTTTTCGAAAAGTCTGAAAAAATATTTTTTTTCTTCAACACCATGCATACCCAACCCATTTGCATAGCAACTACTTTAGCATCCTATCTACTACCCACCTGCGTAACCCTCATAGGAAGGTAGGGTCATGCATAATGCAAGTATCGACAAGGAAGTAACACATGCATCCCACAAAAGGGGTTACCATCTCATCATGATTCCGATGCAACAATAATAAAGTGCTACATGACATGCATAAAAAGGGTTTCATAGGCATGGTCAAAGGGCTGCTTGCTTGGCTCCTCAGGGTTTTCAACCTTCTAGTCCATCTTCGAGTATTCTGTCTACTTCGTCAACTAACATCGGAAACAACCACAATAAGCAACACAACAAGGCATAAATAAAGTTCTCTAAAAATGTGAGTTGGACTTTTCTAGGATACCTCTGGTCATATGAAAAATGACCAAAGTTGTTTCGTTAGATGTGGATCCATGGATCCTTATGAGCATTTCAATATGAAGGATTCAAGGGTTTTATGGATTGGCAAGAAGTATGCAGAAATATTATTTTGAAAAATGGGAAAAGGCACTCATTTAACAAGGAATTATTTTAGAAGCATCTCGGAGTTGGTTTCATTGGATTTGGAGTTCAAATGAATTTCCTATGAATTTGCAAAGTTGGCTATATATATGGAGAAATGGCCCAATATTTCATGTGTCACAGAAATTGTTGGGAAAAATGTTCAAAAACTAAGTTTTTAACTTACAAGTATCTAGTAATTTGAATCATGGCATTTGGATCAAAAATGGGCTCTCTATAATTTTCTAAAGTTTATCACAATAACAAAAAATGAGATTTCATAAATATTTTGTGAAGGAAATGTTTCTAGAAAAATGTGAAAATTGCACAGTGTGATAGATCGTGATTTATGGAGTCATTGGAAATTTGAATAATTAATTTTGGAGTTAATATGAATATTTGGGAGATTTTACAAATCTCTGGGAAAAGAAAACAAAAAAGAAAAAGGGAATGATGGTTATACCTAATAATGCATGCTGGGCGTAATAAAGCTGCTGGGCTGGTCCAACAGCTCAGCTTCGCGCAGATTGGGGTGACGTCGAAGGCATACAGACGGGAATACGTCTTCGCGGTGGCTAGGTGGGTTGGGTCGAAGCCATTTCCACTTATCTTGACCGGTGGGCCGGCTCCGTGGCCATGGCCGCTGACAGACGGCCCCCCTGCCAGCTGGCGGGGTGGTCGTCCCCTACCTCATGCCCGAGGCGGAAGAACGATAGGGAGGCGCGGCCGAGCGGCTCTGGTCACCTGCGATGGTTCCCAGCACAACGGTGCACTCAACGCGGTGCGGCGATCCCGGCCATGTGCTTCGCACCCGCGGAGGAGCTCGGGACGTCGCGAATTTTGGCGGCGGCCGGTGGTGATGCTTTGGCCACGGTGGTGGATAGGCGACAGGGGAGAGAGAGAGGGCTGGTCCAGGAGGACAAGGGGAGGGGAATAGAGTGAGTGGAGATGAGGGAGAGACCCAGGGAGGCCTTATAAGGCGAGGCCATGGCGCACCGTGAGCCAAGCTCACGGGTGGCCGCAGAAATCGCCATGGCGGTCCAGGGAGGGGCCCTGGATGGGTCAGTGGGGCTCATGGAGTTCGTCCAGGAGCGAGGGAGGTGAGAGGGGCAGCATGGCAAGGTCAGAGGATGTCCCGCATGACTGCAACGACTGGTCAGCTTGGGCGGCGCTTGGGTGAGCTCTACAGGGATAAAGGAGGGCGAGGGAGGAGGGACCCGACAGCTAGGCGTGTCACTCACGATGAGGCAGCCTCGGGGGACATGTTCCCGGTGCCCAAGGTCGTGGATGGCCTCGGGATGATGGAGCTACAATGTCGGGTGCACTATAGCGTGCTCCAGAGTGCGGACATTGCATGCCATGGCATGCAAATGGCATCCTACGCGTGGCCAAGCCTATCCACTAGCTTTTGGGAGTTTCTGAGATGCTCCATGAAGATTAATAGCTAAGGCAAGTGTAATGCCCCAAGACTGGAGCTTCAGATGCCTTCCATGATTTTTGAGATTCGTCGTGTGATTTGTTTGGTTCGTTGCTTTCATTTTTGCATCATGTTCATTGCATCATGTCATCTTGCACCTCTTCTTAAAACTCAACCAATTTAATTGTATGGATCTTCGATTCATTTAAATCGAGGGATATTCACTATGGTGATTTCTCTTTAGAACATATTCTCCCAATATTTTTGGGAGCTATAAAAATTATATTCCAATAATTTGGAATCACCCATAAACACACTTGGAAAATATCCCAATGCCTTTGCTATCTTAATTCTTGGTCTCCAACCTTGCCCGATATTCTTTCATCATATTCCAGATTTCCACCAAAAATCCAAACATTTTTGGACCTTCCTTTTACCAAATCCTAGTTCAAACCCATTTGAATTAAATTCAAATACATCTTTCAATAATGGCCTTTTCTATTTTCTCGGAACAAGCATATTTTTATGAGTCCAGGAAAATAATCCCATGCCCAAACTCTTTAACCTTTTCTTCACTCCTTTTTTATTTCTTTGCATTTATTTTTTTCTTCTATGGTTAATAAGAGAAGAGGGAGAGAGGAGCCAGCCCAGCAGGCCTCTTAGGCCTGACCAACTAGGCCGGCCCTTTAGGCCTAGTCACCCCCACCTACACCTAACCCTAGCGCGAGGGGAGGCATCATGTCGATCTCTCCCTCTCCCTTCCTCCAGCGCCGCATCTCCCGATCCCCTCGCTCACCATCGCACCTGCATCTCCGGATCCTCTCACGACCGTCTCCTTGCTCGGGCCACCACCTTACTGCTTGCAAGCTCCATCCAGCGAGGCCCGTGCCCGTTCCCCATCTCTCTCCCTCTCCTCGCTCGCGCACATGAGAGGATCTCCCCGTGCCAGTTCCTCCCGCGGCACTTCTCCTCCCGCTTCTCCTCGTCGCCACCAACCCACCTCAACCTCGCCACCGGTAGCAGCAGCAGCTACTGCACCCTCTCACTGACGCTATGCCCTCACCTTCCCCACGCCTCGCCTTCGACCTCGGCTTCCACGTCCTATTATCCACGAAGCTCCTGGACGCCATGTACCACTACAACCATTGTGTTCCGTTTCGTCTTTGTCAAGTACCCATGGACGCCAAGTACCACGATGTCAATGCCCCTCAAGTTCGGCCACACGGAAACGCCAAGTACCCCCTATGTGCGAAGACGCCAAGACCATTTTGGGGTTCACCAAGTACCACTATCGATGACTCAAACATCTACGAAAACGTGTACCACTACCGTCGCCGAATTCGCGAGAACCGCTACCGACGACCTCGGAATGTACGATGACCATTGTCGAAGACCCATACCTCTATCGCTTTCCGAACATGAACGACTACTTCCACTACGACTGTCCTGAGAATGTCTACTTCCTCTACATTGCACCGAACCCGAACCGTCCCGTTCACACGCTTCGAAGGTATAACCCTGAGACGACTGTCCGAGAACGAATACTTTTGTGCTATGAGATGCACCCTTGTTTGCCTCGAGTCCGAACTGTCGGTGCATGTTGCCCCTCTATTGCCTTGCCATCGACATGTGGGAACCCGGTAACCGGGAGCACCCCATCGTTCATCGCATGACACGCTCCCGTCACACTTCCTTTTGCACCGGCATCTTGATCGAGTTACCGGAACCAGAATGTTGTCGTGGCACCATTTTCGTTGTCGTTGTTGTGGCACCCCTTTCGTTTCCGCCACGATGAAAAATGCTTCATAACATGCTCTTATCAACATTTTTCTTAAATATTGCATAAAACTTGCATATGTCATCCACATCATGATAACAACATCAAGAATGTTTATATTGTTGTTTTTTTCAATTGCTAAATGACATGTGGGGATTTACCGGAATGGTTATTTGTTGTTTCCGTCCTCACTTAAAATTGCCTAAAATGTGTAGTTTACTTTTGCCTCACCACTTTCCATGTTTAATAACATTTAATTTTGTTGAGTATCATAAACGGGAGAGAACTAAATAAGTCATGTGGTGTTTCGTCAATATGCAAATTGTTGCATATTGAGCTCCACTTAATTTGTAGTATTGTTTGTTGCACTTTGCCATGACATGCCTCATTAAATCGGACATGCATCATACTTGGTTGTGCATCATGCCATGTTTATGTGATGGTTGTTTACTATGTTGGTTTCTTCTTTTCGGGTTGCTTCTCTCGTGAGCTTCGGTTTCGGTCCGGAGTTGTGAGGATTCATTCAACTACGTCCATTTTTCTTCTTCATGGACTCGTTCTTCTTCCTTGCAGGATCTCAGGCAAGATGACCATACCCTCGAAATCACTTCTATCTTTGCTTGCTAGTTGTTCGCTCGTCCGTTTGTCTTCTTCATGGACTCATTCTTCTTCCTTGCGGGATCTCAGGCAAGATGACCATACCCTCAAAATCACTTCTATCTTTGCTTGCTAGTTGTTCGCTCTATCGCTATGTCGCACTACCTACCACTTGCTATAGCATGCCTCCCATATTGCCATGTCAATCCTCTAACCCACCTACCTAGCAAACCGTTGTTTGGCTATGTTACCGCTTTTGCTCCGCCCCTCTTATAGCGTTGCTAGTTGCAGGTGTAGTTGAAGTTTGTTCCATGTTTGGAACATGGATATGTTGGGATATCACAATATCTATTATTTTTAATTAATGCATCTATATACTTGGTAAAGGGTGGAAGGCTCGGCCTTATGCCTGGTGTTTTGTTCCACTCTTGCTACCCTAGTTTCCATCATTCCGGTGTTATGTTCCTTGATTTTGCATTCCTTACACGGTTGGGTGTTATGGGAACCCCTTGACAGTTCGCTTTGAATAAAACTCCTCCAGGAAGTCCCAAACTTCATTTTACATTTGCCTAACAACCTATACCTTTCCCTTGGGAGTAATTAACCCGAGGGACATCTTTATTTTAACCCCCCGGGCCAGTGGTTCTCTAAGTGTTGGTCTGAACTGAGTAGACTGCGGGGTCACCTCGGGCAAAGTTGAGGCTGGTTTTACTCATAGGATGTCTCATCCGGTGTTGCCCTGAGAACAAGATATGTGAAGCTCCTATCTAGATTGTCGGCACATCAGGCGGCTTTGCTGGTCTTGTTTTACCATTGTCGAAATGTCTTGTAACCGGGATTCCGAGTCTGATCGGGTCTTTCCAGGAGAAGGAATACCCTTCATTGACCGTGAGAGCTTGTGATGGGCTAAGTTGGGACACCCCTGCAGGGTATAAACTTTCGAGAGCCGTGCCCGCGGTTATGTGGCAGATGGGAATTTGTTAATATCCGGTTGTAGAGAACTTGACACTTAACTTAATTAAAATGCATCAACCGCGTGTGTAGCCGTGATGGTCTATTTTCGGCGGAGTCCGAGAAGTGAACACGATTCTTGTGTTATGTTTGTACGTAAGTAGTTTCAGGATCACTTCTTGATCACTTCCAGCTTCTCGACCGTTGCGTTGCTTCTCTTCTTGCTCTTATTTGCGTATGTTAGCCACCACATATGCTTAGTGCTTGCTGCAGCTCCACCTCATTACCTTATGCTACCTATAAGCTTAAATAGTCTTGATCTCATGGGTGTGAGATTGCTGAGTATTCGTGACTCATGGATACTTCCAAACAGTTGCAGGAGCCGATGATACCAGTGCAGATGACGCAACCGAGTTTAAGTGGGAG
This sequence comes from Triticum dicoccoides, assembly GCF_002162155.2. Taxonomy (NCBI): domain Eukaryota; kingdom Viridiplantae; phylum Streptophyta; class Magnoliopsida; order Poales; family Poaceae; genus Triticum; species Triticum dicoccoides. The sequence continues at coordinate 377,616,011 of NC_041386.1, forward strand.
CTCGATGAAGATCTTGGTCGTTGTTTGTGTCTTTTCCGGTTTTTCAGTAGTGGTGCCCAGTTGAGACGATCGGAGATCTAGCATTTGGGGTTGTCTTCTTTTATTTTGGTTCCGTAGTCGGACCTTGATTGTATTCTGGATGATGTATGTTTAACTTGTTATTTGGGTGAAGTGGCGATTGTAAGCCAACTCTTTATCCCCTTCTTATTCAGTACATGGGGTTGTGTGAATATTACCCCACTTGCGACTCAACCTTCATGCGGTTATGCCTCTAAGTCATGTCTCGACACGTGGGAGATATAGCCGCATCGTGGGTGTTACAAGTTGGTAATCAGAGCCATCCCCAACTTAGGAGCCCCCAGCTTGATCGAATCGCTGACGTTGTTTAGTCTAGAACAAAATGTTTTGAGTCTTAGGAATATATATTGGAGAGTAGGATTCTTTTTACTCCTCAGTCCCTTCGTCGCTCTGGTGAGGCCTCCCGACGTAGACGTTTCGACTTCCCTCTCCTCAAATTTCACTAATTTTTTTAGGATCACGCGGGTATCTTGGAATTGTTCCGATAGTTTTGTGATGAGAACATTGTTCTTGGTGCCTCTTGACATTTAGGGGTTGTGGCAGTGTCCCGGGGAGTTGAGTTTCAAGGTGTTGTCGTCACAATTTTATCGTTGCAGTTCTGGAATACCTGAGTTTTGCCGACAACAAAAATCTCTTTTATGCAGTTGTTGGTGAGATAACCTCGACGCCACCCAGCACTGGGGCGGGAGTTTGGGAGTATTGCCATAACTTGTATAACTCATGCTTTTCGAAGGTTGAGGTACATGATTTCCGAAGTTTTCTTAGTTATGTGTTGAAGGATGGATACAACTGGATGTAGGAGTTGTTAGTTTGGGTGAGATATTATGCTTCCCCTGTATCCCCAACACCTGATTGCATAACCAGAAAGTTTTGGAAGTTTATAAGTGGGAATTCAAGTATCTTGTAGGATATCTTTCCAACAGACACATGATACGATATGGGATCTATCATATGTTTGTTTCCAGCTTATCCTGCAAGCCAATCCTTTGTTTGTTTTGAGTTGTGGTATTCGAGTTGCTTCGAAGTCAAATGTTGATTCCATACCTTTCCTAAGCTATGTTCTCATAGTTCTATGTGATTGCTAATCCTTCTTGATCATCAAGATTTTCATGTCTGTTCTTTCCATCCAGTGTGATTCTCTTCAAGATGATCCTATCATTTTTCACATTTGCAAGATCCAATCTTGGTTTTCTCACCGACGTTTGTTTCATCCGTCCCAAGTTGACTTTGTTTTCCCCGCCCTCCCACCCTTTTCTTCAAGGACTCAGATTTCTTAATCAGGTATCGTTTTTATGGATGGGAATTCTCTTCATTCTTTTTCCATCAATGTTCTTATCCGGTGATTCTCAGGAAGATACTAACGGAGCTTAAAGTTCATCATTCTCCGTTCTCTTTTCTTCTTCATTGGATTCAATTCAAGCTTTCAGTGTTGATCATATGTTTTTCTTTGTTTCAAATGTTTTCTCATGCCGGTGTACCTCTTAATCATCCACCAATTGCTATTCTTGTTTATCTGGAGCGCCGAAGATATCACAGAAGATTCAAGTTTCTATTCGTAATCCTTTCAAGCTATTTCGACGATGTTATCTCATTCAAGTCATTTAATTCAACCGGCGCAATCTCTGTTTTAAATTGTTCAACGGTGTATCTTTTGAGTGGGCCCTAACCCACAGGTCTTTTCCAAGGATCTTACCTGACTCTTCTAATTTTTCTGGAGTTACACTTAAATTCTTTTCCAAGTTTGACGTAAGAATGGATTGGCATCAGTCATATGTCTTTCTTCAAGATCTTTCAAATTCTTTTCATCGTTGGAGTCCACTCTGCAGAGGTTGCACACTTTACCAACAAGATCCGGGAAGCTTCCATGTCATCCACGAGCCACGATACCTCAAGTACCTGGGGTAAGCACCCGATCACTGCCTTTACCTAGCCGTGACTAACAAGGAGTCCACTCGATTGGTAGCGGGCCCCATGCCAAACATTGTCACATAATAATTTTTTTGGAGCCACGCTCCCATATTCATCATATAATGCAAGCACGTGGTACCAACGGTGCTTCCGGTGCCCTATGAAAACAATCATGGCAGCCCTACCTGGCATGACCCCGTCCCAAACATTGTCACACAAATATTCGAATAGTTTTACACTCTGCAGAGGTTGCACACTTTACCAACAAGATCCGGGAAGCTTCCATGTCATCCACGAGCCACGGTACCTCAAGTACCTGGGGTAAGCACCCGATCACTGCCTTTACCTAGCCGTGACTAACAAGGAGTCCACTCGATTGGTAGCGGGCCCCATGCCAAACATAGTCACATAATAATTTTTTTGGAGCCACGCTCCCATATTCATCATATAATGCAAGCACGTGGTACCAACGGTGCTTCCGGTGCCCTGTGAAAACAATCATGGCAGCCCTACCTGGCATGACCCCGTCCCAAGAATGACCATGCCACTCCCGTCACTAGTAATGTGGACATCGATGTTAGCACGATCTAGGTAATAAATAATGCCCTTTCCCATATAAGGGTAGAGTGGTTGCGCATGTTAGGTTGGAGTAACGGTCGCAACTTAAACCAATCCGTTTTTGGTACACCACTTTGTCATCAAGTGGTTACTTAGCTCAACATCTCCCTCGGGCATTAGTGGCATCCGACGGGGTTTTCGAAAAGTCTTTGAAAATATTTTTTGTCTCCAACACCATGCATACCCCTCCCATTTGCGTAGCAACTACTTTAGCATCCTATTTACTACCACCTGCATAACCCTCATAGGAAGGTAGGGTAATCCACAATGCAAGTATCAAAAAGGAAGTAACAGAGGCATCCCACAAAAGGGCTTACCATCTCATCATGATTCCGATGTAACAATAATAAAGTTCTATCTGACATGCATAAAAAAGGTTTCATAGACATGGACAAACGGCTGCTTGCCTGGTTCCACAAGGTTTTCAACCTTCTGGTCCATCTCCGAGTATTCCGTCTACTTCGTCAACTAACGTCAGAAACAAACATAATAAGCAACACAACAAGGCATAAATAAAGTGGTCTAAAAATGGGAGTTGTACTTTTCTAGGATACCTCTGGTCATATGAAAAATAACCAAAGTGGTTTCATTGGAAGTGGATCCATGGATACTTATGAGCATTTCAATATGAAGGATTCAAGGGTTTTATGGATTGGCAAGAAGTATACAGAAATATTATTTTAAAAAATGGGAAAAGGCTCCCATTTAACAAGGAATGATTTTAGAAGTATCCAGGAGTTGGTTTCACTGGATTTGGAGTTCAAATGAATTTCCTATGAATTTGCAAAGTTAGCTATATATGGAGAAATGGATCAATATTTCATGTGGCGTAGAAAGTATCGGGAAAAATGTTCAAAAACTAATTTTGAACTTATAAGTATCTAGGAATTTGAATCATGGCATTTGGATAAAAAATGGGCTCTCTGTATTTTCTAAAGTTTATCACAGAATTGGAAAATGAGATTTCATAAATATTTTCTAAAGGAAATGTTTCTGGAAAAAATGTGAAAATTGCACCACGTGATAGATCATGAACTATGGAGTCACTTGAAATTTGAATCATCAAATTTGGAGTTGATATGAATATTCGGGAGATTTCACAAATCTCTAGGAAAAGGAAAAAGAAAAAGGGAAAGATGGTTATACCTAATAATGCACGCATGGCGTAATATAGCTGATGGGTTGGTTGTACCTAATAATGCACGCAGGGCGTAATATAGCTGCTGGGCCAGCCCAGCACCTTAGCTGCACGCTGATAGGGGTGACGTCGAAGGCGTATTAACGGGAATATTTCTTCACGGTGTTTAGGTGGTTTCGGTCGAAGCCGTTTCCACTTATCCTGACCGGTGGGCTGGCTCGGTGGCCACGGCCGCAGACAGATGGCCCTTGCCAGCTGGTGGGCTGGTCGTCCCCTACCTCACGCCTGAGGCAGAGGAGCGATAGGGTAGGCCCGACCAAGTGGCATCGGCGCCCGTCCCGGTGGCTTTGGTCACCTGCAATGGTTCCCAGCACACCGACGGACCTAGTGCGATGCAGCGATCTCGGCCATGTGCTTCACACCTGTGGAGGAGCTCGGGACATCGTGAGTTTTGGAAGTTGTCGGCGGCGATGCTTTGGCCATGGTGGTGGATCGGGGACGCGGGAGAGAAAGAGGGCTGGTCCAGGAGGACTAGGGGACGGGAATAGAGTGACTGGAGATGAGGGAGAGACCCGTGGAGGCCTTATAAGGCGAGGCCATGGCACACCGTGAGCCAAGCTCATGGGTGTCTGTGCAGATCACCGTGACTATCCAGGGAGGGGAATTGGATGGGTTAGTGGGGCTTGTGGAGTTCGTCCAGGAGCGAGAGATGTGAGAGGGGGAGCCGAGCGAGGTCAAAGGAGGTCCCACACGAGTGCAGCGACTAGTGAGCTCGAGCGGCGCTCAGGTTAGCTCGACAGGGGCAAAGGAGGGCGAGGGAGGAGGGGCCCGACAGCTAGGCGTGTCACTCATGTCGAGGCGGCCTCGAGGGACACGTTCCCAACATCCATGGTCATCCGATGGCCTCGGGATGATGGAGCTACAGTGCAGGGTGCACTATAGAGTGCTTCAGAGCGCGGCCATTGCATGCCATGGCATGCAAATGGCATCCTGCGCGTGGCCAAGCCTGTCCACTAGCTCCTGGGAGTTTCTGAGATGCTCCATGAATCTTAATAGCTAAGGGGGAGGGAAAAGAGGTGCTGGCTTGGTGAAAAGGAAGGGATAAACCAGGGTTTTACCCTCCTCAGTTATTGAGCCAGGGTTGGAGCTAATTGCTGTAGGTAGAAGAGGACTAGGATAATCTCTGGTAAAAAGTTGAGCTTAAGAAGAACATGGAAAGAAGTGAAAACAACATTTTTGGAAAATCACTAGAAGGTGTTTGATATAATAATTAACAGGATCAAATAGCCCATGAAAATAAGTTTTGAGTCCATTTTGAGTCCATTTGAAGAAAGTTGTCAATGTAACTTTGGTAAACCCTAGAAACCAGCAGAAATGAGTTTTCCAAGATTTAGACATGCAAATCTTTTGTCCTTGATGCACCACTTGGTGTAGTGTCATAATTTGGGGATGAGAGCATGTCCACAAAAATTGGGGTAAAAAGGAGAAAGCTGGCAATGTAGAGTTGTTCAAACTTGGATCTGGACTGGGAGGATTTTGGGGCACTTTGACCAAGCTATATTGTTCTCCAACATGTGATATTTGGCCTAGATGAATAATTAGACCATTTGAAAATGTGTACCAAGTTTGAGAGCATTCAGACATGTTTGCGAACGTAAAGTTGCTCAAACTCCAAAATGGACACAAATGGTTTTGAGCGGTTTCAGTGAAGTTCTCTTGATCTTCAAGACATGACGCCTCGCAAGATCATCGAATATATCATATGTGACATGTTAGAATTTTCTAGGAATTTTCAGAGAATATTTCCTTTGTAAATATTTCAAAAGCTTGAAATATCCAGAAAGGGTTTTTGATGGATTTGACCAATATTTTGAACATGACCATGTGTTGAAACTCTTATATATGGACAATATATGTCCATTGAGCTTCCCTAAGTTTTCTCAAATACTTTTGAACTGGTAAAATAATTTTAACCTATTAAAGACCATTTATGTCCTAAAGAAAAACTTTAAATAAAATAGGAAAATAACTTTAAAAATAACAATTTTCTAGTTTTTGGAGTCCTATTCCTAATAGGAGTCAAATATAATTTTTCAAATATTTTTACTTCCCTTAATTAAGTACTTGCAGTGCAAGCCTCAATTCTGGGGGTTTTGAAAAACCAAATTTAGAAAATTCTTTTTGGCCAAATTATTTTTGTAATAAAATACTATTTTGTCCTATACACTTGGCATGATCATTGGGCAAAGTTTTGGATCAAGGAGAAGGAGTATAAGAGTTGGAGTATTTATTTGATTTTTAGAGCACTTACAAATAGCAAACAAAAATCCCATAAAGCAAAGTTCAAAACACTAAAAAGTTTTTGTCAAACCACATTTTGTCATGATTTATTTTCTTAAGTGTTGTGGCATGAAAATCAGGGTGTGACAGGTGGTGAACACAACTCGCTTGCCCGGCAGGGTTGCCTTAGGGCGAGAGCCGTTACGTGCGTATGAGTGTGTGGGTGTCTAAGTTATCCAACCCCTTTTACGGTTGCCTTGGGCCTCCTTTTATAGATAGAATTGCTTACCACAACGGAAAATCAGTCATCATGCACTAATTAGAGAGCAAACAGTGCTATCATACCTAACTCTGCAGGCTGACAAAGCGCATTAAATGCACCACTCAACGTCACATCACAGCTTGCCCAACAGGGGCTGCCGGCAGTTTTGCCAGGTTTGCGCCTGCTTGCTTGACACGTCGTAGGATGAGTGTCGCTTGTAGTCATTTTCTGTAGGAAGTGGCGGCCATGTGGTTGATAGCAACCACTTTGTCACCTTGGAGCTTGACACCGCACTGATTGATGACTTGGGTCGTGATGAGGTGGTGCTGTGGGTTGGTTATATCTTCGTAAGTCCTGGCACGCCTACCGGGACGCCTCGAAAGCTTGCTTTCGGGGTAAACCCCGTCTTTGCTAGGCTCGCCTGCCCAGCAAAGGAGGCTTTTTCCTAGGCGCGTCTTGCTTCTCTGGTTCCTCTTGGTCTTCTTGATCCACTTGTTGGATCCTCCAAAGGGCCAATCTTTTGTGCTCTAATATGATCTTGGAGTTGTGGTCCTATCCCCATGCCCGCGCACAGTCGGGTCAAGAGACCTAGGGTTTGTTGCACTGACACAAGCCCCTGGGCCTGTCCCGAACGTGCTGCTGGGCATCATCGGGGCAGACCCTAATAGGTCCACAGGTAGGGGCGTTTAAGTGGCAGGACCCTTGAGATCTTATTTTCTTCTTCATTAGCCTTGGGTCCGTGCCAGTATCCGGTTTTCCCATGTGTTGTGTACAGCCAATCATGGCGGGGCCGCTCTTGTAATTGCCCATGTATCACTTTAACGCACAGGGGAGTAACTACCAACTCACTCTCATTGGTATGCGTCGGTGCTATACAAACGGGTTTTAACCCCTTTCCGCGACGGCATTTGGAACCGTCGCCAAGTGAGTCTGGGCGATAGGGGGGTCCTTCCCACATGACCCAGAAATCGTCGGGGATAGGCCCTCCTGGGACACTTGGTGGGGCCGTGTGCGATCGGGCGAGGCATCGAAACCCAATCATTTGCATAGGTATGTAAATCCTACATGGTGAATCCTAGAAAAACATTTCCATAGGTATGTACATCCCACACGGCGAATCCCAGAAAAACATTTCTGTAGGTGTGTATATCACACACAGTCAATCCAAGGAATATGTTTCCCTTCTTATGTACATCCCACACAGTCAATCCAGGGAAAAGGTTTCCGTTCGTATGTACATCCCACATAGCTTTATGTGTAGGCTCATGTGTGAAAGGTGTAACTATCACACATGGTCTACCTTGGTTAACTGTTTGCTTTTATCAACTACATCACACACGATGCTTTTAATACATTTATGTGCATAATTCAAATTTGAACTACATGCACATGATCTAATGCATATAAATTTGTTGAAGATTCAAATATGTGTCCATGGTTGCATGCTTAGGTCCCATGCAAGAAATGGGAATGAATGTCAAACACGCTGCCACGGTCACTCGGCCACAAACATTGAGATACCTGGTTTTTAAATTCTAGTAAATCCAAAGCTCGTCTTAGATTGATGAAACTTGGCATGCTATCATGGAGCGGCATCAACATGCCGTGGCAAAATTTTTGTCCCATTTGGGGCAGGTTTGGGGATATGCTTCTCACAAACCAGAGCTTCTCACAACAAGCCTGATGGTTTCGGTAGGGAACGTCCCACCTTATGGGACAAAACGATATCCATTGCCTCTTATTTCTTTCAAATTTTTCTCATGTCAACATGGAACAACAGGAGTGTTGTGTCAATTTTTGGGATTTTTCGGGCTTCATTTGGACATTTGTATGCATTAACTGAGTTTTCAATGCATTTATGTGCACAATTCAAATTTGAACTACCTGCATATTCTCTAATGCATATAAATTGGTTGAAAATTCAAATCTGTGTCCTTAGTTTCATGCTTATGTCCCATGCAAGAAATGGGAATGAATGTCAAACACCCTGCCACGGTCACTCGGCCGCAAACATTGAGATACCAGGTTTTTAAATTCTAGTAAATCCAAAGCTCGTCTGAAATTGATGAAACTTGGCATGCTATCATGGAGCGGCATCAACATGCCGTGGAAATTTTTTTGTCCCATTTGGGGCAGGTTTGGGGATATGCTTCTCACAAACCAGAGCTTCTCACAACAAGCCTGATTGTTTCGGTAGGGAACGTCCCACCTTATGGGATGAAACGATATCCATTGCCTCTTATTGCTTTCAAAAAATTTCTCGTGTCAACATGGAACAACGGGAGTGTTGTGTCAATTTTTGGGATTTTTCGGGCTTCATTTGGACATTTGTATGCATTAACTGAGTTTTCCATGCATTTATGTGCACAATTCAAATTTGAACTACATGCACATGCTCTAATGCATATAAATTGGTTGAAAATTCAAATATATGTCCTTGGTTGCATGCTTAGGTCCCATGCAAGAAATGGGAATGAATGTCAAACACCCCGCCACGGTCACTCAGCCGCAAACTTTGAGATACCTATTTTTTAAATTCTAGTAAATTCAAAGCTTATCTAAAATTCATGAAACTTGGCATGCTATCATGGAGAGGCATCAACATGCCATGGTAAATTTTTTGTCCAATTTGTGGTAGGTTTGGGTATGTGCTTCTCACAAACCAGAGCTTCTCACAACAAGCCTGATGGTTTCGGTAGGGAACATCCCACCTTTGGGGACGAAACGATATCCATTTCCTCTTATTTCTTTCAAATTTTTTCTCGTGTCAACATAGAACAACATGAGTGTTGTGTCAATTTTGGGGACTTTTGGGGTTCATTTGGACATTTTAATGCATTGATTGAGTTTTCAATGCATTTACGTGCATAATCCAATTTTTAACTACATGCACATGCTCTAATGCATATAAATTGGTTGAAAATTCAAATTTGTTCCCTTGGTTGCATGCTTTGGTCCAATGCAAGAAATGGGAAATGAATGTCAAACACCGTGCCATGGTCACTCGGCCGCAAACATTGAGATACCTGGTTTTTAAATTCTAGTAAATCCAAAGCTCGTCTGAAATTGATGAAACTTGGCATGCTATCATGGAGCGGCATCAACATGCCGTGGCAAATTTTTTGTCCCATTTGGGGCAGGTTTGGGGATATGCTTCTCACAAACCAGAGCTTCTCACAACAAGCCTGATGGTTTCGGTAGGGAAAGTCCCACCTTATGGGACAAAACGATATACATTGCCTCTTATTGCTTTCAATTTTTTTCTCGTGTCAACATGGAACAACAGGAGTGTTGTTTCGATTTTTGGGATTTTTCGGGGTTTGTTTGGACATTTTTATGCATTAACTGAGTTTTGAATGCATTTATGTGCACAATTCAAATTTGAACTATATGCACATGCTCTAATGCATATAAATTGGTTGAAAGTTCAAAAATCTGTGTCATTGGTTGCATGCTTAGGTCCCATTCAAGAAATGGGAATGAATGTCAAACACCCCGCCAAGGTCACTCAGCCGCAAACATTGAGATACCTAGTTTTTTAAATCTAGTAAATTCAAAGCTCGTTTGAGATTCATGAAACTTGGCATGCTATCATGGAGAGGCATCAACATGCCATGGTAAATTTTTTGTCCAATTTGGGGTAGGTTTGGGGATATGCTTCTCACAAACTAGAGCTTCTCATAATAAGTCTGATGGTTTCGGTAGGGAACATCCCACCTTTGGGGACGAAACAATATCCATTTACTCTTATTTCTTTCAAATTTTTTCTCGTGTCAACATAGAACAACAGGAGTGTTGTGTCAATTTTTGGGACTTTCGAGGTTCGTTTGGACATTTTATGCATTAACTGAGTTTTTAATGCATTTATGTGCATAATTAAAATTTGAACTACATGCACATGATCTAATGCATATAAATTGGTTGAAAATTCAAATATGTGTCCTTGGTTGCATGCTTAGGTCCCATGCAATAAATGGGAATGAATGTCAAACACCCTACCACGGTCACTCAGCCGCAAACATTGAGATACCTGGTTTTTAAATTCTAGTAAATCCAAAGCTCGTCTGAAATTCATGAAACTTGGCATGCTATCATGGTGCGGCATCAACATGCCGTGGTAATTTTTTTGCCCCATTTGGAGCAAGTTTGGGAATATCCTTCTCACAAACCAGGGCTTCTCACAATAAGCCTGATGGTTTCGGTAGGGGGACGAAACCATATCCATTGCCTCTTATTGCTTTCAAATTTTTTCTCGTGTCAACATAGAACAACAGGAGTGTTGTGTTCATTTTTGGGATTTTTCAGGGTTCGTTTGGACATTTTTATGCATTAACTGAGTTTTTAGTGCATTTATGTGCATAATTCAAATTTGAACTACATGCACATGCTATAATGCATATAAATTGGTCGAAAAATCAAATCTATGTCCTTGGGTGCGTGTTTAGGTCCCATGCAATAAATGGGAATAAATTTCAAACACCCTGCCACGGTCACTCGACCGCAAACATTGAGATACTTGGTTTTTAATTCTTGTAAATCCAAAGCTCGTCCAAAATTCATTAAACTTGGCATGCTATCATGGAGCAGCATCAACATGCCGTGGTAAAGTTTTTGTCCCATTTGGGGCAGGTTTGGGGATATGCTTCTCACAAACCAGAGCTTCTCACAACAAGCATGATGGCTTTGGTAGGGAACGTCCCACCTTTGGGGACAAAACGATATCCATTGTCTCTTATTGCTTTCCAATTTTTTGTCATGTCAACATACAACAACAAGAGTGTTGTGTCAATTTTTGGGATTTTTCGGCGATCGTTTGGACATTTTTATGCATTAATTGAGTTTTCAATGCATTTATGTGCATAATTCAAATTTGAACTACATGCACATGCTCTAATGCATATAAATTGGTTTAAAAATCAAATTTGTGTCCTTGGGTGCATGCTTAGGTCCCATGCAAGAAATGGGAATGAATTTCAAACACTAGGGCACCATTGATTGTCGGCAAAACGTTGAGATACATTGTTCTTAAATTCTAGTAAATCCAAAACTTGTATGAAATTCATGAAACTTGGCATGCTCATGGAATTGCACCCGACATGCTGTGGTATTTTTCGTGTCCATTTTGAGAGAAGGCACACTCGAATAACAACCAACAAAGGCATTTTCAAGAAATAGCTGCCACTTTAATATCTCAAATGGTTGTATAATTCAAATCATGTGCGTTCTATTAACCATTCACGTGACACCATGTGTCTTCATTTTAATGGCTATAGGAGGTGCCGTGCGGACAGCTGCTTGACCTTGACTGAACGGGAGGCGTGCGAGCGGTGTCCGGTGCGCAGGCTGACCAAGAGGCGTGCAAGTTGTCCTCCAATGCGCATGCTCACTGGGAAGCATGCGAGCTGTATGCTGTGCAGGCTCACTGGGAAGCGAGCCCTTTGACTTCCATGGCCGCCGACCTTCCTCTCCATTAATGACGCCCGAGCCGCTGTTTAATACGGGCGGCCTTACTGTTCGCCTACCATTCCCCTCCCTCCCGCAGACCTCCACCAACTCCATGGCACAGAATGATCATCTGCCACTAGTCTTCAAGTTTGGTGAAGTTGACTCCGAGCCAGAGGAGATAGAAAATAAGGAGGAATGGGGCCTCATTGACATAGCCCAGAATGAGCTGGCCGCAGCGGTTGCTGCCCCCGCTCCCGTCCCAGCTCCCATCCCTGCACCCGCGCCAACGACCATCCCCGTAGCATTGACGGGCTGGTCACCGAGCACTGTCGCAGAGCTAGAAGCAGCAGGAGTCAGCGAGGTCTTCGCGGACCCGCGTGAGCTCGTGTACATGCCAGCGCCAACACCCATGCATGTGCCCGTGTGCACCCCTCCACCCACCGTGGCGCCACCCCCCGTGCGTTTGGCTGCACCCGCCACGCCCGTGCCCCTGCCCCGGCCCGTGCGTGCCCCTCCACCCACCGCGGCGCCGGTCCCCGTGCATTTGGCTGCACCCGCCGTGCTTGTGCCCATGCCCGTGCGCGCGCCCCCTCAGCGTCATAGGACGCTGCCGTCGACCGCTACCTCTTAGTGGCTCTAGTTGCCGTCCTCCCGCGCCCCGCCCGTCGATTGCGCAACGACATGATGTTCGATTTACAAGTGAAGAACATTGTGTCCTGCCTTGAAGACTTCAACAACGGCGTCCTGGAGGACGCCAACGCCAACGATGGCGCGGCACACCGCGTCCACCGCCGCCGGAAATAGTTTTTTTGGGTTTTAGTACTCTATCTTGAATTCTCAATCATATGAATATAAATTTGCAGTGTGACTGAATGAAAGATATGGTTTGAACGATCTTGCATTTTTCTCTCTTAATATACAGACTTATCAAACGATTTTCTTTTGAGAAAAAGGTCAATGATATTTAAATATAAAACACACATCGCAAACGATTTAGTTAGAACACCAGTATGCAAATCGACAGCTTCCCCAAGAAGCCTACGAAAAATGTGCCGAGCAGGATTTCTACAGCTCTTTATTGCAAACATTTTAGATAGAACACCCATATGAAAAGTGAGACCTATAGTCTTCCCTTGAAGTGCAGCATTTGTGCATCCCTTCAACACAAACGGTTGTTTTGCATGACCCATGTGCAACCACGTAGAAACAATTGGGCAAGATTTGCATCTGATATTTTGGGTATGTTGCCATTTTTCAAACTGGAAAGATTGACATTTGTTTATATAGTAACATTGCCATTTGTCAACCTTGTAACACTACTAATTGTCAAAATATGCAGCAAACAATCACTAGCACTATCTAATTTTTGCAACTAAAATCACTAGCACTGTTCATATGGACACCACTAGCAGGCGTGAGTTGATGGATGCATATGCAAATGTACCATTGATTACATACAACAAGTCATCAACCCACAATGACAACAAGGATACACGTTGGATTATAGATCGTTTCCAACAAAACATTCTAATAAATTAAAGTTTCTCTCACACAACAAATAACAAAGCGATGAAATGAAGTTTAGCTCAACCACTCGTCGGCGTTGGTGTAACACCCTGGATGTAACTTTCCATATTTGTAACTCCAACTCTTGCCATTTTCCGCTATGTGATATGATATTTCCCTTCGTGGTTGGGTTTTGTCTTTGTTTTGCATTTTGTTCATGTCATGTTTTTCATATCATGTCATCATGTGCATCTCATTTGCATTCGTCTTCGTCTCATGCATCCGAGCATTTTTCCTGTTGTCCAATTCACAATCCAACACTCTCACACGCACCCATTGCATCCCTCTATTCTTGTTTCGTGAGCGGGAGAAAACCGTTCTCAGAATGGGTCAAGATTTGCAAAGTGGCCTTAGTACATCACCGGTAGGCCGCCTATCGAATTTTGTTCCATTTGTAGGTCGTTTGATGCCCCAACGGTTAACCGGGCAACCACAAAGCCCCTCTCTTATTGAAACCCAACACCCCTCTAAAACAGCCCACTAACCCATCCAAACCCCCTCCATGCTCTCCGTCGTTGGATCACAATCGTGTGGGCGAAAACCGCGCCTCATTTGGACTCTCCTAGCCCCCTCTACCTATAAATATGTGCCTGTCGCCGAAATTCTCGCAGTCCAAAACCCTAGCCCCACTCCTCTCCGCGCCGGACAAAACACACGCCGCCTCCTCCGCACCAATCGGTGTCCACCACGTGGCGCGTCGCCGCCGCCCACCGCCAAGGCACGCCTTGCCCGAGGCCGGCTCTCTCGCATGCAACCGGGCCCGAGCCGCCTCGCCGCCGGTTCCTCGCCCGCGCCGCACGCCCCGCCTGTCATCGCCTCGCCGGCGCCTTCCCAACGTCACCGCCACGAGCCGCTGTGCCTCCCCCACCGGACGCCACTGCCTCGCCGTCCGCATCCTCGGTCATTGGCCAGCCACAGATCCGGCCGCCTCCGTCGCCCCCCTCGCCGGTGTTCATCTCCGGTGCCCTCCGGCGAGTTCCCGCAAGATCCGGCCATCGTCCCCACCAACTCCGGCCATCCTCAATCCCCGCACCTGAACCCTAGAGCTAGAATTCGGAGGTTGACCTCAATTTTTCTCCAAGTCCCTAACATTTTATTGCTCCCTTTGTCATGCCATATCTACATGCTCGTTGCACCGATTCATGCATATGCTATATCGAAATGTTTGTCTCATGATGCTCTTCATGTTAGTGTCATTTTGATGCATGTTACTTTCCATATTGATGCCATTATCATCATTGCAAAAGTGCTATATGATGTTAACTGCTGTCTGTTAACAGAACTTGATGATTTGTCATTTTCGTTGCATTTTGTTTGTGCATCCTATGAGCATGATGTATACATGTTTTATGAGCTCCATCATGCCATATTTAAATGGGTGCAAGTCTTGTATTTTTGTGATCTACGTGGTGACTAGCACAAGCATGCAAAATATGCTCCATAATGTTGCTGATTTCAGACACTTGGTGATTTTGCTAAAAGTCCTTCTCCTATTATGTTTGGATGCCATGTAAACGTGTTGTTACCATGAGATCCATGCATATTTTGAGATAGTTCAGTAAGCATGTTTTGTAGATGTGGTACTACTCTCTGCATTCATACCTCTGGTTGCATTTATCGAGTAACCTAGCATGTTATTTCCTTGCTCTACTTTTGCTAAATATTGTTCCTGGCAGATTGTTAACACGTTATTCAATATTGCCATGTGTTTTGCCAGTGATGCTTGTACCCTATGAACTTGATCTTGCCATGCTTAGCTTCCAGAATATGTCTACTTCATGTTGGTTATCTTGCCATGCCATGAAATGCCTTGTGGTGAGTTATTTGAGCGTGAAAAGTTGCTATCATGAATCTATTCCTGCCATGTTCTGTTTTTCTTCCAAGTCTAAAACTATTAATATAACTTTCCGTGTTTGAATGGGTGCCACATTACTTTCTATGCATCTTCGGATAAAGTTTAGTAAGGGAGATTTGTTCTATGTCATTAGTACTAGCATGTCGTGCCTTGTTTTTCCATGATATATTCCTATAGCATGTTTTTTGCTTGCTCTAAAAATTGCTATATGCTGCTGTTTTGACATGTTTACTATTTTATCTAAGTCTGTAAAGCTGATATCATTTGCGTTTTGCCATGCTATTTTGAGCCTGTTCTAGTGAGAACTAGCAGGAGTTTAGTGTTCATGATTTGTAGTGCTCCATGTGTACTTTATGGTCATGTGCTGTTTTGCCATGTTGGAGTGCGGTAGCATTCTAAGTGCTATCATGCCGTTAAGTGCATATTTGCATCATTCTTGTTTTGCTTGTCATTTGCAAACCATGCATCCGTTTCCGGTGATCCTTATATCGATTTCGACCGAAATCACCTCATCTTGCCAGTGGCATACTTGTTTTGACAAGTTGATGCCTTGATCATCTTTCCCTTCTAGAGTTCCCATATGCATTGCTTATCATATGTTGCATTCCGTGACATGTATAGCATCATGTTGCTTGTGCATTGCACCGTGATTGATTGTTGTCCCATTGCTTGTGTTCTTGGTTTGGGTAGAGCTGGGAGACAAGTACGCGAACGCGGAACCTGTTGAGTACGCTAACGAGGATCAAGCTTTCAACAACTCTAAGAACATTGCAGGCAAGATGACCATACCCTCAATATCACTTATATCTTTGCTTTCTAGTTGTTCGTTCTATCGCTATGTCGCGCTACCTACCACTTGTTATATCATGCCTCCCATATTTCCATGTCAAGCCTCTAACCCACCTTCCTAGCAAACCGTTGTTTGGCTAAGTTACCACTTTTGCTCAGCCCGTGTTATAGCGTTGCTAGTTGCAGGTGGCTTCCAGGTTGTTCCATGTTGGAACATGGATATGTTGGGATATCATATTATATCTTATTGAATTAATGCATCTATATACTTGGTAAAGGTTGGAAGGCTCGACCTTATGCCTGGGGTTTTGTTCCACTCTTGCCGCCTTAGTTTCCGTCATACCGATGTTATGTTCCTTCATTTTGTGTTCCTTACGCGGTTGGAGTTATGGGACCCCCTTGACAGGCCGCTTTGAATAAAACTCCTCCAGTAAGGCCCAACTTTGGTTTTAAATATTTCCTAACAACCTAAGCCTTTTCCCTTGGGTTCTGCAGACCCGCGGGTCAGCTTTATTTTAAACCCCCGGGCCAGTGCTCCTCTGAGTGTTGGTCCAACCTGGGCGATGTCCGGCGCCCCCTGGCAACAAGGGTCTATGCCAACCTGACGTCTGGCCCATCCGGTGTGCCCTGAGAACGAGATATGTGCAGCTCCTATCGGGATTTGTCGGCACATTCGGGCGGTCTTGCTGGTCTTGTTTTACCATTGTCGAAATGTCATGTAAACTAGATTCTGAGACTGATCGGGTCTTTCTAGGAGAAGGAATATCCTTCGTTGATCGTGGGAGCTTGTAATGGGCTAAGTTGGGACACCCCTGTAGGGTATACACTTTTGAGACCCATGCCCGCAGTTATGTGGTAGATGGGAATTTGTTAATATCCGGTTGCAGAGAACTTAACACTTGACTTAATCAAAATGAATCAACCGCGAGTGTAGCCGTGATGGTCTCTTTTCGGCGGAGTCCGGGAAGTGAACACGGTTTGGATTATGTTTGAATGTAAGTAGTTTCAGGATCACTTCTTGATCACTTATAGCTTCACGACCGTTGCGTAGCTTCTCATCTTACTCTGATTTGCATATGTTAGCCTCCATATTTTCTTAGCTCTTGCTGCAGCTCCACCTCATTACCTTATCCTACCCATAAGCTTAAATATACTTGATCACGTGGGTGTGAGATTGCCGAGTCCTCCTGACTCATGGTTACTTCCAAATAGTTGCAGGTTGTCGGATTTCGGGTTCCGGCAGACCCTTTAGGTTCGAACACTGGGGTGCGCGCGGAGACTTCGCCTCCTACCTTCCTGCACCCCTCCACCGTGCTAGGATCTAAACTAAGGAAAGAACAACACAAGAGACACAGGGTTTATACTAGTCCGGGCCACCGTTATGGTGTAATACCCTACTCCAGTGTGTGGTGTGTGGATTGCCTCTTGGGCTGATGATGATGAACAATACAAGGAAGAACAGCCTCGTGAGGGTCTGTTCTTGGCTGAGGTGACGTACTGCTGGGAGGAGTTCAGCCACCTCTCTCTCTCTCTCTCTCTCTCTCTCTCTCTCTCTCTCTTTTGGCCGACCGACTGACCGACCCTTCTAACGAGCCTCTTCCTTGCTCCTTTTCGTCCCCCCAGCCATGTGGGTGGCTGGTCCTATTTATAGAGGCCCTCGTCCTCTCCCCAAGTATTGAGTGGGAAGGGAGCCAACAATGGCGGGCTAATTTGAAGGGGTACAGCAAGTATCAGCTATCCTGACAAAAGCGGTCTTCTCCTGCGCAACGCTCTGGTGATGACGCCGTCTTGGGCTCCACGGTGACCTCTGTCTCGTAGTCCTCCTGGTCCTGGTCTCGTTGCACCGAAATGGCAACCTTTTCCTGATGCCCCGGTACTCCGCGGCTGCGCTTGCCCCCTTTGCACCAAAGAGGAAAGGAGGACGCTGCGCGGGCTGGCACCCGCCTGGCGCCCTGAGTCGTCATGGCTTGCGTCATGGGCTCCTCGTGAGGTACCCCGCCTTGATCTCTCCGCCTCCTCATGAGCCATCCTGACGAGGCCGTGCCTAAGGAGGCTTCGCATCGTCCGCCCCGCGAGGCTTGGCCCCTCGCGAGGGTCTTGGGTTTGTGTTGGTGAAGATGGGCCATGCTGGGCCCCCCTTTGAGCCACGCCGCAAGCCGCAGGCAGGCAAGTCTGGGGACCCCTATTTCCCGAACGCCGACAGTAGCCCCCGAGCCCAAGGCGTGCCCGGACTTGGCCGTGCAGGGAGGCGGAAGGGCAAGAGCCAAGCGCCGCGGGCCCTAATAGCCTGCGGCCTTGGGCGCCGCGTGGCGGTTGACTGGACGTGGGCGCCTCAGTACCCGCGCGAGTTGATAAAGGAGTGGCATCCGCCTAGGCCCTGCTTCTTGCTTTCTCCGGTTGCTGCTCAGATCCCCTTTCTTGCGCCTCTCCTTCCTTCCTCCGAGATTTCCAGATCTGCTCTGACCGCGCGGCCTAGGGAGCCATGGCGCCTCGTCAGCCCCTGGCCGCAGCTTTGTACTCGTCCGCCCTAGACACGCCGACCGTGTCGGAGGCGGGCCTTGCCCGGTTGCGCCGGATGGCGACGGCGTGGGGCATCGACGGGGAGAAGGTGTTCAAGGCCGGTTGTGCCACCCCTGAGGGTCAAAGGAGCACCTTCTATCCGCTCTTCGTGAGTGCCATTGTTGCTGGCCTGGTGCCTCCCTTCTCCGAGTTCTTCTTCTCTGTCCTCCGCCATTACAAGCTACAGGCTCTGCATCTCCATCCCAACTCCGTCCTTCTCCTGGCAATCTTTGCTTATTATTGTGAAGCACATGTTGGGGTGCAGCCCTTAGTGGCCTTGCTGTGCCACTACTTCTACCTCCGGACCTCTCGTGGGACCGCTTCCGCGTGCACGAGCTTCGTCGCGTCCGGCGGCGCCATTGCCATCTCGTACTCTGGGAAGAGGATTGAGGGCTTCAGGAGCAAGTGGATCTTGGTGGATGCTGGGTGCATCCACCCTCGGCTGATCCTGTCCACGGAGCAGCCCACGAGCTCCAGTGACTGGGGTCGAGCGGAGCTCACGGATCCCTGCGCGAAGATGGTGTTGGAGAAGATGGACGCGAATCTGAGGCCGGCCGACATGGCAGCGGCGAAGCTGACCGGCGCGTCGCTACTGAGGGAGTTCCTGGAGCACTGGCTGGCTCCGCTTCCAATGTGGAGGCCCTGTCCGAACCCCACGGCCTTGGCCGCCGGAAACCTGGCTGCGGTTCTCCAATCTCTGGTCGGGGGTAATGTGGCGAGGCTGGAGGGCGCTCCTACGCCCTTGTTCCTCCGCAACGACTGGGAGCAGGTGGTGAAGTCCATGCCCGTCTTCAACGAGGATGGGCCAGTGCCCCTGGAAGCTCCCGAGGAACCGGTGGATGTGCCCTCCGGCGACTCCAGCGAAGAGGAAGAGGGAGGGGAGCGCGGAAAGGGGCCTGATTCCGAGGCGACTGACGGAGAGTCGAGGGCTCCCCTCCCCCGCTGCAGGTCCCGCGTTCTCCGCCTCTCTCCGAAAAATGACGACGAGGATGACGATGAAGACGACGATGAGCAGGACGGCGGGAGCTCACCCCCGATCCCGAAGAAGGACAGGACCGGGCTGATCTCCCGCGGGTCTCCCCCGGCCCCGGGGCGAACTGCAGACGCACCTTCTGCCTCCATGCTTCCCGAGGTTGACCCTTCCAGCCAGCTTTCAGGCTTCAAATTTGGCCGGAGGCCGCTTGAGCTCACTGGCGACGACCCGTAAGCATTCGATTCTTGTCTTTATCTCTTGCTCTGCTTCTGAGGCTTGACATCCGCATCTTTGGATAGGTTGGCGCCCGCAGCAAAGAAGCCGAAGGGGGCTCCCGAGGTTCCATCCGTGGCGGCGCTTCTGCCCACGAAGGAAGGTGACCGCGACGCATAGGCTTCTCCTGCCCGGTCGCCCTCGCGAGGTCTGGCTGAGCCGGCTGGGGCGAGCTCAGCCCCCACGGCCCAAGTGGCTCCCGAGGTGCTCTTGCCTGCCGCCGCCACTACAGCTGTCGGGGCGCGGCAGACTCCGCCTCAGGATGCTGCGGCTGCACTGCTGCCTTCTCCTCATACTCCACCGGCCGCTGTCTCTCCGACTCCTTCTGCCGTTCTGGATCGTGCTGTTGCTGAGCTGGACCAACTATGGCAGGATCTTCTTGGTGCCAACCCCCGCTTGGTGGCCGGGCGTTTGGAGCTGGCTTCTGGATGGGTTCACTCCGATGCCTCGATTCGGGCGGCGCTGGTCCAGGCCTCGACGACATGCGACAAGGAGAAGCAGGCCGTCCTGGAGGCGAAGGCTGCCTGTGATGCAGCCTTGGGGGAGGTGGTTGACGTCCGCGGTCGCTGGAAGGCGCTGGAGGACGAGCTGCAAGGCCTGCGGGATCGGCTCGCGGAAGAGGTCCGCCTTCGCCAGGAGCAGGAAGAAGGCATGAAGGCTCGCGAGGCAGCCGTCTAGGGCCGGGAGGCCAAGCTCAGGAAGCCTCGCGACCGCCTAGGCGCGCTGGAGCAGGAGTTGGGGGCGAGGAAGGCCGAGCTCGATGGCAAGGCCCTGGTTCTTGCCGAGGACCGCGCGGCCTTCACGCAGTTGGAGGCAAAGGCTCGCTCCTCACTGAGGACGCTTTACGATAGCGGCCTGGAGAGCCCGCTGGCTGGCACCGAGGACGTTCCCGCCAAGCTGCTTCCCTTCCTCGTTCACGCTCTTGAAGATGTCGCCCTTGGCCTTGGCCCCACGGCCGAGGCCGAGGCGCGTGTCCTGTCTTCTGCAGCACTGACGCGGGTCTGCACCCACATCTACCTTCACGATCCCGGTGTCGACCTCGACAGCCTGCTGGAACCAGTGAGCGGTGAGCGTGCCGCTGCCGCTGCCGAGGCCATGAAGGGTTGCGCGGAGGCTCTGCTGGGGAAGTTTCGGGCCTTCAGCACCAAGCCGGAGCAAGGCGCTGCCGACCCTGCTGCTCCGTGAGGCGAAGCCGCTCCGTGCTGCTCCCCCGCCGCCAAGTGACTCCATCGTGGCTCCTGTCCTACTTTTAATTCCTGCACACGTATCATGCCTCGGGGAGGCGTTTAAACTTGCGTTTGGCATTGAAACAACAGTGTGGACTGTAATATTTGCTTTTGAATTCCTTGAAATTTGCGCTTTTCCTTCCTACTTTCTTATGTTCTACGCCGGCAGAGCCCGGCCCCGCGCGTACCTCACCCAGCAATAGTCCCGACCGGAAACCAGGACGGGACCAAGGAGTGAGGGGCTACGTGACAAGTTAGGCTCCTGAGTCGCGATGCTTAGGAGTCCCCCTTGGCGCACGAACAGCAAGTAGGGAGGTGTGATGCGGGTGGATTCACCATTCTACGTCTGCAGGGCCCGGCCGCTCGCGTGCCTCACCCAGCGATGGTCCCGACCGGAAACCAGGACGGGGCCACGGAGTGAGGGGCTACGTGACCAGTTAGGCTCGTGAGTCGCAATGCCCAGGAGTCCCCCTTGACGCTCAAATGGCCTTCGTACCTTGGCTCCGCTCGGGGAGAGACGCGCGACGAACCAGGCCCGGGGGGACCTGGCCGAGCGGCGTGCGTCTGGGTGTGACCCAGGCGCAGCCCCCATGCCCAGCCCCCTCGCGCGGCACTCCCGAGGGGAGGCGTTATGATGAGGCTAGACACTGAGCTGTGGGCTCCCTGAGGTTGATGCGGCCCGAGGGCCATCCTCAGTTGTTTATCACCAGCGCGGAGCATAGTGCTACCGTATGTGTACGGGCATAGCCGCTCCTCGACAGTGTCGTCAGCCAGCACGGAGCATGGTGCTTCCACTGGTACGTGGGAGGGGGCCCCCCTCCGGGAGGAGCCCCCGGGGCATGTACAGCCCCGCCCTGACACGTGGCTGGGATGATGATGAACAATACAAGGAAGAACAACCTTGTGAGGGTCTGTTCTTGGCTGAGGTGACGTACTGCTGGGAGGAGTTCAGCCACCTCTCTCTCTCTCTCTCTCTCTCTCTCTCTCTCTCTCTTGGCCGACCGACTGACCGACCCTTCTAACGAGCCTCTTCCTTGCTCCTTTTCGTCCCCCCAGCCATGTGGGTGGCTGGTCCTATTTATAGAGGCCCTGGTCCTCTCCCCAAATATTGAGCGGGAAGGGAGCCAACAATGGCGGGCTAATTTGAAGGGGGACAACAAGTATCAGCTATCCTGACAAAATCGTTCTTCGCCTGCAGAAAGCTCTGGTGATGACGCCGTCTTGGGCTCCTCGGTGACCTCCGTCCCGTAGTCCTCCTGCTCTTGGTCTCGTTGCAACGAAATGGCAACCTTTGCCTGAT
Organism: Triticum dicoccoides; assembly: GCF_002162155.2. NCBI lineage: Eukaryota > Viridiplantae > Streptophyta > Magnoliopsida > Poales > Poaceae > Triticum > Triticum dicoccoides. The sequence goes on from NC_041386.1 coordinate 377,638,281, forward strand.
GCCTCGGTACTCCGCGGCTGCGCTTACCCCCTTTGCACCAAAGAGGAAAGGAGGACGCTGCGCAGGCTAGCACCCGCCTGGCGCCCTGAGTCGTCATGGCTTGCGTCATGGGCTCCTCGTGAGGTACCCCGCCTTGATCTCCCCGCCTCCTCATGAGCCAGCCTGACGAGGCCATGCCTGAGGAGGCTTTGCGTCGTCCGCCCCGCGAGGCTTGGCCCCTCGCGAGGGTCTTGGGTTTGTGTTCGTGAAGATGGGCCGTGCTGGGCCCCCCTTTGAGCCACGCCGCAAGCCGCAGGCAGGCAAGTCTGGGGACCCCCGTTCCCAGAATGCCGACAGTAGCGCCCGGGCCCAAGGCGCGCCCGGACTTGGCTGTGCAGGGAGGCGGAAGGGCAAGAGCGAAGCGCCGCGGGCCCTAACAGCCTGCGGCCTAGGGCGCCGCGTGGAGGTTGACTGGACGTGGGCGCCTCAGTAACCGCGCGAGTCGATAAAGGAGTGGCATCCTCCTAGGCCCTGCTTCTTCCTTCCTCCGGTTGCTGCTCAGATCCCCTTTCTTGCGCCTCTCCTTCCTTCCTCCGAGATTTCCAGATCTGCTCTGAGCGCGCGGCCTAGGGAGCCATGGCGCCTCGTCAGCCCCCGGCCGCGGCTTGGTACTCGTCCGCCCTGGACACGCCGAGCGTGTCGGAGGCGGGCCTTGCCCGGTTGCGCCGGATGGTGACGGCGTGGGGCATCGACGGGGAGAAGGTGTTCAAGGCCAGCTCCGCCACCCCTGAGGGTCAAAGGAGCACCTTCTATCTGCTCTTCGTGAGTGCCATTGTTGCTGGCCTGGTGCCTCCCTTCTCCGAGTTCTTCTTCTCTGTCCTCCGCCATTACAAGCTACAGGCTCTGCATCTCCATCCCAACTCCGTCCTTCTCCTGGCAATCTTTGGTTATTATTGCGAAGCACATGTTGGTGTGCATCCATCAGTGGCCTTGCTGCGGCACTACTTCTACCTCCAGACCTCTCGTGGGACCGCTTCCGCGTGAGCGAGCTTCGTCGCGTCCGGTGGCGCCATTGCCATCTCGAACTCTAGGAAGAGGATTGAGGGCTTCAGGAGCAAGTGGATCTTGGTGGATGCTGGGCGCATCCACCCTCGGCTGATCCTGCCCACGGAGCAGCCCACGAGCTCCAGCGACTGGGGTCGAGCGGAGCTCTTGGATCCCCGCGCGAAGATGGTGTTGGAGAAGATGGCCACGGATCTGAGGCCGGCCGACATGGCGGCGGCGAAGCTGACCGGCGCGTCGGTGCTGAGGGAGTTCCTGGAGCACCGGCTGGCTCCGCTTCGGCAGTGCTCGCTTCCAATGTGGAGGGCCCGTCCGAACCCCGCGGCCTTGGCCGCCGGAGACCTCGCTGCGGTTCTCCAATCTTTGGTCGGGGGTAATGTGGCGAGGCTGGAGGGCGCTCCTACGCCCTTGTTCCTCCGCAACGACTGGGAGCAGGTGGTGAAGTCCATGCCCGTCTTCAACGGGGATGGGCCAGTGCCCCTGGAAGCTCCCGAGGAACTGGTGGACGTGCCCTCCGGCGACTCCAGCGAAGAGGAAGAGGGAGGGGAGCGCGGAAAGGGGCTTGACTCCGAGGCGACTCACGGAGAGTCGAGGGCTCCCCTCCCCCGGTGCAGGTCCCGCGTTCTCCGCCTCTCTCCGAATGATGACGACGAGGATGACGATGAAGACGACGACGAGCAGGACGGCGGGAGCTCGCACCCGATCCCGAAGAAAGACAGGACCGGGCTGATCTCCCGCGGGTCTCCCCCGGCCCCGGGGGGAACTTCAGACGCACCTTCTACCTCCAAGCTTCCCGAGGCTGACCCTTCCAGCCGGCTTTCAGGTTTCAAATTTGGCCGGAGGCCGCTTGAGCTCACTGGAGACGACCCGTAAGCATTCGATTCTTGTCTTTATCTCTTCCTCTGCTACTGAGGCTTGACATCCGCATCTTTGGATAGGTTGGCGCCCGCAGCAAAGAAGCCAAAGGGGGCTCCCGAGGTTCCATCCGTGGCGGCGCTTCTGCCCGCGAAGGAAGGTGACCGCGACGCACAGGCTTCTCCTGCCCGGTCGTCCTCGCGAGGTCTGGCTGAGCCGGCTGGGGCGAGCTCAGCCCCCACGGCCCAAGTGGCTCCCGAGGTGCTCTTGCCTGCCGCCGCCACTACAGCTGTCGGGGCGCGGCAGACTCCGCCTCAGGATGTTGCGGCTGTGCTGCCGCCTTCTCCTCCTACTCCACCGGCCGCTGTCTCTTCGACTCCTTCCGCAGTTCTGGATCGTGTTGTTGCTGAGCTAGACCGACTACGGCAGGATCTTCTTGGAGCCGACCCCCGCTTGGTGGCCGGGCGTTTGGAGCTGGCTTCTGGATGGGTTCGCTCCGACGCGTCTATTCGGGCGCTGGTCCAGGCCTCGACGGCATGCGACGAGGAGAAGCAGGCCGTCCTGGAGGCGAAGGTTGCCCGTGATGCAGCCTTGGGGGAGGTGGTCGACGTCCGCGGTCGCTGCAAGGCGCTGGAGGACGAGCTGCAAGGCCTGCAGGATCGGCTCGCGGAAGAGGTCCGCCTTCGCCAAGAGTAGGAAGAAGGCGTGAAGGCTCGCGAGGCAACCGTCGAGGGCCGGGAGGCCAAGCTCAGGAAGCCCCGCGACCGCCTAGGCGCACTGGAGCAGGAGTTGGGGGCGAGGAAGGCCGAGCTGGACAGCAAGGCCCTGGTTCTTGCCAAGGACCGCGCGGCCTTCACGGAGTTGGAGGCGAAGGCTCGCTCCTCACCGAGGACGCTTTATGACAGCGGCCTGGAGAGCCCGCTGGCTGGCGCCGAGGATGGTCCCGCCAAGCTGCTTCCCTTCCTGGTTCACGCTCTTGAAGATGTCGCCCTTGGCCTTGGCCCCACGGCCGAGGCCGAGGCGCGTGTCCTGTCTTCTGCAGCACTGACGTGGGTCCTCAGCCACATCTACCTTCGCGATCCCGGTGTCAACCTCGACAGCCTGCTGGAACTAGTGAGCGGTGAGTGTGCCGCTGCCGCTACCGAGGCCGTGAAGGGTTGCGCGGAGGCTCTGCTGGGGAAGTTTCGGGCCTTCAGCACCAAAGCTCGAGCAAGGCGCTGCAGACCCCGCTGCTCCGTGAGGCGAAGCCGCTCCGTGCTACTCCCCCGCCGCCAAGTGACTCCGTCGTGGCTCCTGTCCTGCTTTTAATTCCTGCACACGTATCATGCCTCGGGGAGGCATTTAAACTTGCATTTGGGATTGAAATAACAGTGTGGACTGTAATATTTGCTTTTGAATTCCTTGAAATTTGCGCTTTTCCTTCCTACTTGCTTATGTTCTACGCCGGCAGAGCCCGGCCCCGTGCGTACCTCACCCAGCAATAGTCCCGGCCGGAAACCAGGACGGGACCAAGGAGTGAGGGGCTACGTGACAAGTTAGGCTCCTGAGTCGCGATGCTCAGGAGTCCCCCTTGGCGCACGAACAGCAAGTAGGGAGGTGTGATGCGGGTGGATCCATCATTCTACGTCTGCAGGGCCCGGCCGCTCGCGTGCCTCACCCAGCGATGGTCCCGACCGGAAACCAGGACGGGGCCACGGAGTGAGGGGCTACGTGACCAGTTAGGCTCGTGAGTCGCGATGCTCAGGAGTCCCCCTTGACGCTCAAACGGCCTTCATACCTTGGCTCCGCTCGGGGAGAGACGCGCGACGAACCAGGCCCGGGGGGACCTGGCCGAGCGGCGTGCATCTGGGTGTGACCCAGGCGCAGCCCCCATGCCCAGCCCCCTCACGCGGCACTCCCGAGGGGAGGCGTTATGATGAGGCTAGACACTGAGCTGTGGGCTCCCTGAGGTTGATGCGGCCCCGGGGCCACCCTCAGTTGTTTATCACCTGCGCAGAGCATAGTGCTACCGTATGTGTACGGGCATAGCCGCTCCTCGGCAGTGTCGTCAGCCAGCACGGAGCATGGTGCTTCCACTGGTACGTGGGAGGGGGCCCCTCCGGGAGGAGCCCCGGGGGCATGTACAGCCACGCCCTGACACGTGGCTGGCACGGTAGGGCCTGGCGAGGTGTATCTGGGCACCCGTGAGCCAGCACGGGACTCACGGGGCCCTACCTTTAGGCGGGTTGCGCCTGGCACTGGGCCTTATCTTGTGATGTGTCCCTGCAAATTTGGTTAGATGTCGGCACTCTACGTGCTCGGGTCCCGGCCCTCGAGCTGGTCTCAGCCGTCGCTGGTATGCCAGGCCGCGATGCCATGGACAAGGCCAGAGGGTGAGGGCTGGAGAGCTAGTAAGAGCCATGAGTCGCGATGCTCAGGTGCCCCCCCCTTTAATGTGCAAGTAGTCGGCATGGAGGAGAAGAGGTGCCATATACCGGCATCAAATAATCAAGCATGGTGGGTCTAACACATAATCGGAAATAAACGCAAATGGGATACATGCCACTAGGCCTGGCCCGAGCGGCTTGGGGGTGATGCAGCCTGAGGGGCGCCCCCAACAAGGCAAGCTAATCAACGCGAAATAAAAGGGATACACGCCGCAGGGACGGACCCATATGGCCTGGGAATAATGCAGCCCTGGGGGCGCTCCCAGCTAGAAGTAAAACTCGAAAGATGTCACCTGATGATGTTGAGGACGAAGGGGTGTTGGTGTAGTAGGCTCGGGGGGCTGCGGGAGCCGATCCTCACGAGCCCCCAGGCCCAGGGGCCTCGGGAGGCTCCGGAGGCGCTGGCAGCTCCTCGCGGGCCATCTCCATCTCTTCCAGGGCTGCGGAACGCCTGGCCTCTCGTACCTCCGTGATGCCCCTCATGAGGCGCTGGTACGCGTCAGCCGCGTTCGGCAAGCCGTAAGGCATGCGAACGTAGCTGTGGGGTGGACCTCCACAGCGCCCCACTCGTGAGGGCCAGAGGCGCTCCAGAGAGACGAGTCGGTTGAGCCCTGGTATGTCAATGCAGACGCGCAGCCCACCACCCTCGCCTGGATGGGGGGCCACTGCTGGTAGGCGGCGGGCGCCTCTCATGACTCTTGACTCCTGTAGCTCCTGAATGGCCTTGCTGACGAACTCCTGTGGGTCTGGATCTCCTTGCCTTGCTCCTTCTTGAGGGAAACGTGCTTCAAAACACGCCTCCATGTGGTGCCCAAGCGCCTCCCTCGTGACCCTAGCTAGGTCGGTGCCCCTCCAGGGGGGAGCCCCCGAGCCTTGCCTGAGGAGGGCGCCGGGCGTGCTTTCCTATGCGATGGAGGGGGGCTCCCCCTGGGCAGGCGCGGGCCCAGAGGGCCCTGACTCCTGAGGGGCCGGGCCGGATGATGCCCTCTTCTTCTTGGGTGCGGTCTCGGGAAGCATCCTGCTTCCGCGATCCGGGTCTTCCAGTGATGCGGCCTGAAAGGCTCGTTCCAGGGAAGACACCGCATCCTTCTCTTCACAGGGCACCGTGATGACTCCGCCACTTCCTGGCATCTTGAGGACGTTGTAGCCGTGGTGAGTTACGGCCATGAACTTGGCCAGTGCTGGGTACCCAAGGGTGGCGTTGTACTGCAGGCGAATGTGAGCGACGTCGAAGTCGATGAGCTCGGTGCGGTAGTTGTCGCGTGCCCCGAAGGTGACAGGGAGGCGGACCTGCCCAATCGGGGCCGTGGAGCCGTCAGTGATACCGGAGAAGGGCTTGGTTGGCTAAAGCTGGCTGTAGGGCACTTGGAGGTTGTTGAACATCTCCACGGACAGGACTTTGAGCCCTGCCCCGCCATCGATGAGGGTCTTGGTGACCACCACGTTGCTGATGATCGGGGAACAAAGCATCAGGAGGACTCCGGTTGTTGCCGCACACTTGAGCTGATCTGCTGAGCTGAACGTGATGGCGCACGCCGACCACCTGAGAGGGCGTGTGGCTTCGAGTCTGGGGAGTACTGCGTTCACTTCACGGGCGAACTGCTTGAAGATGCGCTGAGAGGCTGGGGCTTGAGCTCCGCCCAGGATGCAGGCGATCGCGCGCGGCTCCTGGAAGCCCCCAGCCTCCTCGTCCTGATGGCGGTCCTCGTTTCTCCTTGGCTGCAGCGACAGCGGTGGGAGGCCTGCGTTGCCTAGCGGGCGATCCTCGCGAGGCTGATCCCTCCAGTCTCCCTCACGAGGCTGATCCCTCCATCCTCTCTCGCGAGGCGGGTCTTGCCAGCGATCCTCGCGAGGTTGGTCGCGCCACCCTTGGCGCGGCCCATGGTCTTCCCAGCGTCCTGTGTTTCTTCCTCCTCCTCGATCGTAGCCCCGGTCACCGCGGTCGGGGCGACGGTCGATCCTTCCTTCATGCACGGCTCAGAGTTCTTAGCATTCGTTGGTGTTGTGGGTGTGGAGGTCGTGGTACATGCAGTACCGGCTGCCCTTGGGAGGTTCGGGCTGATCTCTGCCCCGCTTGGTGTCTGGTTCTGCCGCGAGCACTGCAGCCCCCTTGCGCTTCACATCCTTGGCCTTGAGCTTCTTCTCTTCTGGGTCTGCCGCAGGCAGCTCGAGGAGGGAGAGACGCCCCTCCTCAACCCTAGCGCAATTGTTTGCCAAGTTGAACAGCTCCAAGGAAGTGCATAGGTCTTCATGCATCACCAGCTCCTCCTTCATCTTGACGTCGCGCACTCCGTCGGAGAAAGCTGAGATGATGGCCTCCTTAGTCACTGCTACGACGGCACGGCCGACCCTGCGGAGTTCCTCCAGCTCTACGAGTTGGGCATCGAAGCTGCCAACGGAGACGAGAAGGTCATGGCAAACTGGTTTCCCATGGCGCTCAAGGACGGGGCCCGCACCTGGCTCCTGAACCTGGCTCCAGGCACAATCTCCTCCTGGGAGCTAAATCTGGTGCGGCTCGCCTCACACCGGCCCGTAGGGAAGCCCGAGCTGCCTCCGGAGCTCAGGCGGACTCCCTCTCACGCTTCACCAGGGCGCGACGGTGGGCGGACGCGCCACCACCCCCCAAGCAGATACGACGACGAGGGGACTGGCTCCGGCCACCACTAGGTGAGTCGCCACCTGAAGAAGAACCGGAGAAGCTTGAGGAACCCTGAGCGCCGCCAACCCCGCGAGCGCCATCCTCTCCATCATCGCCGGAGCCGGGTTCCCAGCCGCGGTCGTCACCCTCGGGGCAACACCCTCCGCGGCAACCATCTTCCCCAAACACCCTCACGTAGAGGGTGGCATCGCCGTCGAACCTGAAGTATAGGGTGCACCGATGGCCCAGGCCACGCGCGTGGGCAAACGTCTGCCAACCGCACCTGGCTCCTGAACCTGGCTCCACCCCTACCCGATGCTCCAAATGTCGGATTTCGGGTTCTGGCAGACCCTTGAGGTTCGAACACTGGGGTGCGTGCGGAGACTTCGCCTCCTACCTTCTTGCACCCCTCCGCCGTGCTAGGATCTAAACTAAGGAAAGAACAACACAAGAGACACAGGGTTTATACTGGTTCGGGCCACCGTTGTGGTGTAATACCCTACTCCAGTGTGTGGTGTGTGGATTGCCTCTTGGGCTGATGATGATGAACAATACAAGGAAGAACAGCCTCGCGAGGGTCTGTTCTTGGCTGAGGCGACGAACTGCTGGGAGGAGTTCAGCCACCTTTCTCTCTCTCTCTCTCTCTCTCTCTCTCTCTCTCTCTCTCTCTCTCTC